>NC_067283.1:152474105-152776178 GCF_020740795.1 Apus apus | reverse complement strand
ATAGCCATAATTCACACATGAGAGTCCAAACACAGGTCCAAGGTAGAAATAATCCATGTATTACACACACACTCCTTGGCCCATGTCCTCTGGTGAGTGACTAGTGACATTTCTTCTCTGGTGAGAAGGGCCTTCCCTCATTTCACTCCAGGTGATTTATGGAGGAGAAGCAACTTCCTTTCTCAAAATCGATGTCCTGTCCCTCTCTTTCTGTGAGACACCTTTTTGCACTAACCTTTACATTTTGATATTGTTGTTTTGCTGAAGCCTGGCTACAGGCAGGTTTCAGGAGAGTATTTTTTTTTTCTTTTGAGCAGAGAACAATAGAGAGAGCAGAGCCAGATTTTAATGTTTAACTTATGTAGCCATGCAGTGTTGTGTTCTCATTTCAAATGGGCTGTTTTCAAAAGCTGCTCTAGTTACAGAGTCTGCAGGCTCCTATGCTCTCACTTTGCTCCTGAGAATTGAACTCACAGGGGAACAAATGAAAATGGTTTCATGTAAGACACTGCAACGAGAAGAAAAATTCTCAGTGGGGTTTCTGGTAGGACAGTTTTTTGTTTCCCCAGAGTAACACCAACTTGCTCATGACTTGAAATGTATTGCTGCTTCGACAGGGGAAAAAAACAACTCCAAAAACATGTGAGCACAAGTATAAACTGCACTGAGGCTGTGTTTGCTAGGAGAGACACCCCAGAAGAATTAAATTGCACTGGCATTGAAATGGAAATTTGCCAGTCTTGTGAGAGGCTGTTATCTGTGTAAGCAGTTTGCCTGAAACTGCTCCTTTGAGTACATGTGACCAGTCAGTACTTGAGAGAGAAATTTTATTTGCAAGCTGCAGCCTTAACAGCCTCCAGAATTTGGAAATTCTGCTGTAAAAAGGGAAAACAAACAGATCTGTCTTCAGGGGGACTCCTCAGTGAAAATAAATCTGTTGTGTAAAAGCTGAAGAGTAAAGAAGTGTTTAATTTTAAATTGTACCAAATATATTCATTGTGAGGTGAGAATTTGTGGGGAGTTGATTTGGGGGAACTTCTTTTCCAGCAGACCTCAGCAGACAAGCAGAGTCACAAGAAATTAATGAAGTTCTCATTCTGCATTTTGTTCAGAGTTGTTTTTTGATCATATGGGTATTTCCACCCCCAAAACTTCCACAGTGGCCTCTGCTGCTGGCACTTGCAGCTCACTGAAACTCAGATTGGCCTCTTCTCCTAGTGACCAGCAACAGGGCAAGAGGAAATGGGGTCAAGTTGCACCGGGGGAAGTTGAGATTGGATATTAGGAAAAACTTCTTCCCAAAAAGAGTGGTGAGGCCTTGGAGGAGGCTGCCCAGGAAGGTGGTGGAGGCACCATCCCTGGAGGCTTTCAAAAAATGGGTAGACATGGTGCTTTGAGAGATGGTTTAGTGGTCACAGAGCCTGATGGTTGGACTTGATGATCTTGAAGGTCTTTTCCAACCTTAATGCTTCTATGATGCTATGATTTGGCCCCTGCAGGCTGGGATACCTGCTGTGATACTTGCTCTTCTGTCCACCATCCTGGCCTTTCTTTACAGTATTTGCACACCCAGAAAATCATCCCATAAGGATCAAATCACTCCACTATAGCCACAGGATGTATCCATTCAATCTTCCAGCCCTGACTTCTCATGTGTAGAATTAATGTGAATCAAGTCATTGAGTTAAAATGATTTTTAAAGGCCCCTGGAGAATGCATTTATTTCTGGGTTTTGACAGAAGTTTGGGGTTTTTTTGATTGCTTCTAGGAGAGAGTATGACTTCTGTATTTGAGTGTGGAGTTTGGCCCAAAAGGAGAATTGCCTGTGACCACAGCTAGGAAACCAGTGGTAGTGGTGATGCCATCAGAGAGCCTGCTGAGCTGGTAGTTGGTTAGTTTGCTTCTCAGAAGTTGTGGGAAAGAAACTGTCATTCTGTGTCTTTTCAAGGTGACCTTTTCATAGTGAAGTTAGTGACTTCTGTGCTTAAGTTTTGATGCTGTTGCTATCTCTGAATGGTTTGCAAAACACTTTTTCTTCTTTTGGGCCTGCTTAATCACCTGCTTCATAGTTTTTATTATTTAGTTTCCTGTCTGAACCTTTCTTTGTGGCTGTATTGATGTTATGTGACATTGTTTTTAATCATAGAAAATAAAGATATATATGTGCATGCCTTTTAGTAACTCCTCAGCAGACAGCAGGGTTGTGCCAAGAAATTCATAGTCCTTTTCTGTGATAGGTTAAGAAGAAATAACTTGCATAGTTTCCTTATCATGTTTGGTTTTGCTTTTTTTCTGAAATTCCCACATAGTTGTGGTTTTGTCCTGTTATGACACTGAGAACTGCGATTCAAATACACTTGATGTGAACTGTTGCTAAAATAAGGTTTTAATTTTTAGCCTGAGAAAATCCCACCAAGACGTTACAGTTTGACATTCTCAGGACATGCCAAGACTTCTATGTCCTTTTATTAGTGAGTGACCAGAAATACTGGACATAAAGCAGATTCTGTTCCAGTTTGTCAACATATGCATCCTGTCTGAAAAGTCCTCATGACGTTTTCAAAGATTTCAGATAGCAAACTGTTTATGAGAAAAAATACCATTTACTTCTCAACTGTCGGAAGTATTCACCATAAAACACACACACTAAGCACCTCAGCACCCACCACCCAGTTCCCAGCCCCTCTCAGAAAGGATAGTTTCCCATCCAGCCAAGTAGCCCCGTACCAGGACAGAACCATCCAGAGGTGTCTGCAGTTTTCAGGAGGGCAGCCGTGGATGTACAGGGCAATACGAGGGACTGGGAAGACAGAAAGTTGTACTTTGGGGCTGCAAAATTATATCTGAAGTACAGAACAGATTTCATAGGTGGGTTATTTTTAAGGAAGAGAGTGTTGCATTAAACCCATCAGAAGGATCTCCGTATCACAAATGCAGCAGTGCATCTTAGGTGTCACCTGTACTGTAAAATGAGTTTGTCTTCTGAGATTTCCACAGCTACACAAGTTATTAAATCAGAGTATCATTCACTATCATGGGAGTTGTGAAAATTTGTCAAGTCACTAGAAAGATAATTGGGTCTCTTAGTCATTGAACACAAAAATGTGTTGAGTATTTCTCTTGTTGTTCCTTGTGTTCCTAATCATGTTTTGAGGGGACAGGAGGAGAAAACTGGAGAAGTTGGATGGGTTTGCCTTGATGTACAGCTGAAGATTTTCAGTACTTACTTCTACAAGATGTAGATATGCAGATGACTGAAATGCAAAAGGCTTGTGCAGCTGCACACACAGCTTTTGGACCCTCTGGTTTGCCACTACCCCTTGGCATTTGATATCTTCGTTTTCAGATCAGGTTCTTGGAGATGCCTGGGCAACATCATTGTCTTCCATGGCTTAACTTCCCTGGGGGTGGGCAACAGGACTCGGTGTATTCTTTTGCAATGAGTCAAGCAAGTGTTTGTCAAGTTAAATAGTACTCATTTTAGTAATATATATGTATTTACAACCTCTCTCAGAAATGACTCTTAGACTGCTTGTGGTGACTTGGGTGCATTGCTGCTGTGAAGTGAGGTTGCAGAACTGGATATTTAGAGAGTTTAGAAGCTGAAAGGGACCTTGTTAGCAAGATAAGGAAGGGAGGACATGGATATTATGCCTATTAATTTAACTTCTTTATTATAAAACTAGGAAAAAAATCTGTTATTTGGACAAGTGTGTTTTTTCTGCTTCTGAATCTTTTAAAATGCTCCATATTTCGTTATCTTTGGTGTCTGGTTTAGGGTTCTTTTCTGGAATAAAAAAAATGTTAAAAAAGCAAAGAGCATTAAAGACTCCTGTGATAAAATAGTTTCCAAAGACTATTTCCAAAGACCTTGGGCACTTCCCTGATGAGAAATGAACTTGAAGGCAAATTGTGAACTTCAGTGTAATTGAAATGTGGTTAGTTGTATGCGTAGATAAACAAGGCTTTAGCTTAAAAATATTATGACTTAATTTATGTGTCTAATGAAGTATCCAGTGTACACGTATCAAATGAAAGTTCAGTCAGAAAAATTCCTTCATCATAATAAAGGAAACAAACTGGAGATTTGTCAGTGGTAGATCTCATCATGAAACTTGTCACAAATACCTGGAGAAACACTGGGAAATCACTTGCTTGTTGTCTGCTTCAGTTTGCCATTTAAGATGGGGTTAAATATTTCCTTGTCTAGTATGATTTGTCTGTTTTTAATCTGCAAGTTCTTTGAGGCAGCAACTGTCTCTGTCTGTGCCTCCCTCAGTCTGCAGAAGACTTAAGGAAAATGCAAAGTAGAAGCCCTTCTGACAGACAGCCAGCACAACTGGAGGATTTTTAATGATGAAAGATCAATATTAGTGCATCTTTGCAAGTTCTGTCTGCCCTGCTGGCTTTTTAGGGTCGTTTAGTAGGATATGTGAGTTGGCATTAGTCTTTAGTGCTTTTAGAAAGGCAAAAGGAAGGGGATCTAGAGTGGCTTAGATGTATTTGTCCCCCCAAATGTGCGTGTGTTCGTGGGGTCAGTTTAGTTACAATCCATACTCACATGCCTGCATTTCTCTAAAATAAAAACAATTCTCATTCTGTACGTGTCCCTTTTATGTGTATTTCCCTGCAGACACATTAAAGAAGTTGTATTTACAGTGATGTTCATTTTTTCCATTTTCTGAAGAGAATTAAACCTCCTAGGATGGTGAACTGAGGAGTCAGATCAGGTCCTCTTTGCTGTTGTGTGTCACAGTCAGCACCCTCAAAAAGCACTTCCATTTTGCTGAACTTGTATCTTCAGATCACTCTTACCCTTTGTTTCACATCAGCTCTTCCTTTGTCTTTCCCTGGACTTACTGTTGCTCTTGAAGAATAAGCACAATATACCTAGATTTTCTGGCCAGATGAGAGAAATTACTTGTTCCCATGCAACAAAAAAATGGGGCCAGGGTTTTTTTTGCTTTTTAAAACCATTAAGCTCTGAGTTCCCGTGTCTCGCTTAAAACGCACAGGATAGAAGTTCAGGTATGTCACTGGTACCAGCAGAACAGTGCATCTGGAGGTCTTTACTAGCTTTCTGTGTCCAAATGCAACATTGAAAGAGCTCCAGTAATTGGCCTCATTTGCAGGCTTGGAGCCAAGTCCATGTAAGCCAAGTCCATATAAGCCGCCTTCAGGCAGGAAGCAGGAATTCCTGCACAGTGTGTCTCAGCCTAGGGGGGGGGAATTCTGCTGTTGGGAAGCAAACACAATTTCTGAAAAAAAAAAACCAAAACACCAACTTTGAGAAGGCTAAAAATGCAGGTTTTCCAATGTTGTGTTAGGGAAATGGTACTCTCCACATTTTTAAGAAGTGTTTTTACCCGTGTGCTGGAATGAATGGGTGGAGCAGGCGAGGGGCTGCCCGGGGAATTCAGTGGCTGAGGCGCGGAGTCGCTGCTGTAGGGACTGGAATGGAAGGGCAGCTGTGTTTGTCAGTGGACGTTCTTGACGGTGCTTTCCTGTCTCTACAGTGATTGTCAGCCCAGGTTGCATGACCCAGTAAAGCAGGGTGCAGAATGGCATGTTCCGTTTCTGTTTCAGAAACCCGACGTGCGGCTCTCCAGAAGCAGCATCGACCGGGAGGATGGAGGTCTCCAGGGCCCAGTAAGTATGTGTGGGATCTTTTCAGCTCCCAGCTCTTTCTCTGGCTTCCTGGTAGAACATGTTGTGCTCTGTCTTTGATTATGGGAGAGGATTTAAAGTTTTCACTTCGTGTTTCCACTGTTATTGCATGGTTCTGCCACTTTCCAAGGGGCTCAGCTCCTGTGGGAACAGCAGCCGTGGCAAACTTGTTTGTGCAGCAGTTCAGGGGATTTGGGGTTTGTTGATTTTTATTTTTCCCTTCAAGCTGCTGTTGTAACAAACACAAAAACATTTTCACAAATATGTTGCAGTAATTTCTTCATGTGCAGCATGATTGGGCCTTTTACTTAAAAATGTGGGTAGTTTTCTAAAAGTTCTGTCAACAGGTAGCAGGATTAGAATAACTTCTGCAGTTGTTTTAAGTACCTGAAGGGTTTTCTTACAAGGAATGTAAATGTTACTGTTGTATTGCCCAGAAAGCTGTTTGGGGTAAACGATCCACTGTGAAACAAATGGAGTAAATCCCATAGCCATTCATTTATTGCCAGACAACAGCTGCAGCTGTGGAATTCTTTCTTAGTGGCTTAACCTCTGTCTGTTTAACTAAAAAAGTCTCTCCCATTATTTAATTGCCATTGAAGTCTGAATCACATTGAATGAAGGGAGTGGGGTTAGTCTAGGGACTGTTAATGATAGAAACCTGGTGCTTCCTCTGCTGTTTGTCCCCAGGTATCACGTTGAAAATAGTTCAGTTACTGTTTAAAATTCACTTGCCTAGTTCATTTGGGATGCAGTTGTAAACTCCTAGTTTGGCTTCAGTGTTTCTTCACTACCTACAAATTCAGGGGCTCGTCCTGCCCTTGCAGCCAAAGCACAGTCATGAGTGAGTGTGTTGATGGCACACTGCAGCATGGTCTCTAGGGACATTCCACTCTGGAAGCTGCTAAGATTTTTCCCATGAAATTGGAGAAGGCTCTTAGTTATCGTTATGCCTTTGCTATTGTTGCATCTTGAGCAAGTATCAGTGCACTCAGGAAGTAACCTGGCCATTTGGAAGTCGTGTCAGAGGTTTGATTTGGGTGGCTGTCAGTGGCTTCTTGCAGACAGCTGTTCTCTGTGATTCCAGCATGACTGCCTGGGTCTAGGATTAAAAAAAAACCAAACAAAAAACATCCAGATCCCGAACTGCTTGTCGGGAAGGTTCTGTCTTCCCAGATGAGATACTATAATTTCACACTCCATTTGAAAAAGTGTGAAGAAAAACATTTAGTGATCATTGACAAAATGAGTTTTAAAAGAGACTCTAATTTGTGGTAACGACATTTCTCATTCCAGAATTTGATTTTGCATTTAATACATTCAGGACATAACTCTGACTGACTTCATTTGCAGTGGGAAATATCTAATGCTTTTGTCAGTCAATCTCAATTTCTCATCAAGAGGATGAGAAATAGGCAGTTCCTAGGAGAACTAGGATCAAATAATTGCCCAGTATTTCACAGAGGCTTCTGTGACAGTGTCGAGGACAAAATCCAGTTCACTGAGGTCATTTATGTCTTCCCCACAAAGTGACTTTTTGTTTGATCAGTCCCTGTGGTACTTGGAAGGGTGCTGAGCAGAAAGCACAGCAGCTCTGATGCCTGCTGAGAGCAGCAGCATCTCTGCAGTTCAGGGACACGGGGAGGGAGAAGGAATAAAAACATGATCCTGTTCTTGGATGTGGTGGTACAAATGAAAAGTTACCACACACGTTTTACTAGTTCCTGACTGGTGAGCACGTGGCTGTATAACTTTGGGCACATTCTTTTGACATAGACTTTTAATTACACAACTTGCTAGAAGTCAAAAGGCAAGAGTTGTTTTAGTGGAATTTTACTGTCCTTCCTCCCTTCACTCCTTTCTCGTCCCCCAGGGTTGTCAGATTTGAAATAGTTGGGTTAACAGCACAAATCAAAGTTAATGACATCACTGAGGGTGCTGGCAGAAAACAGATGTATTTTCTAACTAGAGAGGACAGCTGTGTGGCAGTGTGAGAGATCAGTGGCCAGTGCATTTCAGAGGTTCGTGGTGGCAGCAGAAGAGTCTCAGAACTTTGAATCTCCGGGTTCCTGAAAGTGAAGTTTGATTTTTTTTCAAATGTGCAGTTACAGACTTGGAACAGGCAGGATGAACCTTCTCCTTTATTTCTGCCCATTACATTTCTGCTCTGAAGCATCAAGCTGATAGAATATCACCTGCAGAACTTAAGAACTTCAGATTTCTCCCTGTGGAAGACATTTTTTATGCAACCTTAACCTTCTGAAGGTTGTGCTTTCTGTAGTAAACTGATAGAAATTGGCTTGAAGTAGAGAGGTATGTTCTTATATTGAGGTGCTCAAAACTGCACAGAGGTGAGGCTGCACCAGTGCAGTGTAGAGTGGGACAGTCCCCAGCTACTCTGTGCTTGATGCACCCCAGGACACACTTGGTCATTTTGGCTGCCAGGACACAGTGCTGGCTCATATTCAACTTACTGTCAAGCCAAGTCCCCAGATCTCTTTCCATGGGGCTGCTCTGCAGTCTCTCATCCCAGGATTACCCCATTACTTCCTGGTGGAAAATCCTGCCCTTGCTCTTGTTGAATTTCTTACATTGCCCAGCTCTCTCATCTACCCAGATCTTTTTAAGGCCTCTGTACCCTCAAGGGAGTCCACAGCTCCTCCTGGTGTAGTATCATCAGCAAACTTGTTTAATGTGCTCTCGATTCCTCCATCCAGGTCATTTATAAAAACATTAAAGAACATTGGCCCTAAAATTGAGCACTGGGGAACCCCACTGGTGACTGCCCACCAACCTGATGTAACCCCCTTGACTGAAACTCCATGAGCCTGACCCACCAGCCAGTTGCTCACCCAGTGTATTATTCCAGCAGGATACTGTGAGAGAAAGTATCAAAAGCTTTGCTAAAATCCAAACCAACCACATCTAGCGACTTCCCTTGGTCAACTAGATAGATTACTTAGTTATAAAAGGAAATCAAGTTGGTTAAGCAGGACTTTCCCCTCCTGGACTCATGCTGGCTATGGCCAATGACTGTGTTGTCTTTCAAGTGTTTTTCAGTAACTCCCAGAATAACCTTCTCCATAATTTGACCAGGCACTGAGGTGAGACTGCCAGGCCTGTAATGATCAGGGTCTTCCTTCTTCAAAATAGGGCAAACATTTGCCAACTTCCAGTCAACTGGGACCTCTCCAGACTCCCAAGCATGCTGAAAAATAACAGAGAGAGGTCCCACGACAACATCAGCCAGCTGTTCCAGTGGGATGAATCCCATTAGCCCCCACAGACTTGTGTTCCTCCAGCTGGAGCCACAAGTCTCAACCAAGTTTAGAACTGAGTGGGAGTTCATTATCCCCCCAGTCACAGTCTTCCAACACAGACTCAGCCCACCAGGTTTTGTTTATGCCAGTGATGTTGTAGCTCTGGGACTGGGCCAGGGCTTCCTGCTCCTCCTGTCTATTCCTCATGCTGTGCATCAGTATAAAGGCATTTCCAGTGTGCTTAGTACGCCTTGGAGCAGGAGGGACCTCACTGTCACACCGTCCCTCTAACACTGGCATGCCACCCCCAAGTGTATCTCCCTTTCCCCCTTCAAACCCAGCTTGAAGCTCTTCCCAAGAGCCCTCACCAACCTCCTGCACAAACATCCTCCTCCCCTCTGAGACACAGGTACCCCCTCTGCAGCTGGAGGGACAGAGGAGCTTGTGCTCCTGAACCCTTAAGGAGCCATGCCAAGGCCCTGGAGTCTCTCTGGATCACCCTTGGACTTCTTGCCACAATTCGTTGGTGCCTGCATGAGAAATCAAGAATGGATAACAATCCAAGGGCTGTACCAGGGTGGGGGGGTTTCTCACCACATCTCTAACCCTTGCCCTCCCTGATACTCCTCAACCTACTGACCTGCTCCTGGAGCTCTGTCACTTACCAGAGACGTTCCTCTGCCTGGTGCAGCTCCTGGGTCTCCTCGGCTGCTGTGGTGGGAGCTGTGGACTCCTGGAGGGTCTCTCTGCTCCTTTGGGATTCCCAGTTCGGGAACCCCCCTGTGCATCCTGCTGGAGCTCTCCTGCTGCACATGGTGCTGGCACTGGAGCTGCTCCCTGCAGCAGCGGAGGTTGGCATGGAGGTTGCATGAAGATAATTACCAAGGAAAGTCACTTCAATCTATTATTAAATACTTCTAGATGAAGAAGCAAATTGATCTTGGCTAAGAGCTTTGCCACAAAGCCAAAAACCATCTTAGGGATTAGTTACCATTATGGAAATGATTCAGCAGTGCAGAAATACCTTGATCTCCTCATTGTTTCACTGCCATGTGTTCTTCACCACCATCACTTCTACAGTTTGTTCTCTGAATACAGGCTAAAAAAGATTGTGAATGTACCACCACGTTTGGTTAGCAAGGGAAGATAAAGTGTAATGAAGGAGGCCAGGGCTGTTGTGAAGGATACAAAGTAAGTGAAAGGTCTTCCTAACTGTATAAATAATATGCCTGTAGTTAGGAGCTTAGCTAATGATGGTGACTAGGGATGTATTTTTAACTGCAGGGAAATGTTGGGCCACTCTCACTGGTTGAGATGGTGCTGGTGGAAGTTGTGAGCTCTGTAATAACTACCCTAAATGTATATTTTCTTCTGTTTTACCTTGTAGGCTGGTAACCAGCACATATATCAGCCTGTGGGTAAACCAGGTAAGCAGTAAATTCACACACTGTTGTTTGAATCTTTGATGACAAGTCTTCTAGCAGCAGTAGTGAACACAGATTTATGCCAGTGTTTTGATAGAAGGGGTGGGTTCAGTTCCAGACAACTACACATGGGTGTTCCATGCACGGTGTGTGCAGATTCCCTGGGCAGTCCCCAAGGATGCAGGGAGTGAAGCCAAGAAGTGTTTCATCATCCACAGGAGGGAAGTGTCTCAAGGAAGCTGAGTCACCCTGCAAGACTTCACCCTGTGTGGAGTTCAGACATGTAAAACAAAAGTAGGCACCTGAGTTTAGGTTTCTCAGTCTCAGGGTGAATCACACCCTGGATTTCTGCTGTGGAGAAATCCCATTTTCCCAGACACAGGCAGCATGTGTGGCAGGAAGGGGTGAGCAACTCTCAGTCTGGGGTTACATGTGCTCAGGTGAGTAACAATTGCCCCACCAAGGGATTTTTTAGGTATCTTGCTAGAACAGCCACCTTCTCAAAATCACAGGAAACCTTGATAAATTCCTCAACCTTTTCTCTCTGCATTTCTTCAGTAGAAATACAGGTTCAAGTGCAGCTCCTACAAACTGGATGTATTCTAAGACACGTTAGAATCATAGAATCATTAAGGTTAGAAGGGACCTTGAAGATCATCTAGTTCCAACCCCCCTGCCATGAGCAGGGAACCCTGCCACATAGAATCATTAAGGTTGGAAGGGACCTTAGGGGACGTTACGATGTACATCTCTGCTGCTGCAGTAAAGCACCTGTAGCCTTTGTACTGTTGACAGACCAAAATGACACAGCTCTGCCCTGCTGATCCTCTGAAATGCCAATTGTTTTGTTACCCAGATCACGCAGCTCCGCCAAAGAAACCCCCCCGCCCTGGAGCCCCCGGCCATCTGGGCAGCCTTGCAAGCCTCAACAGCCCTGTGGACAGCTACAACGAGGGTGTGAAGGTACATTGCTCAGTCTCAAGTGAAATACACTTCAGAAAGATGAAAAAATGACTGTCCTGAGCTAGTTTGCTGTTCCTGAAGTAGAGACTGTGGAAAGCAAAAATGACACTGAGCTTCCCAGATTCATGTTGTCATGAGGCAAACATGCACTGGCAGCTCTCTGGGGAAGTGGGGAGTGAACTGGTAGGCTCATATCCTCCCTTACTGTGATTCAGCCTATTCCTCACCCAGAACCTTTCCCAAGTGAGCTTAGTTTTAGCTTGAAGAGCACATGAGATCTCCAAATGGACCCAGTTCCCTGCTCAGGAAGGAGCAAACCCAGGGTTCCCTGTTACTCAGGCAGAGTTATAGAATGGTTAAAATTGGAAGGGACCTTAAAGACAATCAGGTTCCAACCCCCCTGCTATGAGCAGGGACACCTCCCACCAGACCAGGTTGCTCCAAAGCCCCATCCAGCCTGGCCTTGAACACCTCCAGGGATGGGGCAGCCACAGCTTCCCTGGGCAACCTGGGCCAGGGTCTCACCACCCTCATGGTGAAGAATTTCTTCCTGATGTCTAACCTAAATCTCCCCTCTTCCAGTTTTAATTCATACCCCCTTGTCCCCTCACTCCAAGCCCTTATAAGAAGCCCCTCCCCAGCTTTCCTGTAGCCCCTTCAGGCACTGGAAGGTGCCCTAAGGTCTCTCTGGAGCCTTCTCTTCTCCAGCCTGAACAGCACCAAGTCTTTTAGCCTGTCTCCAGAGCAGAGCTGCTCCAGCCCAAACTTTGGTAGTACCCAGGTATCCTGTCCTTGGTCACAAGAGAAGTGGGACATGTCTGGACTCTGGTGCTCCAAAAAGCTCTTGCTGCAGGTTCCTAAAACCCTACTAGCTCTGGGGAACAAGGAAAGAGAGGAAATGGTGTGGTCAGGGCTGTCTGACCTGTGGTTGAGGTAATTTCTAATGTGTTGTTTTACCTCCAGTAAATAGGCAATAAAGCCAGAAATGGAAGTTTCTGGTTCCCTGGCAGAGAGATGCTGCAGGGTGCTGTGAAACACAACGTCCTGTCCCCTGTTGCAGTTGGTGTCAGTGGAACTGCTCCTTAGTATGTCAGTCACTTTTTAAATTGAGGCCTCTAGATATTGTTCCCCTGCCTTTGGGACTCCATGACCTAATCTTGAGGAAGCAAAAACCTGAGTGACCCCAGAGCCTCCTGAGGGGAACCACTGGAGCTATTTCAGATAGTAGCAGTTTCCAGCAGCTAGATCTAGTAATGGTTGGGGACCCTCACTTCATTATTTCGCCACCTTTGCAGCCAAATACCCCTCTACAAAGAGTGTGGGTCTGGCAGCAGGATTAACTGACCAGAGTGTTCAGGCAGGATCACTGCTGCTCCCATTCTGTCACTTGATGCCATCAGTAGTGCCCAGGGACTGATGTGCTTGTCCTCCAGCTCTTTCCTGAGAGCAGGATCTACACTGGAGCACAGGCCTCTGCAGATATACCAGGGCAATCCTTGCTGTCCTCCAGCAGCTGGTGCCAGTGGTACAACTCCTCACAGAAGGAGAAACTCCTGCTGACCTCAACCTGGCCGAGCCTGGAGTAAAGAACAGGAATCCACATTGTGGGAGACGTGGCTGTTGTGATCAGTGACATTATCTTTAGGTGGTTTAAGAAAATACAGGAAAACCCCAGTTTGCCTGAGAATGAAAGTCAAAACCTGCCATCAGAGCAGTCTGTTCAGCACAGACGGGTCTGCCTGCCTGTCTCTGCTCTCTTCTGAGATTACCAGAATGTTTAAGGACCAGTGTAAGCAGACAGGCAGTGGTGCATTTCAACAGGATTATTTATTATAAATTGGTGCCCATGCTTTTCAAGTAGCCAGGCCTCAGAAAATGTCAAAAAACAGTAAGAGATGTGTTGCTAAACTTGGCTTCTCTAAAATGTCCTTTCTAAATGCTTGTACTGGGACATGAAAAATGTTTTCTGAAGTATGTCCTTTGACAGCAAAACAACCTGGGCAGCCAGTGTCATCACTAATAACAAGTGAACAAGAGTCATGTCCTAAGTAGCTCAGGAGAAAAGAAGGGCTGATTTGCTTTTTCTACAAGTTCCTTTAAATTGAATTGCTTTATGCCCCTTCAAGAAAACAGCCCATTATTTTTCTGTAGCCTATAGCTTTGTTATTGTCTACAGTCCTAAACTGAAGCTGCTTCTGGGGTTCACTACAGAATGCCTTTTGTGTAGACCCATTTCAGATTCCCATTGCAGCCTCCCTTTTCTGCAGAACACAAACTAAAATCAGAACTGCTTTGCCCTCAGGAGCCTTCAAGGTGTGGACCATGAAATACATGGGTTTGTGATACTTGCTGAGGCAAAGTCAGGCAGTCACAGGATCATTCTGGTTGGAAAAGACCTTTAAGATCATGGAGTCCAACCATAACCTCACTCCACCAACCATTAACCCAACTCTACCAAGTCCAATGCATAAACCATGTCCCTCAGCACCACATCCATATGTCTTCTAAACACCTCCAGGTGTGGAGACTCAACCTCCTCCCTGGGCAGCCTCTTCCAGTGCTTAATTACCAATGAAGAATTTTTTTCAATCTAATCTAAACCTTCCCTGGAGCAACTTGAGCCCATTTTCTCTGTCACTTGTTACCTGGGAGAACAGACCAACTTCCTCCTTGCTCCAGCCTCCTTTCAGGTAGTGGTAGAGAATGGAAAGGTTTCCCCTCGGCCTCCTTTTCTCCAGACTGAGCAATCCCAGTTCCCTCAAACAAAGGGAACTGGGATTGTCCAGACAAAGAAACTTATGACTTCACAGTCTGCAGAGCAGTGCTGTTGTTGATGTTGGGTATGAACAATTTTTTAAAAAGAGTGTTAAAGGGCAGGTGTCTGTACTTTTGGAATGCTGGACCTGGCTGTAGGAGTTGAGTTGGGTGTAATCCATCTAGAATGGATTCTTGGCAGTTCTTAACCATGGCTGTGATCAGGCATTGCCAGCAAGAGCTGCGCACTTGGACCACCACGTATTTCCTATCATGGCTTTTCTGAAGGAAAAACAAACAAAAGGCTCAGAAAGTTGAACACAACGCGTTCTGAAGCTGAGCACAGACTGTTGGTGTGAAGGGAGCAGGGCTGCAGAGGACACGTCGTTTCTTGCTGTTGCAGAGGCCCTCTGCTCCACTCACCACTTCCCTGCTCTCCAGGCTGGCTTGCTCCTGTCCAGCTTTGCATGATTTCTTGCCAGGTGTTCCCTGAGCAGGCAGCATGGGTGCCTGGCAAACACCTCCCCTTCTGCCAGCACACTGGGCTTCCCTAACACCAGGACCAAGAGCTAACAGGAATGACTGCCCCTACTCCTCAGGATGCTTTTTTGTTGCAAGGCTTTTTTTTTTTTAACTGGTCTCTGATTGCTACACAGGTTTTGGGTTTGGTTTGTTGTTGTTGTTGGTTTGTTTTGTTTTTTTTTTCCTGCTGAGTTTTATTAATATTGTTTTTCTTTTTTTCCCTTCTTTTGGTAAATTTCTTTAACCTTCCCCCACATTCTGCTCAACCATAGCCATGGAGGGTAAGCAGTGCGTGAGCGCGTGTGTACGTGCCCTGTCCCAAAATGTCTTTGCATGTGACTCTGCCAGATGACTGTCTTTAACTTCTTGATTTTGCTGAAACCAATTAGAATCACAGCCTTTCACTGGTGACGGAGACAATTTCAATGTTCTTTTTCCTGAGGTGTTTTTCCAATCGATAACTAGATTGAACCGCTGTTGTCAGCACCCCCTTGGTGAAATCAGCAAGGTGGACTCACCATGCCCTAAATCCTGTGCTCCTTCCTCAAGTTCCATCCGAGTATTTTATAGTCTCATCAGGGTAGTACCTTGGGTGCTTCCAGAGCAACATCTCTAGCTAGGACCAGTAGTAAGAAGTAGCAGTAACCCAGTGTGGTGGGCTGAGATGCCACGAGCCATCTCAGATCAACAGGGTGAACAGCTGCTGTGTGACCAGTTGGAAATAATCCGTTTGTTAACCTCCTGCTCCCTCCTGAGTGCTTGCTTGAACATCCTTGGACATCCCAGGGAGCTGGGGTGCTTGTAGCTACAGTTCAGGGGCAGAGATACCGAGGAAGTTTTCAGAGTTTGTTTTCTGACCCAGGATTATTTCAGCCTGCCTTGGATCTCACTCCAGTCAGATCTGACTCCGTGCAGGTTTTGCATGTGTGAGGATTACGAGTTTTTTAACTGACTCTGGTTTTATTCTCATCTGTTGGAAACAAACTGGATGAAAACCTTTGGGGTTTCCCTCCTGTACTGGTGACACCCATTTTAGTTCATCTACTGTGAATTTTCATTAACAAAACAATCATGTTTTCTGCAATATTCTCTCTTTACTCTCTCAGTAAGTTAACGATGTGCTCTGGTGTTGTTTTGGGGCACAAAACAACTTTCTGGAACGAGGGACCCGTCACTGGTTGTGCTAAGTACTCTGTATTCCTCGTTCCTCAAATTCCTTTAGTCTCTGTTGTGGGAGTTATACCACAAGCTCTTCAGGGAAATCCTGGTACAAATCCTTTAGTATCCACTTCACAGGTCAGGGTCAGTCAGAAGAACTACAGGAAGCTTCTTTTAGATCCGGGAGCAAGTGTGTTCAGCCAGGACAGGGCTCCCGGCGGGTCCAGGGTGGGGATGTTGTGAATTGGAGACTTTCCCGGAGCTTGGGAAGCTGCTGAGCCCCATCTGCTGGGGGACAGGAGGTGAAACAGCTCCTCTCTGCTTCCAGATCCAGCCGCAGGAGATCAGCCCTCCTCCCACGGCCAACCTGGACCGCTCCAATGACAAGGTCTACGAGAACGTGACGGGGCTGGTGAAAGCGGTGATCGAGATGTCCAGCAAAATACAACCAGCTCCCCCCGAGGAGTATGTGCCCATGGTAAAGGTAGGGAACACACTGCCTGAAACCAGTGCTTGGTTCCTCTCCTGAAGGAGTTCTCCTGCGTGAGGTCTTCAGGTGGTGCAGGAGAAGCTTCCTGGGAAGCTGGAAGTAGAAGAGCAGTTTGTGGGTCAGGTAACTTGTGGTCAGAGGGCTGGAGCTTTGGATGCTGTTAACAGGATGGTGGGAATGGTGCTTCTATTCCCCAGCATGCCTGTCCTATCCAGGGGAGTGAGTTGTGCAGTTTTCTCTGCATTTCACTTAATAAAAAGAAAGGGGGTTTAATTACCCCTTTGGCATTTTATTTTTGTGGTGAAATATGGGATTTTAAGAGGGGTTTTCCAAGTCCCTCAGCCATGTTCTAGCTCCCTTCTTACCCAGATGAGGGATGCAGCCAGTTGGTTGCTTCCTGCACTCCAGCTGCAAGTTTCTCATCCATTCATTCCAAGTTTCTAAAGTTTTATTTTCTGAATTGATATTTTTTCTCAGGAGGTTGGCTTGGCATTAAGAACCTTGCTGGCAACAGTAGATGAGAGCCTGCCAGTGCTTCCTGCCAGCACCCACAGAGAGGTACGTAGAGCTCCACTCACCTGCTGCTCAGTCATGACATTTCAGGTTGGCTGGACATGATTTGGCTCTTTCTTCTCTGCACATGCATGTTTTCACTCACTAAGCAGGATGAAATCTCAGGTTATAATTCTTCTTTAAATTAATAAATTCAAACTCGGTTCCTGTGTGGACATATCCTGAAGTGTAGACACTTAAAACTGGATGTAATTGAAGAGGACTCGACACATACATGGTATCCAAGAATGGTTTGGGTTGGAAGGGACCTTAAAGATCATCTAGTTCCAACCCCCCTGCATGGGCAGGGACACCTCCCACCAGCCCAGGTTGCTCCAAGCCCCATCCAACCTGCCCTTCAACACTTCCAGGGATGGGGCAGCCACAGCTTCCCTGGGCAGCCTCTGCCAGTGTCTCACCACCCTCACAGGGAAGAATTTCTTCCTAATGTCTAACCTAAATCTACACTTCTCCAGTTTTAATCCTTGTCCTATCACTACACACCCTTGCAAAAAGTCCCTCTCCACCTTTCTATAGCCCCTTCAGGCACTGGAAGGCCACTGTGAGGTCTCTCCAGAGCCTTCTCTTTGTGTTTACACAGAACTTAGTGCAAGTTTAGTCTTTCACTAAACTACAACTTGTACACAAAGTCATTAACTAGGTGCAAGTGAAAGGTGTTGATGAGATATCCCTCAGTAGCTTAGTTCTGGATGAGAAGCAACTGAGATCTTTCAGTGAAGTTCATGGGTCAGGAGTAAGACTGTTTTCCCTCAAAACCTTGAATGAGTGTGATAATGAGAAAGCGAGAGCATGGATCAGTAATTGCCAGCTTAGAGGATCATAGAGTGGTAGGGGTTGGAAGAGATCTCAAGTCCAACCCCCCTGCTGCAGCAGGAACACCCAGGGCAGGTCACACAGGAACATGTCCAGATGGGTCTTGAATGTCTCCAGAGAAGGAGACTCCACAACCTCCCGGGCAGCCTGTCCCAGTGCTCTGTCACTATCACAGCAAAGAAGTTTCTCCTCATGTTGAGTTGGAACTTTCTGTGTTGTAATTTGGTGCCATTTCTCCTCATCTTATTACAGGGCACCACTGAAAAGAGACTGGCTCATTCTTGACACCCACCCTACAGATATTTCTAGACATTAATAAGGTCCCCTCTTAGTCTTCTCCAGACTGAACAGCCCCAGGTCTCTCAGCCTTTCCTCACAAGGCAGATGTTCCAGTCCCTTAATCATCCTTGTAGCCTCTGTTGGACTTCAGTAAATCCCTGTCCCTCCTGAACTGGGGAGCCCAGAACTGGACACAACACTCCAGGTGGGGTCTCACTAGGGCAGAGTAGAGGGGGAGGAGAACCTCCTTCCATCTGCTGGACACACTCCTCTTAATGCACCCCAAGATACCATTGGCCTTCTTGGCCACAGGGACACATTGCTGTCCCATGGATAACTTGTTGTCCACCAGGACTCCAAAGTCCTTCTCCACAGAGCTCATCCTGCCTCACTCTGTGGTTCTGCTAAGGTACCTGTATCTTGCCTTCTTGACCTCTTGTCTCTCATATTTTTAAAGCTACTTTTATGCTTCAGAGCTACTTTAATAATAGTAATGAGAAGAGTGATGGCGATAGGGACCTGGGAACCGAAGGTAACTCTCAAGGTGCAGGTTAAAAGCCACTAAATTTTGGTCTTGATGCCATTGAAGAGGGGCTGGCTCAGCAGCAGACTCTTGATCTCCACACAGCGTGGAGCAGCAGGGGGTGAAATTCCCTCTGCTCCACGTGGTGCCCACAGAGCAGCCCTGGCTTCCCCGGGCAGCCTCAGGCAGGGGCTGATGAGGGAGGTGATGGGGCTGTTGCTCTGCTGTGAGTGACTTGGAGCTGGTGGGACTTCCTTGTTGCAGATTGAGATGGCCCAGAAGCTGCTGAACTCGGACCTGGCTGAGCTCATTAACAAGATGAAGCTGGCCCAGCAGTACGTGATGACCAGCCTGCAGCAGGAGTACAAGAAGCAGATGCTGACAGCTGCTCACGCCCTGGCTGTGGATGCCAAAAACCTGCTGGATGTTATTGATCAAGCCAGACTGAAAATGATCAGCCACCCCAGGCCACACTAGGCACCCAGGGCAGAGTCTCACCGGCCCGTCTGAGAGTTCTGCTTGCAAAAGGATGTTCCTTCACCTTCCACCAGCAGTGAGGAGGAACCCCGTGTAGTCCTGGCTTTCCGGCGCCTCTCGCTTCAGCCCGACTGACGTGACAGCTGTTGGTTTTCTCTCTCATCATTAAAGTTTTTAGCCTGAAGCCAAGCTGGTCTGGGAGTCTCAAAAAAAAAAAAAGTGGCATTATCACAAGATGAAGTTTGTACAGAATTCCTGGGGAAGGCGGCAGAGCTATGGAGCACACTTGGGTTTCACACCGTTGCACGGGACACGCTTCGCCTAGAGCTGCCACGGTCTCGGAGCCAGAACTGTTGGAGCAGCAGGTGGGAGAAAGAGGTTGTGAAGAATTCGGGGAAACCTCAGGGCTGAGAATTCTTGCCCACAGTGTATGAACTATCCAGACTGGAAATTTTTTTTTTTTTTTTTATTAGAACACTTACGTCGCAATATGCTAATCACAATTTACAGAGAAAGAATAAAAAAAGCTATATTTTCAAGACTTCGGTCATTTCAAGACAAAAAAAACTAAAGCCCTCTTCATCTTCCTGCCTTTTACTTTTATGTGAACGTGTGGAGCATTTGTTTGGAAGTAGCTGTAGAACACAACTGAAACCTCTCCTCTTTTCCACCAGAATAACGTGCCAGTTCTTTTGTAGCAACGTTGTTTTCCTTGGAAGCAAAAAATGCTGCTTTGTACCAGAGCAATTCAGAGCTGCATTTAGAGGAGTTCTGTAACCAGTCATGTCCCCCATTTTTATATAATTTATAAGGACAGATTAAAGCCATGTGGAATATTTTAAACCCACTGTAGTTAACTAACCCATCCTTTTGTCTATCTTGCCTGGGAGGAGTTACAGTAGAGCAGTGTAATTAGATTTTTTCCTTGGTTTTCCAGTTATGCCATCTGTTCTGTTAAAATAAAAAAACCACACTCCCTTTTTGCTGTTGAGGGATATAAATTATTCTCAGGAAGAATATAATGAACTGTACAGTTACTTTGACCTATTAAAAAGGTGTTACCAGTGACCTTCTGGCTGTATTTTGTGTGTGTGTATGTGCACTGCAGAAGAAACCACTGTCAAGTTTTCTCTGCTTGGAATTCCCCCCCCCCCATCCTATAATCCACAAGTTTGTTTCCACTTCTGCAGGACTTAGGGTGCAACATGAAGCAGGCAAGGAGGAAATCCAAGGTTTAAGGTCTCCCAGAAAGCAGCTTTTCCTCCAGCTATTGAGCACAGGAACAAGTCAAAGTGTTTCCATCCAGGTGACTTGTAATGACTTGGTGTCACTCCTCAACAATCCTCTACTTTTTAAAACCAGGTTTCCTAGGGGAAGGCTTCTTCAAAAAGCAGGGTGGGGGTGAGGAGTATAGTAGCTGGGCAGCTGGCAGGGACTGTTTTGGCACCCAAGGTCTCAGAATCAACTTACACAGACTAAATTCTTTCAGGAGAGAAAGAAGCTCCAGCTTGTTTCCATCTCGTTTGGAAAGCTGGGGCAGTGCAGGGTGCACAAGCCACTTTAGGAATACACACACACACACTCTTCTTCACCCACCCCTCAATGCAGTTTTTCAGAGACCACCCCTCCCACCCCCCATTATTTTTTTTCCTGGAAAAGAATAAAAACACACCCCTCCCACACACACCTACCCCCCCACACCCCAGGCCAGGAGGTTGGCACTGCAAGACTCTGCCTTTTAAGGCACCAAGAGCCCAGAGGGGAAGCTGTGAAGCCCCAGGACACACACAGCAGCAGTTTGAGCCCCTGCAGGATCCCAACCATCCCTCATCCACTGCCCTCCACGTGCATCCACACGAGAGACAAGGAACTGTTCTTTATTAGACAGGTACAAAAATACTAGTCGAAAAGACCAAACCCCATGTCGTCATCAGATTCCTCTGATTCTTCTTTCTTTTCCTCTTCTTTCTTCTCCTCAGCTAGGAAAGGAGAAAGGAATCAGGATTTTTTTTTCCATTTTATCAGCTCTCAAGTCACACACCCCACGGGACTGGGCAGACAGGGACTAACCCCAAGCAGCAGGACCCGAGCAACCCTAACAAGCTGAGCCAACCCCCCAAGGAGAACAGTCTCCACTGCTAAGAAAGTAGGTTTGAGCCTTCAAGATTAATTCCTACCCACTCTAAAAAAGAAAGCAGGTGCTCTCCCTCTAGCCACGGCAAGGAGATGACACACAGGAGGCTCAGCTTTACTTCTGAGGCAACACTAGTCCTGTACAGACTCCAGCTGCCATTCCAGCCTGTCTAAAGGCGAGGGTCTGTTTTCCTCTAGGACACCCAGACGTATCCTGCCTAGCACAAACCACGTCGAAACTGCACGGGGAGGAGCTGATCCTCCAGCCGGCAACCAGCGGTGCCTTTTCAGCAGGCAGAAGCCAACTTACCAGGGGCAGCCCCGCCGGCAGGGGCAGCACCAGCGGCAGGGGCGGCAGCAGCAGGGGCTCCCCCGCCGCCGGCTCCGACGTTACAGATCAGGCTGCCGATGTCGATGTTGGCGAGCGCCTGGGGAGAAGGAGCAGCAGAGTAAAGCGTCGGTCCCGCGGGCGGCGGCTTCGCTGCAGCCCCTGGGAGCTGCTGGGGTGAAACCACAGCCTGACACGCCGGCGGGCTGCCTCGGCCCCACGACTCGGTGCTGTTACGCTCGTTCAAGGCAGCGTTTGGCAGCCCAAGGGGCAGGGTGGGCCACCCCCCCCCCCCGGTGCCCCCACATCCTCACACACACACACACACCCCCCCACGCCCTGGGCTCCCCCCTCGGCCTCCCCTCACCCACCTTGGCGAACAAGCCGGGCCAGAACGGCTCCACGTTCACTCCGGCCGCCTTGATGAGCGCGTTGATCTTGTCCTCCTGCAACGAGAGCGGCCGATGCTCAACAACCCCGGCCCGGCCCGGCCCGGCCACGCCGCCTCCCGCCGCCATCTTGTGCCCGCGACACTCACCGTGACGGTGACCTCGTCGTCGTGCAGGATGAGGGCGGAGTAGATACAGGCGAGCTCGGAGACGGATGCCATGGCGGGGGCGCGGTGCCAGTCGCCGGGAGCGGCCTTAGCTTCGGCTGAAGGACGCAGCACCTTGGGCCGCCGGGCGGGGAGAGGGGGCCGCGCTTCCCCCGCCGCCGCTTTTATAGGGCGCCCGCAGCCAATGGCAGCGCGGGGAGCGGGCACGCGCGGAGGCGCCGTCCAATCCGTGCTCAAACCAGGGGGCGGGGCGCGGGGGGGCCGGGCCAATGGCGGCAGAGCAGGGCCCGCCCACCGCGGGGGCTGCCGGGAGGCGGCGGCGCTGGGCGCGGGCGGAGGCGCCGTGAGGGCCCCGCGGCCGCTCCCGGGGTCCCTGAGGGGGCGGCTCTTTCGGGGGCCGCTCCCGCCGGGAGACGCGGGGTTTTTTCTCCTCAAGGGCCTCGGCAAGACCCCTCCGAAGGGTTGGCCCAGGCGACAGGGGCACCGACAGGCTCTCCAGCTGCGGCAGGTGAAGCTGCACCGGCCCGGGGTGTTCCTGGGTGACTTGGCAAGGTGGGCGTGTTTTGTTTCCCTCAGGAGCTACGAGGAAACAGCGACGCTGAATCACAACTTTTCCTCCCCGAAACAGAGCTTTTGTTTCTGTGGATCCGCCAGCTTCCAGGCAAGGGTGAAGTTAACCCTTAACAGCGTTTAGTTCAGAGCGTGGTTGAGGTGAGCAGCTCCAGGGCTGGCCTGATCCACAGTGAGTGGCAGGTCTTGGCGCACAGGAAGGTTTCCTGAGGCAGGGAAATGCCAGCGCACTGGGGAGACCCAGCAGGAGCTGTCGGCTCTTTGGAGAGATGCTGAGGGGGCCTGGGCATTGCCAGGACACCTCCCACCAGACCAGGCTGCTCCCAGCCCCATCCAACCTGCCCTTCAACACTGCCAGGGATGGGGCAGCCACAGCTTCCCTGGGCAACCTGGGCCAGGCTCTCACCACCCTCACACTAAAGAATTCCCTCCCAATGTCTCAAGTTTGTTAATGAGCAGTTTCAAGCACAGTGTTTGCTTCCCTTGCTCTTCTTTTTGGAAATTACTGGTTTTTTTTTTCCCCAGCCGAGTTTTTTGTTTCCTTGGGTTATTTTCCTGATCACTGGGGTTATTATAACAAAGAATGAAACTTCCTTACTTCTGAAAACCGAAATGCTCAGCATACCTCACATGTCCCCAATAGGTGGTGCTGCCTCTTTTTTCCTGGTGTTCAGTTACTGTGTTGTTGGCTCTGGTCACCTGGAACAGTTAGGGCTTTCTTGAGTGAAGTGAAGTTAGTAATCTAATAATAATAAATACTTTGTTTGGCTTTATTTTTTTTTTTTTGTTTGTTTGTCTTTTTAATAAATAAGTCTTGCAAGTCATTTGGCAAAGGAAATCAAGTGTGGCTGTGTAGCTTAGTAGTTAAGACAGTCACCTGGTTGTGGAGAGACAAAAATCAGGTTTGGGTCCCTTTGCCACGGATTGTGACTAAATCAGTAAAATAAGAAACAGTCCCTAGAGAGGGGACCAGAATCCTCAGTCTTTGTAACCACATGAGCACATCAGATCATAGAGTCATGGTCTTCACTTATGTTCTGATCTCCCTCATTTCATATTCTCATCCAAAGCAGAACACGGGACATGTGAGCAGTCTAATTCACACGCCCAGGATGACACCTTAAACTTGAGGTGAGAGATGGAAAATGTCAACTCAGAGCTGCTTGGAGTTAAGGATGAAATTTACATCTTTTTGCTCTTGAGTAAATTTATTTTTTTTTTTGCCACTGTGTCATTGTTATCAATGGGAAAAAGACATGAAGAAACTGTGTTTTTTAAAAATTCATCTGGTTTGAAAAATGAAGTGTTGCTACTTAGTGAGATCAATGTATGTGATCTCATCAGAAGAACAGCCATATAGTTTGTCACTAGCCTATTTGAATATAAAAATTTTCCCCTAGATTGCTGGTGCTGCTGCTAATAAGATATTTTTAAAAGCAGTTCCTAAAAGATGTGGAGAACAGCCCATCCAGTTCACGACAGACACAATCTTTCCTTCCAAAATTATTTGAACATGCTCATTTTTTTCCAAAAAGTAATAAATTGTTCTTTGAGAGGTATCAGTTTTGGGAAAAGTCAACTTGAAATCCAGCAGTTACAACAGATACTGTGTCCAACTCAATTTTTACTTCAAAGAAACCTGATTTCAAGTGTTTAAACAGTTCTTCTTGTACTACTGTAGTATTGTTAGTATGGCATGTAAAGAGCATATATAAAAGAATGCTTTATAGAGATTTCAAACCAAACCTTTTCAAATACTGAGGTCTTTTTTTTGAGTGAGATTGCCTGTCAGGAGTTAATTAGGTTTCATGGTGCTCCCAACCATGGTCAGTGACAGAAAGCATGAGAAGTGAAGCAAGTGACATAATAAGCGTGTGTCCTGTCACTTCAAGAGCATGGGTACAAGTGAGCTGTAACTCTCAGAGGTGCTGCTGGCTCTGTGCAGCTGCATGAGAACAGCCTGCAGGAACAGCATGACTTCTACATGATGAAAGTGTTTCAGTACAACCCTTTAATGTATTATTTAACTGACTGTGCAAGTCTGCCATCGTGTATACACAGCAAGAAACCCTTTTGCTTATAAAGTGCTAAATCCACCAAAAATCAGCTTTGAATCAATACAAGTATATTGCACTGTGGGATGTGCCAGTAGTAATTGCTGGTTGTGGGATCTGTTTTCTGGGGAATTTCTGAAATCAATTGCAGAGGGTCCTGTGGAGAAGGACCCACTGAGAGAAGTGTGGGATGTTTGTTTGTTGTTTTGTGAAACTTCCCCTTATATTTCACCTGTTTTCTGTGGCTTGTTAGCTTCTTATTTTCAAACTACTACCAGAATACCTTCATAGTGTTATTTTTTTTCTTTTGCCATTATGTGAAGTATCCTATGAAGTTCCAGCTGGGTACATCCCCTCACCAACCATTGCTTTCAGGCCAGGATTTCCTAAGCAGAATGATGTAGGAAGGTGGGACAGAAATTTGTGTTCATGTGTCCAACAGTCAGTTTGGGTTTGGACCTTCCACAGGCCAGTTAGGGTGATTCTCCTGGAAGTCCACGTGTCTAAAACATGATCTGGTGGATGTTAGCTTCAGTGCTGCTAGTCTGGGTGACCAAATTAGCCAAGTGGACTTTTATAGAAACCTCTCAGTGTCTTTTTATGCTCTCTTGTACTTGAATCCAGAAGGTATGGTGATACGTGTGATGTTAGAGGGAGTTATCTTCCTCATCAGACTGAAGGAATTGATTGAAATATAGTATCAAAAAAATGAGATGTTGATTTAGGGACTGCATGGTTTCCCTGTTATCTCAACATTTAGTACTATCTAATATAGCAGAAAGGCCAAAATTGCCTCAAATAACTCTCTCCTGGCTCTTAGTTTTGGGTATTCTTCCTCCCTCCCTCCATTTCAGCCTCTGTTAAGGTTATATAGCATAAACCAGAAATTAGTGGTAGTTTTGTAAAAATGTTATCCAGTTCCCCACAGAGGGGAAAACAGCAACCCCTTTGACAGCTCTCTTGTTTATATTTTGCTAGAGCTACTTGGCTTGACTCTAGAACTAAAGATGATCCATTATTTTGTCCTTTATTTGTTTATAGTTACTGGTAAATCTTTACTTTCCAGCAACTTGAGGAGCTTGGAATGCAGGCAAATCCCAAGTCGTGCCAATGGAAACTCTAGTGGTGAGTGGAAGCTGAGCTGTTAATTGCAACCCTTGAATGTATGATGCAGAGGAAAGGGTAAATACACAGCTGATATCACTTTGGAACAGTGAGATGCTTCTGCATCACTTCAAATTTGGACAACTTTGACAAACCAGCTGAGCAGTATGTTCACCTCATCCTTTGCCAGATGGTATTTACTGAAGGAATTCAGTTGATTTTGAAGGAGCTCGACTTGTTCTGGGGTGCAACTGTAGTATTATTTTTTTGTTAAAAAAAAGGCTTCCACATCAAAATAGAGTGTGTGAATGGAAGTATGGATCACAGATGCTATTAAACAATAAAAACTGGTAAAACTTCTGCTGGAAGTGAGCATCATTAACTTGCTCTTTGTCTGCTTAGCAGGTTTATGATGGTGTTTTTTTTCCTACTTTCTCCTCCTGAAAGGAGTGAAATTATAAAAGAGCAACAGTTCCTGCGGGATTCACCATCACTGATGCCTCCTGGGTCTCAGTGCATCACACTGACCAATGCTGTGCCTCTTTCACATGATTGCTAGTTGGTGTTCCCCTGTGCTGAACATTACCTACGTACAGCCAGAGATTACCTGGTTGTACAGAGTCAGGTACCACACCACAGCTGGGTTTCACAGGTACAATAAAAATGCTTTTGTGGCCTGGAGGTGTGAGATCCATGATCTGAGGTTTTCACAGCATCGTTGCCTTTGGCTCAGGGTGTTGGGGAGAAAACAGTGAAAGACTCCAATCCAATTTTCAAGTAAACTGGGCATTCAAGATCAAGCAGTACGTGTAATATTGATGTCGTTCCAGCATCCCTTTTAAACACCAACAACTAGGCAGACTGCTTTGAAGGGGAGGTAGAGGAGAGCTAGAGGCATTCAGCATTTTCCAACGTGTCACTGAAAGACAGAACTAGTCTCTAGTAGTCCAGGATGCAGCTTACACCTTGCTTTGAGTCTGACTGTTGGTGTTGCACCTGCCTAGGGCACAGGCTTGGTAAAAACAAGCCATGGTTCATCTTGGTGGGTAACTCCAGGGCCTGGAAAGGCTCCTGCTACCAGCGGTTGGAGTTTGGTTAGCCACTGCAAGCAAAGGAAAAGCACAGCGGGACCCCCAGGAGAGCGGGACCCCCAGGAGTGCCAGCCGGCCGGGCTGCGAGGAGCGGGCCCCTCAGGAGAACCAGCCGCTGCTTTCCTGCCTGCTGCGGGCAGGAGGAGGCAGGGCAGGAGGAGGCAGAGCCGGCAGGGCAGGCAGGAGGAGGAGAGGCAGGAGGCAGGGCAGGCAGGAGGAGGAGAGGCAGGAGGCAGGGCAGGCAGGAGGGGGCAGGCAGGAGAGGCAGGGTGGAAAGAGGCAGGAGGAGGCAGGGCAGGAGGAGGCAGGAGAGGAGGAGGCAGGGCAGAAGGAGGCAGGAGAGGCAGGGCAGGCAGGGCAGGAGGAGGCGGAGGAGGCAGGGCAGGCAGGAGGCAGGGGCAGGCAGGGCAGGAGGAGGCAGAGGAGGCAGGGCAGGCAGGAGGAGGCAGGGCAGGAGGAGGCAGGAGGCAGGGCAGGAGGAGGCAGGGCAGGCAGGGCAGGAGGAGGCAGAGCCGGCAGGGCAGGCAGGAGGAGGAGAGGCAGGAGGAGGCAGGGCAGGCAGGAGAGGCAGGGCAGGAGGAGGCAGGAGGAGGCAGGGCAGGCAGGAGGAGGAGAGGCAGGAGGAGGCAGGGCAGGCAGGAGGAGGCAGGGCAGGCAGGAGGGGGCAGGGCAGGAGGAGGCAGGGCAGGCAGGAGGAGGCAGGGCAGGCAGGAGGGGGCAGGGCAGGCAGGAGGAGGCAGGGCAGGCAGGAGGGGGCAGGGCAGGCAGGAGGCAGGGCAGGCAGGAGGAGGCAGGGCAGGCAGGAGGAGGAGAGGCAGGAGGAGGCAGGGCAGGCAGGAGGAGGCAGGGCAGGCAGGAGGGGGCAGGGCAGGAGGAGGCAGGGCAGGCAGGAGGGGGCAGGGCAGGCAGGAGGAGGCAGGGCAGGCAGGAGGGGGCAGGGCAGGAGGAGGCAGGGCAGGCAGGAGGAGGCAGGGCAGGCAGGAGGAGGAGAGGCAGGAGGAGGCAGGGCAGGCAGGAGGAGGCAGGGCAGGAGGAGGCAGGGCAGGCAGGAGGGGGCAGGAGGAGGCAGAGGAGGCAGGAGGAGGCAGGGCAGGAGGAGGCAGGGCAGGAGGAGGCAGGGCAGGCAGGAGGAGGCAGGGCAGGCAGGAGGGGGCAGGGCAGGAGGAGGCAGGGCAGGCAGGAGGGGGCAGGGCAGGAGGAGGCAGGGCAGGCAGGAGGGGGCAGGGCAGGAGGAGGCAGGGCAGGCAGGAGGGGGCAGGGCAGGAGGAGGCAGAGGAGGCAGGAGGAGGCAGGGCAGGCAGGAGGCAGGGCAGGCAGAAGGAGGCAGGAGAGGCAGGGGCAGACAGGAGGCAGGAGGAGGCAGGGCAGGCAGGGCAGGCAGGAGGAGGCAGGAGCATGAGAGGCAGGGCAGGAGGAGCCGCGGGCGGAGCGCCCCTTCCCCGTGACCCGCGGCCCCTCCTCCTGCCCGCCCCGCGCCCGCTCCTCACTCAGTGCCGCCGAGCAACCTGGTTTCCCGGCGCCGGCCCGGCCCTCCTCCCTCTTTTTTTTTTTTTTCTTTCCTTTTTTTTTTTATTATTATCCTCCCCCCCCCCCCCCCCCACGCCCTCCCCTTCCTTTCTTCTCCTCCTCTCCCCCCTTTCCTCTCCCTCCCCCCCTTGCCCTCCCTTCTCCTCCCCGCTCCCCGCCGCCGGGCTCGCTCCCTCCCCCGCCGCCGCCGCCGCGCACGCAGACATGTACCCGGGAGCCCCCGCCGCCGGACCCGGTGAGCCCACGGACGGTTTCCCTGCCCTCCCCCCGGGTCCCCCCTTTCCCGGGGGAGCCCCGCCGGCGGCCGCAGCAGGCGGGCGGCCTGTCAGCCAGCGCGGGAACCCCCTCGGCTCCCACCCAGCCCGCGACCCGAGGGGACGCGGCAGGGGACGGCGGTGCGAGGAGGGGAAGGGACCCCCGAGCCGCCCGCTCTCTCTTTTTTCCCCCCCCGGCCTCCTCACGGCCTGGCCGCACCGCGGGAAGGAGGGCTCAGGCCAGCTCGGGGAGGGCGGGGAGCGGGCCTTGCGTGGCCGGAGGGCCCCTCGGAGGGGAGGGTCTCCTCCCCCTGCCCTCCTCTCTCCTAGCCCGCGGCGAGGGGCGAGCCCAGGGGGGCCGCTTCCCTTCTCCCGAGGGCGAGGGGATGGCAGAGAAACCCCCCCCCCCGCTTCCCGCCCTTCCCGCCCTTCCCTCGGCTGCGCGCTCCGTGCTGCCTGCCTTCCCCCTGCCCGCTCGGCCTGCGGGCTGCCCTTGCCTCCCCCCCGGAGCCCCGGCCGCCCTGGCGCCTCTCCCGGGGCTTGCTGGGCGGTGGGTGAGGCTCGCCCGGGGGTCGGGGCTGAGGAGCCGCCTCACCAGGTGTCTTCGCTCCCTGTCGTGGCAGTGAAAGACGCGAGAGCGGCGTGAGGCTTCCCAAGGCCGCCAGCTCGCTCAGGGGTGTTTCATATTCTTTAGACAGGTTAATACAGTTGCACTTCGTGCGCTTATTTTTTCTATCTACTCATTCTTGAGGCCGTTCCTGCCGTGAGGGTTCTTTCCTAATCCAGAAACTATGATGTTAGGGTGACTGGTGCCTGGTTTTCTTACATAAAAGTTTCAGAATAAGTGGAGCTTGGTGGAACTTTACATCACTGTTCTCAGCAACTTTGCGTAAAATCTTTTCCTCCAGAAGAGTAATGTGGCAGAGAGCAGCACAGTGAAATGTGGGACCTGCAGCTGAGAGGTCTTTTACTGCATCTGTTAGGAAAGCTTGTTAAGACCATTCACATCTTGGGATCCACAGTTGGGTGCTGACCTTTTTATTATTATTATTATTATTGTCTGATTTGATTCTCTCGAAGGGACAGGAATCAAGAAAGACAATCTGGATTATTGCTTTCCTCTTAGGGTACAACTCTGCTTTTATTTTCTTGCTTTCCTTTCAGCAGTGGCCTTTCTACAAAGGCCTGTACTGGACACACCAGGAGGATGGGTCTCTGCAGCTGTGTGTGTCCAGCCTGACGTTCAAGATTCTGCTTTTGTGTGTAACACCAGTTACACGTTTTGGTACCAGTCACTGTGGATAACTATTGATGGCTTCACTGGGTGATTCCTAGTGTCAGGTTCTCTTGCTCAGGCATGCTTTCAGTTTCCAAGTGTTGATGGTGCTCACGTTGTGCTGTTGCTGCTGAGGCTGTTACATTCTCTTCCTATTGACGTGTCTTTTCAGAAGCTGTGTGTAAGGAACTAAATAATTGAAAATATGACCAGTGGATGGGCTGAGAATAGTTTTATGTGTGGGAGTCACTCTGCCTTCCTTTGTTTGTTCTCTGCCTGATTGTACCACTCTCCTTTTCGCTCAGAATGATCTTACGGCACCCGCGTTGGTGGCTGCTGTTTACCATCAGGGACCCATGATCTGTGTCTAAGGGTATTTTCCCCTTACTGGAACAACCCTCTCTCATTTTCGGGCAGTTGAAAGAACAACCACTACGCTTTTACCGAGTCCCAGGTTGCTACATATTATTGGTGGTGTCTCAGACTCCTGCTGTTTTGCCCCCTCCAACCAAGCTCATCTTCCGTCTTGTTTACTTCCTAGTTTATCTCTGTGGCTCAGCCCTTTCCCCCCCGTGCAGAGCTGGGCAGTGACAGTGTCTGCTCTGTGGTGTGAGCTGTGAGTTGTTCCCCACATCGTGAGGCTCTCTTTTTTCCTTCCTGTGAAGTCATCCACAGAGAGAGCCTCAGCAGCACGGTGGCTTCTAGCCGTCCAGACAGCTTCCTGCTCCAGACCAAATCGTGAGGCAGGACATTGGAATTGGATTTTTTTTAATTTTTTTTTTTTTTTTAAGAGAGCGTGGCTGTACTGTGAACCACTCTGGAAACAGTGACTGTCTGCAGGATGCCTGGCTGTCTTGTGTCAGGCTATGTGTGGCCTGCAAAGCTGCCAGGGAAAGTCCCCTTCCAAAGGTTAACCTGATACCTGTAAAATGAACGCACGCTGAAACCCTGTTCTGAGGAGTGAGCACCGAGTGTGGTTTTACAACCATTCCCCAAGCCTCAGCTGCCAGGAGTGGAGCACTCCAGCCTCTACATGTCTGTCAGCACATCCTTGACACTGCTTAAACGCTCCATTCATATCTCCTGGAACTTGGATCTTGCTGTTGTTGGCTCCTCTGGTGCGTACGAGCTGCTTTGCTCTTCCAGCTCCCGTCGCCAAACTGGACGCCGCAGCCAACCCTGTTCTGAGAGTGCCTTTGGTGCTGGCCTCCTGCCAGTGTAATCGATCAATTTGCCACAGGGTTTGCTATTTTAATCTTAATTCTCCTTCTGGAAACAGTGTAAAGGAAATTAGGAGGCCGTATCTGACTAATTTCAAAAATTTGCTGCCAAACGTGGAAACTTTGTTCAAACACGCTGTTACATCAGGAGTAAGAGGGGGTTTTTGGTACAAGAAGGAGACATCACAAAATCACTGTTTTCATGCTTAGGAAAGCTATGATCCTTTTTCCCAAATGCTGTTTGCATTCCTGACTTGGTATTGAATTTGCTGAAGCATTGTGGCCGTATTCTTTTTCTGCCTTCAAGAAACGATGAAAAGCAAAACATCTGAAAATATGTTATTTTTTTTAAGAAAAAAAAAGTTTGATGCCTCTGCATTTTGGTGTATCCTTTTCTAGGAGGACAGAAAAATGTCAGAGTAGCATAATGGAAACACTGTCATTAAGTTTAAAGAATTGATTAAAACTTGCATAAACTTCTGTGATTTGCACTGTTTGGTATTCATGTACTTGCAAAGTCTAAACTTTGCCCCCTCCAGATTCTCCTTTTATTCTTTGAAGGTTATTTGATTTTTGCCTGCTACTCAAGGTCTTAATTTGTTGTTGAAGGAGCAGTTGTTTGAAAAAGTGACTTGGTGGAGGGGTTATGGCTTTGCATATACAATGAACTTTCTCCTAGCACATGAACCAGCTTTGAGCCCCCTGTATCAAACTAGTGAAATTAAGATTAATTTCTCACTCATCCATTCAGCTCTAAGTTACCTCTTTAAAACTGCTAATAGACTGTTGGAACTTTTAGGTCTTCCTTTTTTTTCAGTGCGTGGACTTGTTTCTAACTCCCATCTATTTTCTTGAAGATAGGCAGTGGCTGGCTGTTGCTTCTCCAGACTCTTCAGCTCTGAAATGTGATGCAGGAAAGGGGATGTGCTCCTGCTTTATATGGGGTAGTAGAAGTAGCAACATCTTCCTCTGATGGAATTTAACTCCACCTGCCTCCTCTTAGCTCGTGCCACAGTGGCAGCAAGATCTCCTGTGTACTTGCTGTCAAGGGTCTGCTCTTACCTTCCTAGAAAGGCTTTTTGAATTCTTTCAGGAATGGATCTGGATTTGCTCTTACTGTGCTAGCTCTGTGGGTAACACGGAGTTGCCCAGTTTCTTTGGCATAATTTTTAGACAGTTAATTATGTTGAAACTCATTGTAAGCTGCCATTCCTAGAAGGGCAAATGGGAACTTAATGTGCAGCTTCAGCTCTCTTTTCTTTGTTGGGTGAGAATTCTTCCTGATGTTTAAACTCCACAATGTTACAACCTACAAAATGTGGTGTAACTTTTTCCAGCATGTTGCTGTCACGGCCAGTACATTTTCCTAAGGAAGAACAAGACTGCATTTTATGATGTTGTTTCAGCTAGCTGTGTAGTCTTAAGGTGGCTGAAAGATGAGGCAGTCTTTTGATGAAAAGATAATTGATGTTGTCATAGTGCGAAATAAACTTTCGATTTTCCTTAGTGAACTATATGAAAAGTGAAACATTTCAGCAGTGATTCCTTTTATTGGCTCTGCAGTTACAAGGGATTTGTATGCTTATTTTTCCTTTGTCTTGAAATTTTTCACTTTGCAGAATTGTCATGTACTCATATATATTTAGTGGTGTGTTGTGATGTATTAGAGAGTCAGAGGAACAGCTAAGGTTCCTGGGCTTCCAGGACAGCACCACTCTCAATTTGTGCACCCTCTCCAGCACTGCTGTCACCACCAGTCTTCCTCTATTTCACAGAAGGGTGGGAAAGGGAGTTAAATGCTTTAATTCTGTAAGAGAAAATCTGTCTTAGCTTATCATGCAATGGTCTGTTCTTACTTTGAACGGTATCAAGGGGAAAGATTTTTCCGTTTCAAAAAATAGCCCTTCTAAATACTTTTGGCCTTTTCAAAATTGTAGGGATCAACCTGATGAGCAGGGTAAACTTCTAACTTCTGAATTGGCTTTGCAAACATAGTTCTAACTAATTAGGAGCTTTACATGCTGAATGAAAGTCTTGTTGGTGTCAGCGAAGCATGTGCTGACAATAACTTCACAAAACTTGTAAGACTTGTCAAAGTTTTGTTGTGTATCACCTTCCTTACTTCAAGTTCTAGCAGAGTACTTGGTTGTATTTTTAGTGGTGGAATTTCTAATACTCAGACTACCAGAAAATGTTACTAAATTTGAAAATTAAGAAAAGTCACCCTCCGGTATCTTATTTTTAGTAAGTTATGAACTAGAAAAAAAAAATATGTGGTGGAAACTCTTACGTAGTTTTAGCTGTAGTGGCTGTGGGTAGGGATCTGTTCCATGCATTGTCCAATTAATTTGCTTTAGTATCTTGCATCCTTTCTGATGTCCACACAAAGCAGCCTTCTTGAATGTAAACTATCTCTTGTCCTATTGACGGGGGAGGTGCAGCACTTTCCCACTCAGTGCCAGGGCTTTTTTTTTAAATACCCAAAGCTGAACTTAAACATTTCCTTATCTGTTTTATACTATCAAAATTGGGAGAAATAAAAGACAAACGTGAACAGCATCATCCCCAGATACACTGCACAAGTCCAGAGGTAAAATTTGTTAGTACACGCTTCTCTTTGGTAGCTGTTTGTAAGAAGTAGTGCTTCAAAGACACTTTCTGGTGCTGTCCACTGAAGGTTTGTTTAATCCTCAGACTAAGATGATGCCCATATTTTTGTATACTCATCGCTGTGTAATAGGTGGTCTCTTGCAGTGTGTTCAGTGAGCACCATAGGTTGGTGTAATTAGTTTTAACCTCTGCAATTTGTTTTGCTTTTACTACTCTTTTTTTTCGGAGTAAACCTACTGCTTTTAAATTAAAGGTTTTAATATAAACGATATTTCATCTATTTCTCTAAGTGTCTGCATTTTGTATTAAGGAAAAATATTTCTCCTAAATATCTCTCTCTATGTCTTTGCTGCAGCTGTAAGGCAGTGTGATGCCTGGTGACTAGAACTAAAAGTTTTAGTATTTTGTTTAAACTGGATGACTTCACAGAACTGCCAGGGTAGAAGCAAACCATTGATTTAGGTGGGAAACTACCATTGATAATGACACAATCATGTCAGTCCAAAGCTTTGATGTTTTTCTCTCTTGCTGCCAGCAGTGCTGTCTTTTGAATTAGATTCTCACTGAGCTGCCCACAGTGCTGCCAAATTTTGTTTGTGAAACTGATTTATTTTAATCACAGATGTGAAAGTAATGAATTCTCTCCTCTTGTAATTTGTTTGTCCTCTTCTGTTTTTTGCCGCTCAGTTGTATTTTGGCTTTTCTGTAGGTTTTGGTCTCCATTCAACCTTCATTAAGCAAGCAACTGAAAAGTAAAACTCTTTGTTGCTGAGAGTAATTTAAAAGCTGTCCATGTGTCAGCCTGTGGTTTTTGCATTTGTTCTAGAGCAGCCTAATCTGGCCCTGCTGCAGAGAGAAATGGTCCCACAGGTGTGGGTGTGGGTGGTGTGCCTTGTTGAGCAGACAGATCCCAACTAAAACTGAGACCCTTTCATTCCTTATCTTCATGCCTCCTCCTAGTTAGTTTTAGCTGCTTTGCTTCTCTGCAGGAGTACTCACGATAACACACATTTTGGGATCATGGGGCAGACTGAACAGCTGTGAGAAGGCAAGATTTCTCTTTCAGTGCTAGTTCTGTCTTATACCAGCTTAAGTTTTATGTGAGCTTGTTACAGCCTGAAGTGAAGGTGTCAAGGCCTAGTTGCCAGTGTTAATATATGCCTCGATAGCTCTGCAGGCCTGAAAGTCTCTCAGGGAAGTGTTAAAATATTTAACTTTCCAGAGATTGAGAATAATGACATATATCTGCACTGTCTTGGGCTCTCTGCATCTTCCCTAGCAGCTCTTCTAGCAACACCCTGATTGCATTCCCTTGTACTAGTTGCTTCATAATCAGAACGTGGAGAATATGCTTAATGTTGACTCTCACCCGTGTGGAGAATTAAATCACATAATTCCATAAAATATGTCTTAAGTCTGGAGACTGTGTGTTTAAACAGTATGTGAATTGTATGTCTCGTTATGTCACTTGCAACCTGTGTTGTGGAGTGACTGGAACAAGGGGGCTGCAGAGCAAAACCTGTCTTCAGTCTCTTGTGGGATAAACTAATCTCAGCATGTCATCTTGGGGAGCTTGGAAATACACTTTGGAAACTGTGTTGGGTTTTTGTGTTCTTAATTTGATAATAAAATTTATGTCAGAACTTATTCATGTGAGAAAATAATGGAATTTAAATTTTCATTTAGTAGTAGGAAAGTGTGTAGATGTGCTAATTTAGATTTATTTTAAATAAGCCAATTTTAGAAGAATTCACAAGAGGAGAGGTTTCACTGGCTTAGCTGGATCAATCTAAAAATTGTTTGAAGTTAAACTTGTCATGTAGATGAATAAGGCTTTAAAACATGATTATTTCTGGGGCCTTGTTGTATATGTTCTGAAGCTTGTTTAGCAAGTGTCTACTATTAAAGGACAGGCATCTATTCATATGGAGGGTAAATTCCAATCTAAATGTTGCTGTGTTCTTGGCTTTGCTTATCCTTGGATAATTAACTTATTTCATTGTCCTTTCACACAAGTTGTGGTTTGCAGTGAATGCTCCCTTTCTACTGTTTTGGGTTTTTTTGATCAGTCTCTCTGTTGCTTGTGCTCTCTTGCCCCATCATACCACTCCATGATTTCTGAAATCTTTATTTGTTCCTGTGTGGAGAAAAAGTCTCAACACTTGGAGTTTCTTGTTTGTGCTTTTGGCTTTTCTTATCTGCTAGTGATCTGTAAGGTTTCTCAAACAATACTTCTTGTCAGGTTTAGCTCTTTTGGCTTGAATATTTCTGTTGAGAAAGCTATTGAGAGACATAGGTTTAAAAAGAAAACCCAAGAAACCACCAACCCTCCAAACCACAAACAAAATAAATATAAACTAGAGAAGAAACCCCAGTTCAGGTAAAAATGACAGTACAGCAGCATGAGTGCCTCGGTGAACCAGTATGTTTCTTTCTGGGAAGAGCTTCAGTGTTTCATGAGGAAATGCTTAGGAATAATTCTTATGGATTCAGAGCATTTGCATAAAGGTGTGTTGTATAAAAAGTGAAAGCTTCATTCAGAGGGAGGAAACTTCCCACCACAGCAAGGAAGTGAAGGTTTGTTGTTTGGGTCTTGCTGTGTGATTAGAATACAGGAGTGGTATTTTTTTTCTAATAGTCTCTGACTTGCAAATCCCCTTTAATGTAAAATTTCAATGGAAATACAGGCGTCTCTGTAGGAAACTTGTATGTGCTTTTATTGTTTTAAACTTGCCTTTCACAGAAGCCTTAAAATAATGCAACAGACTGAAAAATGGGAATTTACAGGACCAGGTGCCACATGGAATAAGGTTTTGATAGTGACACTGAGAAAAGTCTGTTTTTTCCAGAGGAAAAAAAACCCAAACCTGTGGAGATTGGGATCTCCCTATAATAAGATACCCTTAATTGTCACCTCCTCCCATGTTGTCGCTGTCTTGCCTGGGGTGCCACAGTTGAGTTTTGGTTTGTATCAACTACCAGGAGAACTTCAATTGCTTACAAGAAGCAGATGGAGGGAAAAAACCCCAGATGCAGGAAATAGGAAAAAAAAATTCTCATAGGGGAGTTCTGCTGAAAGCCTACACACCTCTTGTATCTCAGTTATTCCATTATTACGAACCTGCATTTTACCCCTCTTCCCAGCGATGCTGAAAACCACAGCCCTATCTCTTGAAACTGCATCAGATACTGTTGGATCTCTTGCATATTAAAGATGTTCCTCCAGCTGCTTTCACTATCTAAAATGATAAAATGAAGCTTAACCTCAGCTCTTAACTGTGCATTTTCTATTTTGAAACTAAGCCACAACAGTGTTCATGTTTCTGTAGATTATTCCAGTGTGGGCATGGGGAAAGATTTCTTTTTCAAGGAAAGCATGGCTGCTTCTGAGTTATAATTCATCAGTTAAGTTCTGTAAACTAAAAAAATATTTTAGGTATGAAGACAACTTAACATTTTTACTTTTAGCTTTTACACAAAAGTACTCGTAGCCAAAGTCTGTGGGGCCATAAAGGTCTAGTGCAAAATAAAGCCATCCTAGCCTATTTCTTTAATAGGCTGAACAGAAATACTTTTCTGCTTTTCATTAAATTATATACAATGTAAATGCCACAGGGAATGTGGATTTGGGGCCTCAGTGGCACCACTTTCCATCTGGGGAGGCACAACACACTAGAAAGACAGGCCAGCGGCAACAGAGCGGAACCCAAACCATTAGAGCTCGTTAAGCTTGGTGGAGCTTGTGTGCACGTGGGCACTAATGTCTCTAATAATACAGGAGGTCAGAGGAGAGGCATGGGATGTAATGGCAAGGAATCTGGAAGGAGAAGGAAGGGAAGTGAAAGGTGTTGGTAGAAAGGCTGAGGGAGCAACATTATGCTGAGGACTACAACCTTGGTGTCTGGTTCAGGTGACCTAATTTACCTGGTGTCTGCTCTGGAGCTGTAGTACAGTTCTTACCATTTCTAAGGGGAAAAAAATAACCTATGAAATACTGAGATCTTGAGATGTAGAGGTAACGGAGTGTCATAGTGAGATGCACAGTACTAACAGTGTTATTTGGTGGCAGTTTGTGTGTGCAAAAGGTGTTGAAGTACATCACGTGGGGGTTTGAGGCTAAGTACCCCTCACTGAGCTCTGCTCTCCACCTGGCACCTCTGCTCTCCTTGGGACTGATAGCAAGTGCTTGTTTGTCTGACAGTCACACCAAGTAATGTAAGGAATCTTCAGTTTGTGCATTGAAGTGAATACTGGAAAAGTCAATACTGGTTTATTAAGAAGTCACACTTGACCAGTTTTGTAATGATTTTAAAAAAATAATAACATAAAATTGAAAAATAAAGATAGTGGAGGGTGGGTTATGCTGTTTCCTAAATACCTCTGCAGTTCCAGGTGTCAACTAATGCAGAAGAAGGGGCAGCCACTTTTATTTCCTAACCTAAATGCAGCATTTCTGCAATCAAGGGATAAGGGAAGGATTGAATACAGTATTTTTGGTCTTGCCTTCTGTAGAGGAGCAGCAGCATGAAGTGAGGAATAGGTGTTCTAGTAGGTGGATTATTTTTTCTCTTAGATGAGGTATATATTCACTACATAGGCCCTTTGGAGTGGCAAAGAACAGATTGTATTGAATTAAGGCGTCACTCTTTATGAATGCATAAAAATACTGCTATAATATTTATTTCAAATTGTTAGAAAACGTATCTGAAGTTAGCTCAACATTTTCTAAGGTATGGAAAAGTAATTGAATCATTATGGTGAAATGTGATCAGTAGCAGCAAGAATGTTCTCTGTTGCCCCCTTTGTCAAGTAAGGGTTTGCCTGAAGATGGAATTATTTTGTACTTTGAATTCACAGTTAAACTGGGTTGCTGGCTTGTGAGTAAACCATAAGCATCCCCTCCATTGTTTGGATGAAGCTCACTACTTGGATGACTTAATTCAACATTGCAGTCTGTAATTAAAAGCATTTCTCTGCATCCTTTAAGGAGGATTTCAGTAGTAGTTTGTACAGTTTTGTGTACAGGGATCGGTTAAACCGCCTGGCTTATTAATTGTAAGGGTGGATGTTTTAGGCTCTTTTATGTTTCTTTTGTGCTCTGATGCTGCTCTTCTGCCACTTGCCCCACTTGCAGGTGGCTGGTAGGGTGGTGAGAACCAGCTTATTAGTATTTGAAAATTTGGAGGATAACTTTGAAGGTCTAGACTGCAAGGAGGATGTGGGAGGAAAAGGAAAGTACTAACGCTCATTGTCTTTTGCTTGTTGATGTTGTCCAGAAAAAGCTTGTGGGCTAGAAAGAGCCATTCTTAGTTTCTTGCCTGCTGCTTTCTGCTGGAGCATTGATCTCTTCGGTTCTCTGGCATTTCATTCTTGTAGCCTTTCACATATTCTTATATGAGATGTGGCCATAACTTACAATGCAAACTGGATTGATGTCTTGTTTCTCACTTTGATCTCTGCAACACTCACACCGTTGGTGTCTGGGAGTGATTCTGGTCTCTGTGGATCATATCATTTCAGGCACTGTGAAGAGATCATGTCTCTATCTGACAGAGGTCAAAAAGTAACCAGGACAACCAAGGGACTCAGAGATCAGTAACTGGTTATTTATTTTGGACAAAATGATCATGGAATGATTTGGGTTGGAAGGGACCTTTAAGGATCATCTAGTCCAACCCACCTGCCATGGTCGGAGATGTTTTTCACTAGATAGACTTGCCTTGAGAATTAACATTGTTTGAATTATTTTGCAGTAAGTGACAATTATTCAATTAAAATTATGTCTAGACTAGATCTGCTGAACATAAAGAGATTAAAGGTTTGAAAGCAATGCTATCAAACACTTTGATGTCCTTTTCAAGGTATTTAATTTCATAGTACTGCACTAAGAAATTAGAAGCAGTCTGGCAGAGTGAGATCCCTGAACTTCTCAACAGTCACACGTGGGTCTTAAAAGATGACCAAGTATGAGGACAGCTCCTTCACTCTTGCTCATCAGTATTGAAGCAACCCTAGCTCTGATAGCCCACCTCAGCATATGCAACACGCCGTGGCTAGAAAGTGTGGTAGCTGCTTACTGAGAGACCAGAAGAACCTTTACAGAGGAACTCCATCAAAAATGATGTGAAAGATGTTATATGCAAATCCTTGAGAGAATCTAGGAACAGTTTATATTGGTCAGAGGGAGGGAAAAAAAAAAACAGAAATGTAACACATGCAGAATGAGGAATTCAAAAAGGGAGTCGAACAAAGTGTCCTTAAGGGGTGGCTTCCAAGTGTAAATAGAGGCATGTGGTGGTCCGGGCTGAGCAAATGCTTGAGAGAAGTACAGAAACAGACTGTGATGGGGAGCAGGGACACCCATCTTCAAGTGATGTAACTATGGGTGGCATTTTAGGGGCCGTTCCAGGAAAAGAGCAATTTATCAGTTGTGGAGTGATACATGGTGAGAAGACTCATGGCGAGCACAGGAGAAAGATTAGCAGGAACATGTTCAGAGAGGGAAGGCACTCTGGTGCATGAAGATGGTAAAAATCCAGCCCTCAGACATAGGAAGGGTAAACAAGGAGTAAGTGAGCTTAAGCTTCGATAAAAGGAAATGGAGATCCAGAGCAGCTCCAGTGTTCCCAATGGCTGGGTGCAAAAGAGAGCCTAAACCTGTGTGCTGACACGTGCTGCACAGGTGCATGCAGCTAGAGTTGCAGCCTGTTTCAAACCAGAATTGTGGCTCTGGACAAATAAAACGAGCCACGAGTGAAGCATCATGAACACTGCTACCTGTTTACTTTTACCAAGCAAATGGTACCAAGCAAACTTCAAAAGTTGATTCTGATATGTCCACCGACTTCTTTGCATGCTGTAGTTCAGCAAGCAGTTAAAGGAGTTGTCCTAAGTAGCCTTGTATATGCTTTATTTGCATAAGAAAGGTAAGGAGGTATTTTTTTCCCCTTTCACTCTTACCTATGTACATCCCTTCCAGTTGCTTGTCAAGTTATTTAGTGGGCTCTCCTAAGTACTGTTTTTTCTAGAGGATGCACTATTAGCAGGAAACTGCATTAAGTCTTCTGGCAATCACACCTGAGTAAAGAACCTTTGGTAGCTGGTATCTAAGATAATGCTGTAGCAGATACTAGATTTAACTGGAGATCTGATGACTTAATCTCTTCTGCTCACCTCCAGTGCTTTCCTCCTGGTTTGTTGAATTCTTGGGGATAATACATAAATCTGTTACTTTTTTGTTGTACATCATCTATCTAATCCAGCAGTGCTACAGCTTGACTGAAGAGCTTTTAGTTTCTATACTCTAAAATATACTTAATGAGCACCAGAGACACGTGTCCAGGTCCCATATAGATTCCTCTTCTCCGTAATATCAAGGTGCTATGAGCTGCAGCTTTGAGTTTTCCTTATCTCACAGAAAACACTGGCAGCCTTTCTCCTATCTTTCTCTAACGGCTCTTAACAGAAAGCCAGTGTGAAAGTTAAACTTCTCTATAAAATCCAGACTGCAAGAAAACTTGGAAGACAACCCAAAGTTTTGTTTTCAACTGGATCCTAAAAATAAAAGCCTGAACTCCCCATATTCCTTTTCATGCTCTGGCCATATATATGTAAACAAAATACTTGACAGGATCTTCTCAGAGTTTTTATGTATTAGTTTTGGATTTTTTCCACATTCCTTCTGAACTCCCTCTATTACTGGAATTTGAATAACTATTTGTGGAAATCCTGTTTTCTCCACCATGGAATGTCTCCTCTCCAGGCCTCCCTTTCTCCCACTTCAAATTGCACTTCCAAAAGGGGACGTTACCTGTTTGCAAGCCCAGTGACAGGCCTCCAGGGTTGCTAGGAGAAGGAGCACATGACAGGGCTGGAGAGGTTGAGAAAATCGGTTTGTTCAACCTTAAGAAGAGAAGGCTAAAGGGTGATCTGGCTGTCTGCAGCTACCTCCAGGGAAGCTGCAAACAGGATGGAGCCAGATTTAGGGCAGGTGCACCAGGACCGGGCAGGAGGCAATGGACAGAAGCTGGAACACAGGAAATTCCAGTTGAGTGTAAGGCCAAGTTTATTTTACCACAGAGGTGATCAAACACTGAACGGGTCGTAAGAGATGTTGTGGAGACTGCCCTTGAAGATGTTCAAAACTTGACTGGACAAGACAACCTTGGTCCCTTCCAGCCTATGTTATTCTATGCTAATGATGCTCCCACAGAAGCTGTGGGAAAGCCTTTCCAAGCAGATGTCTGTTCCTTTGCCAGTCTTGGTTCTTTTTAACTTGATCATGAGGAACATATTTGTCTTCGTTTGCTTTCTGCAGTTCTGCAGACGAAATAGCCCATAACTAGTTGAGGACAAGTTGTTAAACCCCTCTTTTCCAAGGAGCGATGCTCCAGTAATTGACCTGGAGGCATCAGTCAATCACAGAATCATAGAAAATGCTGAGTTGGAAGGGACCCATTAGGATCATCGAGTCCAACTCCTGTCCCTGTGTAGGGCACCCCAAGAATCACACCATGTGCCTGAGAGCATCATCCAAAGGCTTCTGGAACTCAGACAGGCTTGGTGCTGTGACCACTGCCCTGGGGAGCTTGTTCCAGTGCTCAACCACCCTCTGGGGGAAAAAACCTGGTCCTGATACCCAACCTAAACCTCCCCTGATTCAGCTTCCTGCCATTTCCCTGAGTCCTGTCATTGGTCACAGGAGGGAAGAGATCAGGACCTGCCCCATCTCTTCCCCTGGTGAGGAAGGCACAGGCTGCGGTGAGGTCACCCCTCAGCCTCCTCTTCTCCAAGCTGAATAATCCAAGTGACCTCAGCAGCTGCTCTTAAGTCATCCCTTCCAGACCCTTCACCATCCCCTCACCACCAGTGTGCACAATGGTTGTATGGTCCCTGCTGTCTGCAAGGCTGGGGTTGGCAGGCAAGGTAGGTCAAATGAAGTGCTGCAGGAGGGCTGAATTACATATAGAATTAAAATTTCACATTTATTATTTTTTTTTTTATTGAAGAGTAATTAGTGTATCTAAAATACTTTGAAAAGTCCATCTGTTTTTGTGCAGCTCTGCCTGAAAACATCAAAACACGACAGTGTTGATGTGCAACAGCTGCCCTATTGCCTGCTATTAGAAACCTTAACAGGAAGTGAAGCTTTCTTCTGTCACCTCAGTTTCACTTATAGACTGTGTTTTTAGAAAAACAGATTTGGAGAGACTTCTGTGGGTAAATGTAAGTTGTGGTAGCTCAGTCTAAAACGTGCTTGGAGTTGTGAAAACATCACCTGGTTATTAAATATGGGTTAAGACTTGCCACACAAGGAAACTTACTGATATAATTGCACTAGTGTAATTATGCTCAGATGATTTCCTGTGTCGACAAGCCCTTCGATGCAACTAGTTTGGCCCCTTCTTACTTAGTAACTCATTAGGCTTCTGTCTGCACATTAAAATTGCATATGCTAAAAAAACTTCCAACGTGCAAGTTTAGTGCTGCCTGGCAGTGAGAGCTCCCAGGGTGCTGAGCAGACCAGCAGTTAAGCTTTAAAAAATGATGAAGAACGAAGGACAAAAGAAATGAATGCTCTGAGACTGGGGGATGGTTATAAATCAAATAAATCATCATTACACAATCACGTGGATTTTGGAGTAGACGAGCTGAGCCATGCTCATTCACAACTGTGGCTTTTTCACACCTTTTATATACCTGGAGTGTCTTGGCCAGCTGTCTCCTTGAGTCACTCTTTTTTCTCTAGTTTTGGTCCAGAGTGATGTGCTGGAGCAGGAGCATGCCTGCAGACAGCTCTGCATTTGCAGTCCTGTTCTCAATTTGCCAAACTCTGTTTCTACTAAAGCAGCATTTCTGGCATGATGCAGAATTCCTTTACCATCCCCTTTTGCCTCCTGTTCTCTTTTGACAGTGTAATATTGCTTGATATTTAATTTTATTTCAGAAAGCTGCCAAAAAATGTTATTTTTCTAATGTCTGTCATCTTCTGGGTTTCTTTTAAATTCATTTTAGAAATTACAGTTCTTAAGAATGATAAGTACGAACATTTGGTCTATGTAAATTGGATGAATTGTAATAGGAAGTATGTTTTTTCATGAGAAAAATAAGCCTAAAGACATTATACTGGCACCTCATTGTTCAATACCCATCTTACCTTCACACCTTTAAAATGGGGCTCTTGATGGTCTCAGTCATCATATCAAGTCTGTGAAACATTCTCATTCATATTGTCATCTGGCAAATGAATGAGTAGCTTCTGATACTTATCACAGAGGCTGCAATTTATTAGGTTTTCATCTTTTTTCTGATTCATTCTTCCCTTGACGGTACGTCAAAAGTAAAATCCAGCTATGTATGTAGATTTTCCAACACTTTGAAAGAGTGTCTCTCTAAAATCATCATCTGCTTTGTAAAGGAGTCTCTGAAAAGCAGAAATGGAGCAAGTAACATGCGTTGAGGTATAGATTTGGGCAGGTTTCCTTGGGCAGGGTGTCACTTCAAGCTCCATTGTCCAGGGGTATCCTCTGTAACACCTCACCACACTGCAAAACTCTCTCAGCCTGTCTCCAGAGCAGAGCTGCTCCAGCCCTTTGATCATCTTTGTGGCCCTGCTCTGGACTTGCTCCAACAGCTCCATGTCCTTCCTGTTGTGGCAACTGAATGACTTTGAGTGTAGCAACAGTGTTTTAAAATTGAAAGTCGTTTGTTTGGATTTTTTTCTTTGATAGAAACAAATAATAAAACTCTATCCTTTTCTGTCAGCACCAAATTCACTATTTTGTATACTTCACAGCTGGTTGCTGTTGTACATTTGACACAAGAGAGTTTGATTTTTGCATTCTTAACTTGAGGCAGTAGTGAACTCTGATCAGCAGTTGGAAATACTGAGTTTTTTTCCCCTTGAAGTTCACTTCACAGCCCTCAGTCCTACAGCTAACACACATTTGTCTGGTTTATGTGGCAAAAATATAGGTTGACTGCTTATCAGGCCAGTGCTGCTGTTTAATAAACAGTACTTATCTCCTTGAAGCAACACCCTGCCCTAAATAAGTTTGCTAAGGGTGCTGAGCCAGAAATAGTGTGCTTTTATTTTTAATTGAATTGTAAAAAAAAGAAAAAAATTAAAAATACAAATTTGAAAAAAAATAAGAGTTTAAAATTAAAATACAGGTTGGTCATAGCTCTGCTTTTTGAGCAGCATGTTTTTGTAGTTTTTTTGTATTCCTTCATCAAACTTACAGGTTTTAAAATCCTGCAGTCACATCTCTCCCCAGGAGTCTGTGCTTCTCCCAGTGTTTCATGTTATTCTCAAAACTCAATAAATAACCTCACTTCTGTTTGCTGTTTGTCACTCAAACTCCAGTGGAGGAATGTAATTCTGATGTTGAGCAACATGTGATTGAGTTGATCCCTGAACACTTTAGATGGAGCTTCATTACATACCTGTGACAGGTAGTAAACAATCCCATTTTAATTCATTGGGAGGAGGATGCATTATTTAACTACAAAATTACTGAATTTCGCAGCATATGTGACTTGTGAGTGGATTCACCCCTCCATGATGCTAGTCTTTCTGCTTCCAAAACTTGTAAGTTTGGGGTTTTATTTCATATTTCTGAACACTAATCATGACATACCCAATCTGGCACAGAAGAAGGATGAGTGGGGGAATTGGGATGTGGCAGATAGAGATATGTTAGAAAGCATAAAAATACACAGGAAAGAGAAGGGAAAACCTTGACATTAATGAGTAACAGCTGACCAGGTAATAGTGGTAAGGCAATAGGTAATGCAGCTATAATACAGATTGTGGATAGCAAGAAATGGAAATGTTCAAACCCAAATGCTAGGAAGTTGGGCAGAAGGTGGGAATATTTTTTGAGTGGTTGGTGCTGTGGGAACCATATGGAGCAAAGCAAAAGAAATGGTAGCATAAAGTTAATGACTAGGATGTGGCTTTCAAATGGGAATGATCTGTTACAAAAGGTGTAAATGAGAGCAAGTGCTTTAATGCAGTGATGATCTGTAAAGCATTAAGCAACAGAGTGGCTGAAATCATAGGTGGAGGCAGATTTCTTTGGGAGAAGACAGTAAGCAAGATTCTGATGAAATAGTGGTAGATGCTTGCTGAGGCTCCTCCTGATCTGTTTAGGTAGTGGATAATAGAAACCTTGGTCATATTGCAAGTATAATATATATGTGGGAGTGTTTTTTATGTTACTTTGCAGCTGTAGTGATAAAGCAATGAACAGCTTTGCTAATTGTCATATCTAGAATCACAGAATCATAGAATGGTCAGGATTGGAAGGGACCTCTGGAGATCATCTAGTTGTGACCCCCTGCCAGAGCTGATCATGTCCAGGAGGGTTTTGAATGTCTCCAGGGATGGAGTCTCCACATCCTCCCTAGGCGGCTTCTTTCAGTGCTCTGTTACCCTCAGAGTAAGGAAGTATTTTCTTATATTTAGGCTAAACCTCCTGTGAACCAGTTTGTGACCACTGCCCCTTGTCCTGTCACTGGACATCACTGAGAAGGGTCTGACCCCATCCTCCTGACAACCCCTTTAGATATTTATAAGCATTGATGAGATCCCCCTTCAGCCTCCTTTTCTCCGGGCTGAACAGCCCCAGCTCTCTCAGCCTTTCCTCATATGGACAATGCTCCAGTCCCTTCATCATCCTAGTGGCCTGTGTTGTACCCTCTCCAGTAGTTCCTTGTCCTTCTTGAACTGGGGAGCCCAGAAGTGGACACAGTGCTCCAAGTGAGGCCTCACCAGGGCAGAGCAGAGGGGCAGGAGAACCTCCCTTGACCTGCTGGCCCCATTCTTCTTAATGCACCCCAGGATGGCCTTGGTCTTCTTGGCCACAAGGACACATTTTTGGCTCCTGGTCAGCATTCTTGCCCAGCAGGAGCCCGAGGTAGGGTTCTTTCCAGTTAGTGACACAGAAACTTTCTGAATTTTTCACAGCAAGCAAGGGGATCTGGTGGCTGCAGGGGCCACCTGAGTGTGTTAATCACCTTCAGAAAAATTTTTAAATAAGAGGTCCTGTAGGTGTGCTGTGTCCAGTTCTGGAGCCCACAGCATAAGAAGGACATGGAACTCATGGAGAAAGTCCAGAGAAGAGCCATGAAAATGATCAGAGGGCTGGAGCACCTCTTCTAGAAGGACAGGCTGAGGGAGCTGGGGTTGTGGTGGTTTTGGTTTCATTAACCTGGCATTTCCAGTTGAGTGGTGAACACATTAGTGTGGTTGTACTGGACCCTGATGGGACCTCGTGTAGAATAATACTTATTCAGGAAAGGTTAAGCTGAAAATGCTTTGGCTTGAAAATTGGCTGGTGGGATGAGATTGAGGAGAGGCCAGCAGAAGTAGTGTGGCCTTTCTAGAATTAAATTTGGAACATTTGTTTTAGATCTAAAAATACTGCAGTAAGGAGTACTTAATCTGAAGGTCATAGAGTATAACCTGACAATAAATAAAAGTGTAAGGCTTCTGCACAGAATCACCTTGGTTGCAAAAGACCTTAAAGATCACTGAGTCCAACCATCAACCTAACGCTGACAGTGCCTTCACTAAACCATATTCCTGAGTACTACTCCATACAACTCTTAAATACCTCCAAGGATGGTGACTCCACCACTGCCCTAGGCAGCCTGTTCCAAAGCCAGATAACCTTTTCAGTGAAGAAATTCTTCCAAACATCCAATCTAAACCTTCCCTGGTGCAACTTGAGGCCATTACTTCTTGTCCTGTCACTTGTAACTTCATTGAGCAGCACAATCCCCACCTCTGTCCCCACCCCTAATCCCCCAACCTCCTTTCAGGTAGTTGTAGAGAGCAAGAAGGTCTCCCCTCAGCCTCCTTTTCTCCAGGTTGAACACCCCTGGCTCCTCAGCTGCTCGTTGTAAGACGTGTGCTCCAAACCCTTCATGAGCTTCGTTGCCCATCAGAGCATCACAATTCTGGAACAGCTTTCCAGCAGGGAAGGTGGCAGTGGGAAAGTGGTGACTGATCTGCTAAAGAAGGGTTGTGTGGTGTTTCTGGTGCTAGCAGAGGACTGAGTTTGATAATCCTGGGAAACCACACCTGGATTCTTACGTAAGGGACAAGAAGCCGCCTGGGTAATTTCACATGTGAAGATTCTGCTGCAAGTTCTTATTGCTCTAGACCCCAGAAAACCTGAGTACTGATGTGCTGCAGGAGTTTTGAATACTCAAGCTGGTACCTTACCATTTCTCTGTGGATTTTTAATGGAATTCCTTAGATTGAAACAACCACAAGCAGCTATTCTGCTTCTGCTTCACCTTGTCTGATCTGTGGTGTTTGAGCTCACGATTGCAGTGCAGCAGCAGTAGACTCAGTTCTTTTGTGTTTAAAGGAAACAGAGGGTTATAGTTTAATTCTCCTACATAGTGTTTGCCAGAGAGCTGCAATGTGTAGGATGGCTCCTGTGCTGCGTTCCAGCCACTCTTTGGCAAGCTGTGTGGTGTGGTCATTAGGGCAACAATATCTATAGCTGAAATACATGCATTGTATTTGCTTTAGATGCATGCAACTCATCCAGATGTGGCCACAAAGGTGGTTTAAGTGGCAGAAACTTCATTTTATAGGTGTTTGCTCAAATAAGTGTGATCAGGTAGTTTGCTTTGGCATCTGTTTTGAAACAGCTTCTTCCCTGCAATGAAGATCTGGTTCTCACTTTCCCTCAGTGCCTGCTTGGCCTCTCAAATTCCCATCCAGCTGACCTGTATTACAGTAAAATGCAACTGATTTTAAGATTTTCTTCAGTTATCAGAGCAAGAAACTACAACAAATGGTGAAAAAGCATGGGACAAAGAGAGTCAGAATTCATGGGCTCGTGGTAGCAGGGTTTTTTCAAATTATAGATTGCTTTAAAAAAGTTATCAGTGTAAATGTGTTGTGTTTCATTGGTCAAACAGCCTGTAAATTTGTTTAAATGTCAGCCTGATCTAGCAGATAGCTAATTTGTGCTTTCTCTTTTCTTCAGTGCTTGCACCTCCTCCACCGTTGCCACCACCAATACAGGGATATGCCTTTAAACCCCCTCCTCGACCAGATTTTGGCACTTCTGGGAGAACAATCAAACTGCAGGCCAACTTCTTTGAAATGGACATTCCTAAAATAGATATCTACCATTACGAATTGGATATAAAGCCAGAAAAATGCCCTAGAAGAGTTAACAGGTAATGCTCTGCTTCGCTTTTCCTCAGTTTATTTACGTTCCTCTTTTCCCTTGAAAATTCTGGAGCCATGTGCCAGTCTTCAGTGATGACTCAGAGGATGTGTCTGTTTCTAGGCATGGTTTGTACTGGTGGCTTCCAACTTTGCATATCCATCAACAGGCATTTTTTTTTTCTCCATCCAAGTCTTTCTGCACCAATCCAAAATTTCAGTGCTAATCATCCCTTATTTTGAATGAACTTATCAGCATCTTAAGATGCTGCTGATCAAAACCACTGGTGACAGGTGGAAAAACTGTATTAACCCTAGTGGAGTTAGGTTGGTATAAGCCAACTTGATAAATATGATTCTTAGTATTTCTTGATTAAGTATTGGAGTGCAGTTGGCTGACAAGTCCCATTAGCAGGTGGTGGTGTTACCAACTTGTTTTCCCACCTTCCCCTGCTGACAAGGGGAGGCAAAACCCAATGTTTTATGCTGCTGCAAGAGGATTGTGGAGGGACTAAATTAGGTAAGAAATTATCCTTCATCAGTAGATTCTATATAAGGGAAAGATATGCTCCTGAAACAGATAGCAAGGTGAAAACATGGATCAGTTGGCCAAGGCAACAAGCAATTACGTCTTGCATTTTGCATGTGTGTCCTATTAGTCACAGTGTGGCAACCTCATTGACTTGGAAGAGAGAAGTGTTGCCAGAAGTGAAACTTGAGAACAAAACTTGGCACTAACTAGAAACCACAAATGTCTTCATCATAACTACCTACATCTTGACAGTAGAGGTTCGGAATGGCATGTTTATATATTCAAGAGCAAAACCTTTCCTTATTAAAAACGGTCCCATGGGTGGAATGTGCAGTCATGAGCAAAGCATGGAGTCAAGAAAGCCACCCAAAAGCCAAAGTTTTCTTAAAGGTGCATTAATAAAGTAGAGTGCATTATCCATTGTTGTACTAACAAGGCAGTAACGATAACATTTTCATAAAACAACATCCCTGCACTTTGTTGTCCTGTTGTTTTTTTTCTTATGCTGGTCTACTATAAATGTAATTTTTAAGCTAGATGCTGGGCCATCTCATCTGCACTGTGTTCCTACCTAGTAAGGTTGGACCAGATGATCCTTGAGGTCCCATCCAACCTGGCATTCTATAATTCTAATGAAGAAGTGAATTCAATTTTAAAAGCAAACACTGATGTCAGTGTATTAAGCTGAACTCTGTCCTTGCCCAAGGGCAACCCTCCTGGTTTCTCTGCAGTCCTTGTACTGCCTTGCAGAGCTGAGAAGAATTGTCCTCAGTCACTTTTTCCAGACTGGGAGCTGTGAGAGCTTTGCTTTCATTAACTGGTATCCTTGCCACCAACTCCAACCATGACAGCTGGAATGTTGCTGACTGGTGCAGGTGGCTGGGCCTCTGCAGCTCCCCTGGGAGCTGATGCTGCACAGCTCTTACTTGTGTTGTGGTGCTGTGATCACCCCTGCTATGGCCCAGCCTGTGGGTGCTTGTTCATCAATGGCAGAGAGCATATTTATTTATTTATTTATTTATTTATTTATCTCACTGAAAAGGCAGATTATATTCAGTAACAAGTTCTTTCTCCGCTGGCAGCTTCTGACTTGCTCTGTTTTGTCAGGTTAGTCACTCCCTCTGTTGTGGTAACAAGAGCAAGTGAAAATCCACATGGATTAAATGCCTTTTGCAGTAAATAAGGATGTCATAAATGCATTTGACAGTGCTAGTGTATGTCTCTTAGTGCAGTGTGGGAAGAATAGAAATTTTATTCATTTAATGAAGTGTATTTTATTTTGTTTGAGTGGTTATTCCTGCTTAGATTCCCCTGTAGATGCACTACTCACCTGCACCTGGGATTTTGTGAGCCGTGACCTTTCAGTCCTACATCTGCCCCTGTATCTGTGCACATGTGTGCAAATACCTGTATTGCTGTGTGGATATGTGTGTATGTATCTAGAGTTATGCAGGGTGCACGTTGTCCAATTCTAAATGGTAGTTTTTGTCAGCTGGCTTACAAGTTTCTAGCATTTAGATTATGTAATTCAGATACATATTCGTCGTAAATAGTTTCTATCGTTACTTTATATATCGTAGCCTCTAGAAAGGCTAGAGGGAGATTTTATTTTAATTCAGGCTACTCCCTCATCTGTCCCAGCTTTGTTCTTCAGTTTTATTCTGGGTGTTCCTGTGGCTTGGACTGGGACCCTGCAGACCCACTGCAGGGATGTGTTCCATGTACAGACAGCTTCCACACTGATGAGATGTGAACTGGAGCAGGACTGGAAAACAGACAGCTGAGACAACGTGCTGCTGTGCCAATTAACTACAGTCTGGCTATAATTCTTCACGTGCCACAGAAATCCCAGGATCTCCCCTCTAGGGAATCCTCATCGCAGCTTTCCAGTACATGACGGGGGCCTGCAGGAAAGCTGGGAGGGACTGTTTACAAGGGCTTCCTTCTAGTGATAAGATGAGGGCAACAGTCTTGAACTAGAGCAGAGGAGATTTAGATTAGACATTAGGAAGAAGATCTTTACTACGAGGGTGGTGAAGCACTGGAACAGGTTGCCCAGAGATGGTGGAGGCCCCATCCCTGGAGACATTCAAGGTCAGGCTTGACCAGGCTCTGAGCGACCTGATCTAGTTAAAAAGGTCCCTGTGCACTGCAAGGGGGGCTGGACTGGGTGACCTTCAAAGGTCCCTTCCAACCCCCCACATTCTATGATTCCATCATAGGAAGAGTGGGCAATGGGAGTTTGGTTATGAACCCTGGAGGCCCTCAGGTTAATCCATGAGGACAACCACGACTTGTACAAGGTTCAGGATGAGCTCTGCTTGCAGTGACTGGCCCTGAGTTCTTGGTGTGCCTGCATGATTTCTGTAGAATGGTAGTCCCAAAGGGCTGGAGTTAGTGAATTGGTAAATAAGTCTTCCTTTAATGTCACATGGAGAAAATCACTTACTTTTCATTAAGATGTTTCCAGTCACAGCTGAGAAGCACCATTGCTAAATGTGTTTCGAAGCTTGAAAACCTTAATTAAGCAGAAGTGTTCATTTCTATATAAAGTAGTTCACAGTCGGAAGAACTTGCTCAGTAGAAAAATGGGTTTTCCATTGCTAAATCTTTAACACAAGGTGGAAAAACACCTTCTTCCTCCCACCCTCCAAATTGTGTCCTTGTTCAGTCAGACATTGCAGACCTGAAGCAGAAATTACTGGGTCAAGTTTTATTCCTACTTTTCAGGAGGTCAGGCAGATTTTTTTTCAAAGGTCACACCACATCTGAAAGCCTTGTCACAAAGCAAATAAATTGTCAATTAAACCAGTCTTCAGTCTTTTCTGGAATGAAGAAATCACATTTAAAAGTAATCTTACTCAGTGCGATGCAAAAAGTGTGCATATCAGAACTGTTGTCTTTACACTAAGGCTGTAAGCTTGGATAAGGATTTTTTTGAAAGCTTCTTAGTCTTCTGAGCTTTTAGTTTATGATCCTCTGCAGAAGGGGCAGGGGAGCAGAAGCCCCAGGAGAATACCAAGCATCTCTTGTTTTAGGCTTCAGAGAGCATGAGCTTTCACTTTACCACTTTTAGCAGAACACAGAAAAGAGGAAGGAAAGTTTCAATGTGAAAAAGTTTTAAAAAGCTCCTTTAAGAAAACAGTTTAGTCTGTCAAAAGTTTGGTTTACTTTAGAACAGTTAAACAAATCTTGCCTTTAATACCTGACAGTGGACAAACCTTTCATTTACCTACTGCCTCTATATTCATAACTATGTTCATAAATACTAGTGTTCATTTGCTACTTCATGTCGAAGGTAAAAGGTGGAATTAACGTAATCTCTTTGTATTTTCAGAGAAATAGTGGAGCATATGGTTCAGCACTTTAAAACCCAGATTTTTGGGGATCGCAAACCGGTGTTTGATGGAAGAAAAAACCTTTACACAGCTATGCCACTTCCCATTGGGAGAGATAAAGTAAGTTTTGAATAGAAAAGCTTCTGAATGGAGATTTTAATGTCATGTTTGCAGAGCCTTTCTCGTAGCAGATAGGAACTGGCTTTATATTTCTGGATAGATGTCTCCTATTGCTGTTCTGCTTAGGGTGTGGTTTGCCAAGAGAGAAGTGTGAGCTTGTTGCCATGGAAGTGGTCACTCCTCTTTCCATCTCCCTTCTTTCCTTCCTCTCTTTCTCCCCACTTTTGTGGTCTCTTCTGCTTTGGTAAGCTGGATCAGCTGCCCCAGGCAGTGGACAAGTTGCACACTGGCACTAGGGAGAAAGTGAAAGCATAGTTGAGTTTGGGAGAGGGGAGCAGAAGCACACCTCTGGGCAGCAGCAAGCTGTTGTGTCAGCTGGTTAATCTCATCTGAGCCCACTGTAAGCTGATTCTCACTATCCCCTTCTCCTCCTTTCATCCTTCTGTTGATGGTGTGGAACCTCTAATTCTTTACAATGAGAGAGCCATATTAATTTGAACTGTACAGGTTAAGTAAGACCTGGTAGCTTAGCCCTGGGGCAGCTGAAGAGGACTTGCATGCTCTGATTGTCAGTTCTCCATGTGGGGTGGTGACCTTTTTGGAAACTCCAGTTTTATCTGCAAAGGGTACCCACATCTATCTGTTGATCACTGATGAAGCAGAAGGGACTGTTAGAACATGCTAACACACAGACCCTGTAAAATAATTCAGCCTGTGCTTCTGTGGGCTAGTATCAGATTGAATGTTCTGTGGCCTTTTTTATTTAGGTGATGAGCACTGGTGATACATTCTCGTCACTCACTTATGCTGTGGCAATTCCCAGAGGCCATTAAAGTCTTCTGCTGTGGGTGTAAAGTGAGGCTTGCACACTTAGAGAGCAAGGCTGTCCAATCTCCTAGAATATATGAAAACCTAACAAAAGAAGAGTAAAATGTAAGGGGGAAAGGGAAATGTGGAAAACGTGCTTACATGATGAAACTGGAAATGGAGCTTAGGTCTTCCTAAACTGAGTAGCAGTGTGCCACAGAACGGGTCATGCTGTCCTTTGCTGTCTTCATCCTGCCTGTGCAGTGCTTGACATATAGTTCTACCTCAATCAAACTCTTAATCTCGTGTCATTTTTGTTTCCCCCAAATGTATTGAAGTAAGTATCATGCAGTAAAGGTTAGTCTCTACTCCAGTCTTACTTATTTTTCATGAAGCGATCAGCTAGTGTCTAGAAAGACTGTGAAAGAATCATTGAAAAGTATTAAAGTTGTTTGGTTTTCTTTTCCACTTTCACATTTAGTATTCCAGTTCCTACGGATCTGAGAGGCAAGATTACAAAGTATTTGCTACAGGTGGAATGATACTTGATGAGTGTCTCCTAGGGGTTTACACAAGTCCTCTGCATGCAAAAAGAGTTCTCTTGTAACTGTGCTTTCCAAGTTAGGGATGGCTGACAATGTATTTTATGAGAAGTATGAAGCTCTACATTTATAAGTAAAGTAAATGATAAATGGTTTATCTACAGAGGATAAGTAAACTGGGATCATATTAATCCTCAGATCTGTCAAGACTTTGAGACCCAAGTTGACCCTACTCTGGTTGGGAGCTGGATGCGATGACCTCTCTGTCCTGTTCCTCCTGTGTCTGAATGCCTGCTGATCGAATAGGGCTTGATTCTTGATGCTTTGGGTATTAAAACTCACATATGCTAAATCATACATGATAAAAATTAGGTCTAGTGACAGTGTGTCAGCAGGAAGTGTTTTTGAGGATCCAGTTCCTTCATGTCCACCTACACTTGGGAAAGGGCTGACCTTAATGATTTTGGTAACCACTTCAGGTGGGACAGAATTATCTAGCTGGAGTGATGATCTTTTGAAAAAAGGGGTGACTGAGGAGAGTGTTTTTAGTGGAGGTTAGCACAAAATGGTTCTGGTAGTTTCGTCCGTGGCTCACTTTTAATAAACTCATTACAATTGGACTTTGGGGGGCTTTTTTGGCCATACTTGAATTAATGTTATTTCACTGAAGGAAGGAGCTAACAGAGATAAATCTTGAACTGGTTTATATCGGATGTGGGGAAGTTTAGCGAAATGAAGGAAATTTTTACATGATGCTAAATTGATTTAAGCATGGTTTAAACCAGTATAAAGCATGTAGGTATTAGAACTTTCCTCCAGCATAATTAGATAAGGTTTCTTTGCCAGTTTTTTGGCTGTTCTATACATAACAAATGTAGCAAGATTACTGCACATCTGATTACATTTGGGAATATATTGAAAAAACTCAAGAACGTGGAATGATTAATAGATGATGCTTACTCTAAGTGACAGAAGGCCTCAATTTAGTTGTAGTGTGCATCAGGAATGGATGCTAAACTGAAGGCTGACACGAAATTGTCAAAAGTTTCTTCCCCTCCTGTTGCTGTTTAATTTAATGCACTCTGTCCTCATCTCTGGTTGGTGCTTGTTATTCTGGGGTTGCTTTTTTTTTTGTCCCTTCTTAGCAACTCTGCTTTTTTTACAGCTTTTTCTGTTATATATATACTCTTAACCTTTTCTGCTTGGCTTTCATGTTTATCATGCCTATTTTCGTTCCTTCTTTTATCATCATACCTTATTTTCACTCTTTAATTCCTTCAATTCTTTAACCCTTTTAGAACAAATATGGGATATATAAATAATAACAGAATGTTTTTGTATTTTTTACTCTTACACATTGAGATGAAACAAGTGTATAGGACACTGTCTGTCAAGACATAAAGATAATAATAGTCTCCTCTTTCCTCCTAGATTCTAACAGCAAGCCCAGGTCACCTCTGACTGTGGCTTTGTACTCAGCTGCTGTGGTACTTACATATTTTGCTAAAGTGTTCTTCTGTGGTTAAAAGCTAGAGTTAAATTTTAACTGAACTTGAAAGTTTTCTTATCTAGCAGGATTCAAGAACAACTGATAAATCTTAACATAGATCTTAAGAAGTCTTTAGTTAGAAAACCAGTAATTACGAGTGAATTGAGCTGTGGTTTGACACAGAAACCCTGTTGCTGTTCCCTTTCTCAGAAGAAAAGGTTTTAAGTCTCAGCTTGACAGGGTGCTGAGCCATCTCATATGCACTATAGTAGTACCTAGAAAAGTTGGACCAGATGATCCTTGAGGTCCCTTCCAACCTGGCATTCTATGGTTCTGTGAAAGTGTTAATCCTGCCTATGGCTACAACCTTTCTCCTCTTCACTTTGTTGATTTGAAATACTGCTGAGGACTCTGTTCATGGTAGAAACAGACCTCTCCAAGCCCATAGCTTGAGATTTCCAAACAAGTCCATAGGAGGTAGGTACCCAAATATTTGATTGGAAACTCCAGCTGATTTGCTCCGAGTGCCTGGGGAGGAAAAGCTCTTGGATTAATAGAGAAAAGGTACATTGAGTGCTGAAAATAGGGTAAAATAATCATGTAGTGATGCATAGACTTTATAGAGAAGAAGGAATACTAAGAGCTCCCCAGAAACACATGATCAGGTTTAATTTTTATTATTTTTAAACAGTAATAAAGGTGATTTGTATGAGTCCATCAGACTTCATCAGCTGCAAGGCCTATTATTTTTAAGAACAGCTTTCAGTGTTTTTCTACAGCATGAATTTTTCATATCCTTAAAGTAACATCTCTTCCATTTAGTTCCTTTAGCTGCAAAATTACTTCAATTGTGTTGCAATTGAGCAACGGTTCTAGCAGACAGCAGGTTAGTGGCTGAGGTTGTAAATTTTTATTTGGGGATAGATTGCACCTGGTGACACTGTAGTGATCCAATGTGGAATTTGGCTTTAGAGTTTATTCCTAACAATAAAGTCATTTAAAATTACTTTGTCTTGAATTTTTTCATGTTTTGCTTATTCTGTCAAACATGAGCGTGTTCATTTGCTGTTAAAAACCTAGAGTGAGATAAAGAAAATATTACTGAGACATAAAAAATTGAATTTGCAGTGCTACGTGTGATCTTGTGGGTGTGGATTCTGGACACGTTTTTTGGCCCTATTTTTTTTTTTCTTTTTTTTTCTTTTTTTTTTAAACATAGACCAGAGTGTTCCCATTGACAAGCAGCTGAACATGAGCCAGCAGTGTGCCCAGGTGGCCAAGAAAGCCAGTGGCATCCTAGCTTGTATTAGACACAGTGTGACCAGCAGAAGTAGAAAGGTGATTGTCCCCCTGTGCTCAGCACTGGTGAGGCCACCCCTGGAGTGTTGTGCCCAGTTTTGGGTACCTCAATTCAAGAGAGATCTCGAGGTGCTGGAGCGAGGACAGAGGAGGGCAACGAAGCTGGTGAAAGGCCTGGAGAATCAATCTTGTGAAGAACACTTGAAGGAGCTGGGAAGGTTTAGTTTGAGGAAGAGGAGGCTGAGGGGAGACCTCATCAGTCTCTGCAACTACCTGAAAGGTCATTGTAGAGAGGTTGGTGCTGGTCTCTTCTCACAGGTAATTAGCGACAGAACAAGAGGGAAGGGCTTCAAGCTGCACCAGGGCAGGTTTAGACTGGACATTAGGAAACATTTTTTCACAGAAAGAGTGGTTAGAGACTGGAACAGGCTGCCCAGGGAGGTGGTGGAGTCACCATCCCTGGATGTGTTGAAGGGTGGTTTGGATGTGGTGTTGGTGGAGATGGTTGAGGGGAGAACTTTGTAGAGCAGGGATGATGGTTGGACTCGGTGATCCCAAGGGTCTTTTCCAACCTAAATAGTTCTATGATTCTTCAGTAGAATCTAATTCAGGTGAGATATTAAAGGAAGAAAACCTGGAATGTTGGGATTTAAACTTTACTTATTTGAGCAGTGACTGTAATTCAGCTGTTTGGAAGTGGGGTCAGACCCAGCAGCAGAAGCTGTTGGGGTCAGATTCAGTGATGTGAATTCACTGTCACAGCCATGATGAATTTCATACATATTTGGAGTCGAGCAATTGGATTAAAAATTCTTCAGCTCTGGGCCTTTTATTTCTACCAGGGACACAGATACTGCAACACAAATAGTCCCATTCTTCATCTTTTTTCCATTTCATCATGGTGAAGGAGCTTAGAAAATTGAAATCAATAGGGGAAAAAAAGAAAAGGAAATATTTTTTTAGATTGAGGGTACCAAAGTTGTTAATTATCAGCTGAGTTGTATATTAACAATATTGGGAAAAACAGAAATTACAAAATTTGATTTGGAGGAGAATTTGAAAGGAAAATACAGTTCAGGTGTGAGAGACATCTTCCATCCATAGTAAATGAGGTGTAAGTTGAGGACCTTTTGATGGCATTGTGGAAAAAAAAGGCTTCATAGGCAGCTTCCAACCTGTGTCAGCTGAAAAGCTGCACGTTTATTTGCACAGCTTTGCAGCAGAACTACCCTTCTGGCCAGATTCAGACTAACAACCCCACAGCTAGAGACTCCAGTTCCCACTGTTCTCCCATGGCCAAATGGCTCCTTCCTCTCTTCTTAACTCTTCTGATGAACAATGTTTGTGCTAGAGGAGAAATGTGGCTATAATGTCACTTTTGGCTGCCTACTAAAAGTTGTCAACTTGGTTTTTTTTTTGCTTACAGGAGGATATATAATTTGTGGGTTTATCTCTCCTTCCTATTTTGGACTGAAGCAGCTAACTTGTCACAGAAGAACAGATGATTGCATATATTAACTTGCCCTTACCCATGTATTCTTTTGTTAGCCCACTAATTACAGTTTGTCTGTTAAGTGGATGCCTTTTATATTTAAATTGTTAACTCCTTAGGACAGGAAAATGCAATGTTTTTGTTTATATCCAGCAGAAAGGAAACTCTGATCTTGTTATTTCTTGTAGTTGCTCCCAGAACAGCTAATCATTTCAGACAAGCCTTAATTTTAGTTTAAGAACTTCTGTGCTCAGACTCTCTTTGTTTTAATAGAGGAGAAATCAGCATTGTAAGTAATGAAAAGTAGTCAACAGAAGTAATTTACCATAATCATAGAATCCTAGAATGGTTTGGGTTGGAAGACACCTTCAAGACCATCCAGTTCCAACACCCCTGCATGGGCAGGGACACCTCCCACCATTCCAGGCTGCTCCAAGCCCCATCCAACCTGCCCTTCAACACTTCCAGGGATGGGGCAGCCACAGTTTCTCTGGGCAACCTGGGCCAGGGTCTCACCACCCTCACAGTGAAGAATTTTCTTCTAATGTCTAATCTAAATCTCCCCTCTTCCAGTTTTAATCCATTCCCCCTTGTTTTCTCACTACAAGCCCGTGTAAAAAGCCCCTCCCCAGCTTTCCTGGAGCCCTTTCAGCCACTGGAAGGTGCTCAGGTGCTCTAAGGTCTCCCTGGAGCCTTTTCTTCTCCAGGCTGAACACCCCAACTCTCTCAGCCTGTCTCTATAGCAGAGCTGCTCCAGCCCTTGGATCATCTTCATGGCCTCCTCTAGACCCTCTATAGGAGCTCATAATGTAGTTTGCCAGTGTTTTTTAGACAAAGAATTCAGAGTAGGACATAACATGTTGAAGGAGTGCCCCTATTTCCTGCCTGATAGCATCACTGGTACCTGGGGGTCATTGTTTATTCTTTTCTTTGGCATTTGAAAATAAGAGTGTATTGGGCTGATGAGTTTTGTGGGGGATTGCTGGGTTGAGAGGGTGGTGTTTGTTGTTGTGTTCTTGTTGCTTGTTTGTTTTTGTTTGTTTTCCGCTTTGAAAGCTTCTTGTGGCTCTTATTCTCTCTTATTTGAAATATGTCTACAGTTGCAGTATACAAAGCCCTCTGGTGCTCTAGAGAGTGAGTGCTTGAAATTCCTGAATCTTGGCAGGTAGTGACAGACCATGTTTTATTTTAGGCACGCAGGAGCTGACGTGAGTGGTGATGTGTTGGGTTAGGTACCTGGAATCAGGTTATGGGATCTTCATGGAGACCTCCCTGTTGATACACAAACACTTCCAAATTGCCATGTTGCCTCAAAGAGGGAGGTAGATGCCAGCTGGGAAGCACGCCAGCTTTTTGAAGTGCACCTTTGGAAAGATCTAGCTGTGAAAAGAGGCTGTGCCTAATGTATGTTTTTTCTTCATCACTGCTTTTTGTCTCCTCCCATGCTTTGTAGCGCTGTTCAGAGGAATCCATCGTCCCCTCCAAGAGCCCCTTCCATTTCCCCCTTTAAATGGAAAGAATCATCTTGGTTTGTTGTTTGGCATTGTTGCAGGTGGAGCTGGAGGTCACGCTGCCAGGAGAAGGAAAGGACAGAATATTTAAGGTGGCTATAAAGTGGATGTCCTGTGTGAGTTTGCAGGCTTTACATGATGCTCTTTCTGGTCGGCTGCCAAGTGTCCCGTTTGAAACCATCCAGGCACTGGATGTAGTGATGAGACACTTGCCTTCCATGAGGTGAGGGGAAGACCTTGTTTAGGAGGTTGCATTGTTATTTGAATTGCTTCAGTGGCTTTTTGGGTAGGATGTGCTTTCATAGCTCAACCAAATAATGGCTGTCTAGCAGATGGCATGCTCAGGCAAGAGGCAATGTGGTGCCCTTCTGTTCATCTGATGGAATTAGTAGCCTCCAGCCTGGACACAAATCCCTTTCCCACTGGTGTTCAGACTTGCTCCATGTTTGTGTGCTCTGAGGTCAGGGGTGCTTTGCCATCTTGCTTGTACCCTGTTTCTCTGTAGGCCTCAGAGAAGGAAGCCCTCCCTGCGTGGAAAGTAGTTGGAGGTTGGTAGACACCTAAGAGTGGTTTTTAAACCTTGTTCCCTTGGTCCTGTGTGTCTGTCCTTGGGCAGAAGCTTATTGCCAGTTTTGTATAAAGGATACTGTGCTAGGAGGACATAAATGTCACCCAGTATAGCTATTTTTACAGAAAAGACTTGAAAATGGTTTGTTCTTTTTCCCCAACCAAATGGGATCTACAGCATTTGCAGTCAAATCCAGGAGATACTGGATTTAATTCTGCTGCCTTGAAGCAAGTCACTTAGGGCCACTGTTCAAATATGTCCAATTGGAAAGTAAAGAACTCAGCTTAGAGGGGCTGAACATCCAATTTTGAAGGGCTAAAAAGGGAATATGAGTTAAATTTATGTAAGTAACCTTAAATATCTTTATATTACGTTGGCTGTATCCTCACATTAAGGAAAAAACCACCAAACACCTCAGTCAGGTTTTGCAACACAGAAAACAGCCCAGACTCGTTAGTCACACATCTTTGTTCAGAGAAACATATTAACACTGTTTTTTTATTAGTTTGATATTAAACATGCAGTGCCAGATGACCAGGATGATCTGTCGTTCACACACTCAGATTTTCCATGGATTTCAGAGGAAACTATGCAAAGTGTGGGGAGAGATGATTACATTGTTGTTTTAGAAGCAGAGATGTTGGATGATTTTCTTACTGAAGAGTAGCTGTATTTTTTATATATAGTACAAACATGAGTAGCAGCAGTTTCTTACTGTAACCAGCTGGATTTTGAGAGGTATAACCCTAGTCCTCACAGAACCCTCTAATTACTGATGGTTTGAAACACTGACATTTCTGTGCTTTTCTGAACAGGCATTTGCATTAGTTATGGCTTTATTGCAAATATTAATTTTTTTTGCTTGTAATTTTGTGAACTGAATTTATTTTCTTTACTGCAGATATACTCCTGTGGGGAGATCTTTTTTTACAGCCTCAGAAGGGTGCTCAAATCCGTTGGGTGGTGGCAGAGAAGTTTGGTTTGGCTTCCATCAATCAGTCAGACCTTCATTATGGAAAATGATGTTAAATATTGATGGTAGGTCCTATAAAAATGATTTCTTGTTCCTTCTTTCAGTGGAAAGGCAAAAAACAATAGTTACGATTCTTGGATTTCTTAAACATTTTCTCTGTATTGTATCCTTGGTGAGGCTGCACCTCGAGCCCTGGGTGCAGTTTGGGGCACTGCAGGATAGGAGGGACATCGAGGTGCTGGTGCAGAGAAGGGCAACTGGGCTGGTGAGGGGTCTGGAGAACAGGTCTTATGAGGAGAGGCTGAGGGAGCTGGGGCTGTTCAGCCTGGAGAAGAGGAGGTTGTAGTGAGGTGGGTGTTGGGCTCTTCTCCCTGGTGACCAGTGATAGGACAAGAGGAAATGGGGTCAAGCTGCTCCAGGGGAGGTTCAGATTGGGTATTAGGAAAAATGTCTTCCCAGAAACAGTGGTGAGGCATTGGAACAGGCTGCCCAGGGAGGTGGTGGAGCCACTAACCCTGTTAAAAAATGGGTGGACATGGTGTTTCAGGAGATGGTTTAGTGGTCACAGGGGTGTAGGGTGGATGGTTGGTCTTGACGATCTCGAAGGTCTTTTTCCAACCTTTGATGATTCTGTGATTCTGTTGTTGTAAGACATCATTAATGTTGTGTTCACAGTATCTGCAACCGCGTTTTACAAAGCACAGCCAGTTATTGAGTTTGTATGTGAAGTTTTGGACTTCAAAAGTATTGAAGAACAACAAAAACCTCTGACAGATTCCCAAAGGGTAAAGTTTACCAAAGAAATTAAAGGTAATAATTAAATTACATTAAAACTGCTTTATTCTGCCTGATGATGTGTTACCACTACACATCAAAAATTTTGCTGTAGCAGTTGCTTTGGATTGTCACAACGAGCAGTGCATGCACTTCTGGAGAGCAAAATGAAGAAACAAGAATAATTTTATTAATTAAATATATGTCAAGACTTTCAGAAGCCTACTGATCAATTTTATGTGTCAATCTGCTTGTCCTTTTTTCTTTGTGGGTAGCTGTGTTGTCCTGGTTTGGGGTGGATAATTTATTCTTCCAGAAGTTGCTGGCTTTCAGGTGGGCTTATCTTTTGTGCCAAAGGGCTTCTTTGCAGAAGGTGTTTTTCTTCCCAAAGAATAAAACCCCGTGGCCTCATTCCTGTGGGCTCCTAGGGGCTGTATGGGTATTTCCCCACCCCCTCCACCCCCTGATTTATTAGTTCAGGGTTGGTTGCAATAGTTGGAGATCTCATAGACACCATATGTTTAGACATAAAGTATAAACAGGCTTTTTGTTTCAAGGAGGTTGCATGTCCTTTTTGTCCTTCCACCATCCTGGGCTTCCTTAGAGGTGCAGAATTGGAATTCACAGAATGCCTTCAGCTTTGTCTGTAAGCTTTTGGGGCTTTGTCTCTTCTCAAATATTTTTTGTTTTACTTTGGCTTTTAAAATTTTAAGACTATAAATTGTTTTTTGGAATTCTGTCTGGGATACTCTTTAGTGCTCTGAGAACATGCTAAATTGTGGACAGCTTTATTGCACAGGTCAAGTGGTCTTGGGGAGCAGTTGAGGGGGCTGACACCTTGGTTTTGAAGAAACAGTGATAATGTGTTTTCTACTTTTTAGGTCTAAAGGTGGAGATAACACACTGTGGACAAATGAAAAGAAAGTACAGAGTGTGCAATGTCACCAGACGACCAGCAAGTCACCAAACGTAAAGTATTTTGCTTAATCTCATGTTTAATCTCAGGCTGGAAGAGTACTTACCTGCCTTAGTGACCTTGGAAAAGTTGTCTTGAAAAATGATACTTTCTTTGGTCAATGTAGTTAAAATACACCTGAAAGTATTTTCCCAATTTTACTGTCCTTTTTGTTCTATTTTTATTCTATAGGGAATGTCATGGCATTTGAATCAATTGCTTTATTTTAAATCTGTGGGGTTTTTTGGTTTTGGTGTTTTGTGTGTGTGGTTTTTTTGTGTTGTTTTTTTGTTTGTTTGTTGGTTGGTTGTTTTTTTTCACTTCTCATTTATGGATTTCTTCACCATGCAAGAACAGGGCACCCCATAGGTAGTGTAATGTTTTCCAGAGCTAATGTGGAAAAAAGCAGTTCCAGTTGGGATCAGCTTTCTGATCTTGGTTGTTGCCAATCTGTTTTTCCTCTGGAAAAATTGTTTATTTTTAATCACTAAACAGAGTTAACCAGATCACTTCAATATGGAGGCACTTATGCCTATTTTTAAGAAAGTAGTAAACAGAACAAAACTGATACCAGCTTTTTACACAAAGATAACTGATCAATATCCAACTCTGATATTTAATGGTTTGGGCTCTGTTTTACATTCTTTTTGTGATGTGTGAATGAAAAGACAATGTTTGTGTAAGTATATGCAAGTATGTGTGCATAAATGGAAATATATTTATACAAAAGGAGAGAAATTACTTTCTGAAGCAATAATTGGTTTTGTGACTCAGAGTAGGCTTACTGTTTTCTGCACATTTGCTACATATCACAAAGTTTAGTACTGCAAATATCCCAAACACATGTAAAACATTAGAGCCATAGAATTGTTGGAAGGGACCTTAAAGACCATCAGGTTCCAACCTCCCTGCTATGAGCAGGGACACCTCCCACCAGACCAGGCTGCACAAGCCTCATCCACCCTTGAACACCTCCAGGGATGGGGCTTCCACAGCCTCCCTGGGCAACCTGTTCCAGTGCCTTCCTACCCTCATGGTGAAGAGTTTCTTCCTGATGTCTAACCTAAATCTCCCCTCTTTGAGTTTAAAACTGTTACCCCATGTCCTGTCACTGCCCTCTCTGGTGAAAAGTCCCTCCCCAGTTTTCCTGGAGCCCCTTCACGTACGGGAAGGTGCTCTAAGGTCTCCCCAAAGCCTTAGTCTTTGTCTCTAAGGCACCTGCTCTTATGAAACTTAATTTATAGCTTCAGGTATCAGAAATGTTAAAGAAATAGCCTTCTGTGGTATTATTAAAAGACACATGTTAGTGACAGTGGTGGAATCTTAATTACAGAAGTACAGTTGCATCACTTCAGCAAGATGGGTTTAACCTCCAGTCAGCTTAATGTGCCAAGCAGTGTATTGACCAAGTGTGGGGAAGTATTCTGCATCAAGTGATGTCTTACGTTCCTATTTGCTTTCCAACAGATTCCCACTTCAGCAGGAGAATGGACAAACAGTTGAATGCACTGTAGCTCAGTACTTTAAGGACAGGCACAAATTAGTTTTACGTTATCCTCACCTTCCATGTTTACAAGTTGGACAGGAGCAGAAACACACTTACCTTCCTCTTGAGGCAAGTACATTTTTAGATAATACTGTTTCCTGGGAATGGGGGAAGGAGGAAGGGGGAAGAAAGGCTCAGATGTTCACAGAATCATAGAATGCCAGGTTGGAAGAGACTTCAAGGATCATCTGGTCCAACCTTCCCAGGTACTACTACAGTTTATATGAGGTGGCTCAGCACCCTGTCAAGCTGAGACTTAAAACTGTCCCATGTGGGGGAATCCACCACTTCCCTTGGGAGGCTATTCCAATATTTGACTGTCCTCATGGGGAATAATTTACCTCGTGTCCAACTGGAACTTGTGCCTATGACCCCTTGTCTTCTCCACGTGACTCCTTGTAAATAGGGAGTCTCCATCTTCTTGGGGGTCACCCTTTAAGTGCTGGAAATGTTGACGCTGGTTTTTCAGTAGCCAACTTTAGTAGTGCAGCAAGGAAAAAAGAAAACTGAGCCGAAAACCAGTTGCATTGTGTTTGTGAATGTTGGTTTTTGCGGGTGTATTTTAGGTGTGCAACATAGTGGCAGGGCAGAGATGTATCAAGAAACTCACTGACAATCAGACTTCCACTATGATTCGAGCAACTGCCAGATCAGCACCGGATCGTCAGGAGGAGATTAGCAAGTTGGTGAGTGTTCTGTCAAAGCTGAGTGAGGTGCAGTAATGGAATTCATTCTGCTCTTAATATTAGCAGGTACTGAATAATGTGTGCAGTACACACAGGTTATTTTGTTTTTATAAGCCTTTCTCCATTAATCAGAAACACGTTCTCACAAAAGGTTTTCAAGTGGGTTTTTTCTGGTGCTTTGTTGCAAATTTTGAGCCCTCTGTGTGTCCAAGTGGAATTAACAGAGGCTTTGAACGTTTGTCACCACCTGTATATGAAGGGATACGTGCCCCAAATACAGGTTACTCAGGAAAGAACTCATAAAAATAACTTCTTTTCCTGCAAGAACAACTTAATTCCTTTCTGTTTCAGATGCGGAGCGCAAGTTTTAATACTGACCCTTACGTCCGTGAATTTGGAATAATGGTCAAGGATGAAATGACAGATGTGACTGGTAGAGTCCTGCAGCCTCCTTCCATCCTCTACGGGGGCAGGGTATGTTGGACAGATACTGTGCAGTCTGGGATAGCTTTGATTACCAGCTGTGATAACGTCTGTAATAGGCTTGCTTTAAGTTAGTGATGCTGGATGTGATGGGATGAAGTCATCAGAGCTATGATGTTTAAAACTGTAAGTTTTGAAAATCCTTAACCACAATGGCCAATTTGCATCTCCCTCGATTGCTGCTTTATTTCTGAAAGTAAAGCCAGGTTAAGAATGTGTTTATGTAAAACTTCAAAGAAAAACATGTGTATTTTTACTTAGGTGCTGTTTTATTGTGTGTTGTGAGAAGAATCCTGCAAATAGTGGTTCAGATCAGTGTGTATGGAGAGGAACAGACACTAGTCCAATTATTACTGTTCATTTTTGCCTCCCCTAACTCAAATCTTCCTGAGCTTCTGGTTGGTTTTGAGTGTGCTGGGTGGAGCAGCTGTGTTTGGGACAACTATTTTAAGGTTTTATCTCTATCCACATGTTTTTCTATAGAGCCACCTCTGGCTGTTGGAAGTATTTACTCAGTTTTTTTCCTTACAGTGGCTTTTCAGGTGGCCATTCTGACATCATCTTCCTACTATGGTGTCTTTCAAAAAAGGCTCGAGAAGCAGGATTTTCTGTCAGTTATACAACTTGTTTTGTTTTTATGCAAGATGAAAGCTTTGATAGCTGGGATAACCTTATTTGTGGAGGCTTCTGATGAACAGCTTCTAGGTCATGCATTGCCAGCTGAAGATGGTTTTGTCCCCATGCACAAATCGGGCTGTTACCTTCTGAATCCCAAAAAGGGAGAGGATCTTGTGTCTTCCACCTAAAGCACTTCAGACAAAATTGGGAAGATTATGCTCAAACCTCCCTTCACTGGCAGGTTAAGGGTAACTCAGGTGTCTGTGCCTCCTCCTGAACATGGAGAGTGCTCTAATGAGCCATTCTGGCACCAGAGGAAGAGGGGGAACAAGAGCTTCATGGCAGATGAGTGATGGAAAGTCAGAGTGTGGGAGGTGCTGCCTTCAGCAGACACAGCTGGGCAAAATGAATGACGTGTTGTGAAAGATTCCCATACATTTTAGCTGCTGCTGATCAATGAGCAGACATCATGGTAGCTTGTCTAAAATATCTACTGGATACTAATACTTATTAAAGTACTTAACATCACCAGAATTGCTTTAGTTGTCTTATTATATCCCTTGTCCTCTAGATAATCCATCACAGTAATGGCAGAAAAAGTGTTGCACAGGTTGAGTAACTGAACATCTTTTGTTGACTTGTTCACATTTTTTCTGGAGTTGTGTGAGTGGCATCAAGCCACTTTGCCTCTACTTAGTGATGTGTAAAATACTGACTATACTTAAATGAGTAAAATACTGATAATAGTTAAATTAAGTCACTCTTGGAAAGTACACTAAGCACTTGTAAAGTTGCTGTGAATGTACGTTCTTGTTAATGTTACATACTGAGCATGGATCTGCCTTCCAAATGTAATTTCTATCTGCTGCTGCTTTATGTAACTAGAGGAAACAGCATCAACATTAAAAATGAACAATATGAGCTTTATTTTTATCAGCTTTATTTTTAACCTGGCTAGCAAGCTGTCTTGCTACAGTGACAGAATGATCTTGGTAAGGCAGGATTATAAGTAGCCTGCTAGTTGGAGGGGAGTAGAAGTGTAACTGGTTTTTCTTACCATGAATCAATTTTTGCATTAGTGTTTTAGGGCTTTTTCTTTTTTTCCTTCTACACCCAGAATAAAGCAATTGCAACACCAGTTCAAGGAGTCTGGGATATGAGGAATAAACAGTTTCACACTGGAATTGAAATAAAGGTTTGGGCGATCGCCTGCTTCGCTCCCCAGCGCCAGTGCACTGAGGTTCATCTTAAGTAAGTCTGCTTCATGAAATGGTGATTTTTATTGGTTATTATGGATGCAAATATCATTTCAGTTACAGAAAATACAGATTTGGGTTAATTGTTTCATGCCTGGTAATACATATTCAACAGAGCTTTTCGAGTTCTGTCTTTTTGTGTTCCAATATGATTTCAGTGCCCACATCATCCAGTCCTCCAAATCAGACTTGCCCAAAGCAATTGATACTATGTGGCAGGTTTCTGACCACTGAAGCCTTGGGGCTGAATTTAAGATGACTGAAATGATGTAATATCAGGTGCTCATACCTAGTGAATCATCTACCTGGACTTCTGCAAGGCCTTTGACATGGTTTCCCACCCACAACATCCTTCTCTCTAAATTGGAGAGATACGGATTTGATGAGTGGACTGTTGAGTGGATGAGGAACTGATGGGATGGTCTCATCCAGAGGGTAGTGGGTAATGGCTCAATGTCCAGATGGAGATCAGAGACAAGTGGTGTCCCTCAGGGGTCTGTATTGTGACCAGTACTGTTTAATATCTTCATCAGTGATGTAGACAGTGGGATCGAGGACACCCTCATCAAGATTGCAGATGTCACCAAGTTGAGTGGTGCAGTTGACATGCCTGAGGGACAGGATGCCATCCAGAGGGACCTGGACAAGATCCAGAAGTTGGGCCCATGTGAATCTCATGAGGTTCAACAAGGCCAAGTGCAAAGTCGTGCACCAGGGTTGGAGCAAACCCCAGAATGAGCGCAGGCTGGGGGATGAAAGGACTGAGACCAGCCCTGCAGAGAAGGACTTGGGGATACTGGTGGATGAAAAGCTGGGCATAAGCCAGCAAAGTGCCTTTGCAGCTCAGAAGACCACCTGTATCCTGGGCTGCATCCAAGGCAGTGTGGCCAGCAGGTTCAAGGATGTGGTTCTGCACCTCTACTCTGCTCTGGTGAGGCCCCACCTGGAGTTACTGCATCCAGCTTGGAAGTCATCAGCACAGAAAGACATGGACCTGTTGGAGCAGGTCCAGAGGAGATGAGAGGGATGGTATGCCTTTCCTGTGATGAAAGGCTGAGGGAGTTGGGGTTCTTCAGCCTCAAGAAAAGAGGCTCTGGGGTGACCTTAGAGCAACCTTCCGGTACTTTAAAAGGGCCTATAAGAAACAGGGGGACAAACTTTTTAGCAGGGCCTATTGTAATAGGACAGGGAGTGATGGTTTTAAACTAGAAGAGGTTAAATTCAGACTAGATACAAGGAAGTAAGTCCTTATGATGAAGATGGTGATTGCCTAGAGAGGTGGTAGATGTGCCCTCCCTGGAAGTGTTCAAGGTCAGGTTGGATGGGGCTCTGAGCGACCTGATCTAGTTGAAGATGACCTTTAAAGGTCCCTCTGATGCCAGGTGTTTGTCAAGAGTGACATTTGCTAACATGTTAGGTCTTAGGTTCTTTCCCTGGTTATACGGAATAGGTTTATTTTTGCAGAACTTACTTAAAAGGAAAACTTTTAAAAAGCAATCCACCTTTTTTACAAAACTTTCTACCCTCTGGAGTTACCATGATGAGCAGGTTGCTGTGTTTGGGAGGTGACCAGCACTAGTTGTTTTGTTGATTCAGAGAATTGGAATGAAACTTTGCCATTTGCTTTCTCTTATCTTTGGATGGAACATGGTTGTTGAAGGGCTGCTGTTAAAAGTGACATCTACCATTCCTTGATCAGGGAAAGCGTGTCTGCCTGTGTAGGTGGGTTGTCCAATTCTTTTGCATGCAATTGCTTTCCCTTCATGCATGGGCAGGTGGAGCTCCTGCAGCTGTCCTTGCAGGTGACTCAGCTGCTCTTGGGGAGGTGAATGCCAGACAATGATTGTTCATAACAACACTATTGCCATAACAGTGTTCCTTTAGATGATTTGCCAAACAGCTTGGGAGTTTTTCCCTAAGAAGGGGTGAGCAAACAGTGTGAATCTTAACTTTTACTTTTCCTCCCACAGGGTAAGGCTGGGGACTTGTTAGGTACTCTGGGTACATGTTAGGAGCTAAGCTGCCAGGGCATTTCCCCCTCCACACTGTTGCTTCTAGTGGAAATGCTGAGTAGGAGTTGGGTTTGAGAGATAGGCAGGAGGCTTCAATAGAATGAGCCAAAATGAAATTGGTGTTGAGGTGGAGCTTGTCCTTACTGTGAAAGAACATTCCCTCATACTAGGATCATGGCTGCATCCAGGTGCATCTTGTTGCCTCTTGTTGAGCAAGTTGTGGCTTGGCTGCTGTATGTCTGTCAGAGTAAACACCTTCAAAATCCCTAAAAATATTCAAAATTATCCTGCTTTACCTCTCAGGAACAGGGAGAGAACCTTTCCTCTCAGACACCATGCTTAAAGATGGACTTCTGAAGGCTGAAAACCTGTGTCATTTTAGACTTGCATGTTCTGCCACTGACTGTGCTTGCAGAGCTCAGTGCCTGTTTTGCTAGGGAAGACACTTCATGTCCCTATTTTCTGCAAGAAGCCATAAGCTGCAGGGCTGAAGCTCACAAACTGTTATGATTCATGAAAGTTAATGATGGGTTTTGAAGAAACCGAATCTTCACACCCTCTTAGTGGGTAAGACTGTATTATCTGGCAGCTTTTGGTGAAGATTAGCAGCTTCTAGATGTCTGTGGGGACATCCACTCCAAAATAATAAAAGGGGCTGTGTCAGTACTGATGCCAGTTTCCATGATCCCAGGCAGCAGTACTTTTACTGGGCTGGTCATTAAACCAAGCACCAAAGGAGGCCATCCCTGGGTGTGTCTGCACTAGTGTTTGAGTTTGGGGACCTGAAGCAGCCTTCACTGATAAAAACCTCTGACAAAATTAGGTTATCCCTGTTTCTGACCAGTTCCATAACAGGGTGATTTATATTTGCACCACCCTCAGAGAAGGTTTGTCTTCAGGTCCAGGACAGACTTATGCTCTGATATCTAGCAAGGTTTTCTTGTGCATTTTTGTTGATGGTAGGTCCATTTGCTGGTAACTTCTCTGGGTTGTTTCCCTCTCCATGAAGAAGAAGGAACTGCACCATTTCTGTGGTTGTGGTGCTACATGGAGGCATGTGGAGCTGGCCACCCAAAATGCCATCACTGCAGTGTTTCTGCAAAAAGCAGCTCAGACTCTCTCCTGTAGAATGATCCAAGAAGGTGGAATTTGCTTTGGAAATCCATTTTTTAGTAATGGTGTTACTTATGCAGTGTATTTCCTCATCTTCCCCTGTCATTCCCTCAGGGACTACATGGGCACAGTTAATTAAAGATGCACTTGGGGTGAATTCTCAGGTTTTTCGACAGCACGACTCTCGGCAAGTTTAACAGGATTGTTCCATTAAAAATAAGAACAAAAATCAAGGTGGATGTTTCTTCCTGAGACTCTAATATGTTTATTTACATCCTTTAGGTCCTTTACAGAGCAACTGAGAAAGATTTCCAGGGATGCAGGAATGCCAATCCAGGGGCAGCCGTGCTTCTGTAAATACGCGCAGGGAGCTGACAGTGTGGAGCCCATGTTCAGACATCTCAAGAACACTTACACTGGGTTGCAGCTTGTTGTAGTAATTTTGCCAGGAAAAACACCAGTCTATGGTCAGTATGTGCACATCAATCATGAACATGTTTTTCAATCACAAATTGATATATTTTTTGTGAAGTATCTGAGTGAGAGAAGTTTTAATTCTAGAAGAGCTGTGTGCGTTCCATTTAGGGAACGGGCTGTAAATCAGTTTTATTCTTCTTGTGCTGCATGATGTTTTATATTAAGACCTTAATTCTTTTCATTATTTTTGTCTATGCTTTCAATTTCCTTTTCCACATTCTTCCTGTTGGTTACATTTGAGATGCAGTTTGTGAGTGAGAATGCTAAACCAGAGCTTTTTGGAAACTGATAGGCAGTGGATTAAAATGCACTTGTGTGCTAAAAATTCCAAGTGATGGAAGAAGTCATGAGCTCAGGACCTGTCATCATCCTTTGGCAAAAAAAAAAAAGTTGAGTGAAGGAGAAGATTTCTGCCTATTGATTTTTGTTCCCTGTTCTTTCATTTTTTTAACTCTTGGGTTGCAAGGACACAGGTGCATGGAAGGTGAAAACTCACCAACTTCAGCTGTTTTTTTGGAAGCAGATTGAAAACGAGTGCATTTTACATAGTACATTGATTTTACTGTGTTTTAGATAAACCATGCATTTTGGTTTTAACTAGTCCTTCCTGTAGGCAAGAGTGCTCTTTCTGCTATCCTTCCTCCTGTTTCCACTTGCCTAATTGCAATCAACATCCACTGTTTTTCTCCCATAGCTTCATGGACTTTCTTTTCTCATGGTTCAGATCTGCCAAGCAGCTGCAGATTCATTTTATCCCATCCCTCACCAACTTAATAAAGCAGAAAAAAAAAACTTCCTAACTTTATTTTCCTGTGATTATCTCATAGAAGCTAACAAGAAAGATTAAAAAGCCAACCTTAGTGGAATAGTACCTTTTTTTCCCCCTTGAATTCACCCTTGCAAAGAAGGTTGCTTGTTTCTTTATTTGCTCCAAATAAATGCAGTGCAAAATGACACTGTCCCTCTTCTGCTTGGCATTAAACAGGGACTCTTTCCTCTGCTTAACCACGGGGAGGATGTAGCACCACTTTCATCTGCTTTCTGTGTCATTATCTTTAATTGTAGTTCTTTCTGCCCCCTCTAATCATCTGTATTTCTCCCTGCACTCTTCCATACTCTTGCACTGCCTACACCCTTTTCTCCTTCTCTCACCTTGCTGCTCAAAAAGCCTCTTTCCTTCTCCTCTTCCCAAAGGGGGATTGTATCTTCTCTGAGCCTGTCTTGGAGACCAAATTTCCTCTTTTCCTGCATGTAAGAGAATGTCTCTCTTAGAGCCTGTGAATCTCAATTTTGTTGTTAACAATAGGATTTGGTTTAACCTTTTGAATAGTACAGTTCTCATTGAGTTTGTTTTGGAGATTTTATGGTCCATCCTTGGCTAAACTGACTGGTTTTAGTCAGGTAGTTTAGTGCAAACTATGAAGTTTGCCCTATTAATCCAGTGTTTAAGGATTAAACAAGTCCTCATCATCCTAAGACTATTCACATTACCTACTTCTTTAGCCAAAGGTTCTTCACTGGTGATAAAACACAGCATAATTTTAAAATTAGAATAACTTTAAAAATGCATTAGTTAATATAAGCCATAATATAAGGTTTAATGTTTAGGACCTGCACAGGTGGAGCAGTACAGAACTTGGAGGAGGGTTATTGGAGACTGGGCATGGGTCTATGGGTTAAGTTTCCTCTTGTTTCTTTAAGATTAAACAACCACTTTGCTAGGTCTCTAGGAGTAGTTAGTTGTGACTGAATTAATGTCTTCTATGTTGTTTAATTTGCAGCCTGCACATTTCAGATTTTTCCCCTCTTGCTTTGCAGCTGAGGTGAAGCGTGTTGGTGACACCGTGCTGGGCATGGCCACACAGTGTGTGCAGATGAAAAATGTCCAAAGAACAACACCCCAGACTCTGTCTAACCTTTGCTTGAAAATAAATGTCAAATTAGGAGGCGTAAATAACATTTTGCTGCCACAGGGAAGGTAAGTCATCTTTCAGAGAGGAAGAGGGCATTGTAAAGAGAGCATTCATCACTTTGAGATAACTTGGGTGTTTTTATCTGTAGTCATAGCACTAAAGTTCAAGTGACTCTTCAGGTGAACTATCTTTTGTCTTCTAATAAATAGTCCTGGAAAAGTTAGGTTATGAAGACTGGAGAGGAATGCTTGTTCCAGTTGAAATTTATAATCATATCATAGAATGGTTAAGGTTGGAAGGGACCTTAAAGACCATCAGGTTCCAACCTCCCTGCTATGAGCAGGGACACCTCCCACCAGCCCAGGCTGCACAAGCCTCATCCAACCTGGCCTTGAACACCTCCAGGGATGGGGCTTCCACAGCCTCTTTGGGCAACCTGTTCCAGTGCCTTCCTACCCTCATGGTGAAGAATTTCTTCCTGATGTCTAACCTAAATCTCCCCTCTTGGAGTTTTAATCCATCACCCCTTGTCCTCTCACTACAAGCCCTTGTCCCAAGCCCCTCCCCAGCTTTCCTGGAGGCCCTTCAGGCACTGGAAGGTGCTCTAAGGTCTCCCTGGAGCCTTCTCTTCTCCAGGCTGAACACCCCAACTCCCTCAGCCTGTCTCCATGGCAGAGCAGCTCCAGCCCATATGACCACTGAAGTATACAACTTTCAGTTGAAATAAGGCAAATAAAATAAAAAATTTTGAGTTTTCAGAAACAAATACGGGCCATCTTGAATAGCAGTGCCTTTTTCCTTGAATCCTGTTAATTGTGGTCAGGATTCTTCATTTTGTTGAATGTCTTAACTTCCATAGACATGTAAAAAAAACAAAAGCTGGGAGCAGAAAGCTCTTAATTGATTTCCAGGTCCAGTTTACCTGGAAAAGGAGTTGAAGATACTGTTGTAGAAAAAACATAGAAGGACTCACCATATAAGTAATTTTATGCTGGATTCCTAAGCATAAGGTCCCTGCTGAGTGGCACATGTTGACAACAATAATTTGGCCAGGAAGTGTAATTCTGCTGATTATTCCAATAAACTGTGCATTCATGAAAACGGGGTTATGTAAAGGGGAAACCAGTAATGGCACAGGTACACCCAACACCTAGGCATTCTGGAAAATTGCAGGATTTGGAGTATTTAATAGAAAACACTTAAATTATTCTTTTCTGTTGATTGAGCAGTTGGAAATAGAACAGCTTTTTATTTGTATAATTGCGTTGTATGTTACACTGTTATAATTACCTTCAAAGTTCTTTACAGAGAAGGTCTGAAAACAGCTCAGTCTCCCTATGTGCCTGTTTCCCTGCACCCCCAGATACACAAGAAAATATTCTGGTGGCCCAAGATTCCCTGTTTAATAGCATTTTATTAAAGAATAGAGTTGAAGCATAGAGCTTCCAGTGTAGTGTTTGGGTGTTCTACTCTTGATGCAGTGGATTAATATCTTAACTTCAAGGTTGGTTTAAATCTTCAAAGTGTAGTTAAAATGAAATCTTTTAAAGTAATACCTGTGATATCTGCAATTTTTGTACTTCCCTACCAGTGCTGGTTTTTATATATATATATATATATCTGTATATGTGTACAGTCTTTTCATTTTCTCAGATGCTTTTTGATGCTAAAGAGTGAACTTTTATTCTTTTCTATGGCCTGATTAATAAAGGCTGCAAAAGTTAATTTAAAACAAAGCAAAACAACACACCCTCATTTTTAATGAACAATAGCAATTAGCAATACTTTCAAAATATGCTGAAGTATTTTGAGAACCCTAATCAGGACTGCTAATCACTGTCACAGTACGAGTGACCAACTCTGATTGGGTGCAAATTGTTGACTAATTCCTTCAAGAACACAGAGTGTTACTTACTGAAGTTACAATGTGCTTTACCAAGTGTAAGCCTTGCTGCTTTTACATGCTTGTTTTCTCTTTGTCAGACCCCCAGTGTTTCAGCAGCCTGTGATATTCCTTGGTGCAGATGTAACTCATCCACCAGCTGGAGATGGAAAAAAGCCTTCCATTGCTGCAGTGAGTAAACTGTGTGATGATCTTTATAACCCCTGCTCTCTCCTGCTGCTCCCTCTAATGCATTTTATGATTTTCAGTTCTTCTGTGGTCCATTTCTTCTGATTGCCTAATTGTAAATTATTTTTCTGCAGGAATCTAATGAAACCTTGGAGAGCTTGCTCTGATCCTAATTACTTAAATGTGTGTATTAGCTTGTAAAATGCCTGAGCTGCTAATACACAGAGGAGCTTTTCTATGAGCTGATATTTATCAGCAACTGGTAATAAGCTGGTGCATGTTTAAATCTGCTTTTTCAGCAGTTAAAAATGTTAAGAATTTATCAGCTACTGATAGGGAGTTTGACTGGCTCAGTTGTGGTTTTTGGGGACTCAAGCTTCCTGGCAGCACAAAATGTGCAGTCATTTCTTGGAAATGGGCTCCTTCAATACAGGGAAAAGCCTCTGACTGGCTTTATGTCAGACACCTGGAATGGCTGTGCTAGCTTATTTAATCATGAAGAGCTTTGGTGCTAAATAAACAAATACCTGTTTTAAAAAGTTATACACGTTTCCAGGGAAAACCAGGAGGAGCTCTGCTCAGTTGGGATTTTTACACATATGGAATTTGGATAATATTTATTTTTTTGGTCTGTTTCTTTTTAAGTCCCATGTCACTTCTACAAGATACGAATTTTGATGTTTCATAAACAGAGAAACCCCTTCCCATGGTAGGCAGTGTCTGTTTGGTGTGGATTTTTCATAGAATCACAGAATCACTTAGGTTGGAAGAGACCTTCCAGATCATCAAGTCCAACCATTAACCCTAATCTACCAAGTCCAGCACTAAGCCATGTCCCCAAAGTGCCACATCTAAATGACTTTTGAACACATCCAAGGATGGTGACTCAGTTATCTCCCTGGGCAGAATTTTCCAATGTCTGAAAATCCTTTCAGTGAAAAAGTTCTTCCTAATGTCTAGTCTAAACCTCCTCTGGTGCAGCCTCCTTTCCTTCAGACTAAACAGCCCCAGTTCCCTCAGCCCCTTCTCAAAAGACTTGTTCTCCAGACCCTTCCCCAGCTTCATTGCCCTTCTCTGGACACATTCCAGCCCCTCAATGTCCTTCCTGTACTGAGGTGCCCAAAACTGGACACCAGTGGCCTCACCAATGCTGAGTACAGAGGGACAATCACCTCCCTGGTCCTGCTGGTCACATTATTTCTAATACAGGCCAGGAGGCCATTGGTCTTCTTGGCTACCTGGGCACACTGCTGGCTCATGTTCAGCCAGATTTCAGTCAGAACCCCCAGGTCCCTTTCTGCTGGACAGCTTTCTAGCCACTCCACCCCCAGCTTGTAGCATTACATGGGGTTGTTGTGAGCCACGTGCAGGACCCAGCACTCAGCCTTGTTGAACTTCATACAGTTGGTCTTGGCCCATCGATCCAGTCTGTCCAAATCTCTCTGTGGAGCCTTCCTACCCTCAGGCAGATCAACACTCCCTCCCAACTCGTCTGCAAACTCAGTGAGGGTACATTCTATCTCCTCATTGTTAATAAAGATGTTAAGAAGGAGTGGTCCCAACGCTGAGCCCTGAGGAACCCGACTTGTGACTGGCCACCCGCTGGGTTTAAGTCCATTCCCCACCATTCTCTGGGCCATCCAGGCAGTGTTTTACCCAGCAGAGAGTGTGCCCATCCAAGCCATGAGCAGCCAGATTTTTCATCAGAATGCTGTGGGAAACATTGTCAGAAACATTATGGAAGTCCAGGTAGACAACATCCATGTAGTGCCTCACCATTTCAGTTCTGTGTATGAATCCACTGTGTCCCAGAGAAGCACTTGGTCTTCAGGAGTGCAAATTCCTGTGCTGCAGTCCTAACTAAATGGCATCAGTGCTCCAACTTAGATTTGGTTTTTTTAACTGTCTGTAGGTGCAAACAGGAAATCAGCCTTTCAGATTTAAAATAAGTCTTCCATTTCAGCAGGGTGTGACCACAGGTAGCGTCAACTCACAGCTCTCTCCAAGCACATCACGATTTTGACTACATCTTTACCAGGTTACACCTTACTTTACAGGATCCTGTTAAAAATACTGTCTTCGTGAAATACCTTGAGTCAAGTGCTTTTACATTTGGTTTTGATGCTCAGCCTTTCCTCACCAGGTTGTGGGAAGCATGGATGCTCATCCTAATCGATACTGCGCTACCGTCCGGGTCCAGCAGCACCGCCAGGAGATCATCCAAGATTTGGCTGCCATGGTCAGGGAGCTGCTGATTCAGTTCTACAAATCGACCAGATTTAAGCCAACTCGTATCATCTTCTACAGAGATGGTGTTTCTGAGGGGCAGTTTCAACAGGTTAGGTTTTGCTTTTTGGGATTGCGATGGTGTCGTTTTCTGGTAGTGATGTAGTTTGATGTAGTTGGAGTGATGAGAAGAAGTTCACCCCAAACAAATCCTTCCTCACCAAGTTCTAACTGAACAGGGAAAGTCTTTTCACATTTTTCATGAGCTTTTTCAGAGTTCTTTTACACTTCCCTTTACAAAATGATTAATCATCTAGCTTATAGCACTCAAGTTATGTTCAACATCTGTGACCAACTCAGGATATATTAGTACTGTATCCCATAAAACTGGGACAGGAAAAAAACCCTAAGTGTTAACTAATTTTCCTGCTTTTTTAACCAGGATCAACAAATGCTGTGTTTTCACACTCTCACTTTTCATTAGTTCCCAAAAAAATTCAACAGACATTTTCTTGTATTTATTTTGTTTGCTTACAAGTACTAGATGTTATGAAATATTTTTCTATATAAAGATTCTTACATACACTTTCCAGTATTTTTATATGTAAAATAAAAGACACAGAACTTTGTCAGCTTCTCAGAATCCAAGGGGAAGGTAGTAAATGTCACTTCATAAACTTGAATCAACAAAACTAATCTTTGTGTGAACTTGTAATATTATTTGCCATTTATCGGTGTTTTTCAGTGAATCTTTATAATTAACCCAAATCTTAATTAATTGTTTCTGTTTGATTGCATTTCCCTCTGTCTCAGTTTTTATGGATGCCTGTGATTCTGCATGAGAATTCACAAAGCTGGGAAAGAGCATGCAGTTGAGCAATTCTGGATTTTATCCCCTGTGCTTGTCTGAAAAAGAATTAGGCTTTAGTATATTCAACAGCCTAATTAAATGTTCATTTGTATTTGGCAGTTGAAAAGGTTTTCACATACAGCTTATTAATCCAAGCCTCATGCTTGGAGCTGAACAAATATGGAACCAGCTCTCGCCTGGCTCAGGAAACTGGTGATCTAATTTGTTCTCATTAAGTGAAGAAATTAAGGTTTGGTCCTGCTTGCTTTGACATCTCATTACTCTTGAGTGACAGTGCAAGAAAGAACATGAGAGATAAAGACTCATCTGTAGATAAGTAAGAATAATCTGTGAGATTTAATATTGATCACACATCTTTGTCTTTGTGACTCAGGTTCTCCATCATGAGTTGCTGGCTATCAGAGAAGCATGCATTAAGCTAGAGAAGGATTACCAGCCTGGAATTACATTTATAGTTGTGCAGAAGAGGCATCACACCAGACTCTTCTGTACAGATAAAAACGAACGGGTATGTTCTGATGGGGACTGGCAAGTCCCTTGCAGGCACCAGGTTCCCTGCTGCCTGCTGCTCATGGAGGTAGTAAGAGACTTCTTTGAACACCTACATAACACAGTGGGTGAGATCTCTCTGTCTGGAAAGGAAAACCTCTATTTTCAGTCCCATATAATAAACTGGCAATAAGCTTTTCTGAAATGTCTGCAGGGTTTGCCTTTCCATGAGTCTGTCCTTTTTCTACATTCATCTTATTTTTCAGGTTTCCTTTCAGTTTTTTTGCTGTCTCAGGGTCTGCAAGGGTTGAGAGTGATCTTAGTAGTGTGTAGGGTTTGTACTGTAGATGTCTACATCTGGAACAGTTCCCTCAGGCACACTTCTTGTAGTAAATGGGGATCTGTTTAGTATTCCCAGCACACCTTAAGGCACGTTTCATTTGATTCTGGCACTAGTAAGCTCACTAGTTTGGTTGCTGTTTACTTTTGAGTTACTGGCTGAGATGTAGACACCTGCACAGTAGACACTGAAATTGTTAGGTGAGATGAACCTTGCACTTGGAGAATACTTTCTTTTCCATTAACACTGATTTTGAGGTACCTTGGTGTGTAATGTCTTAGAAATGTGGAGATTGGTTTGAGCATGTCAAGTGTCAAGACACAGTAATGGTACTACCAAACATCTTAAATTGGTTTACTAGTGTTTTGTAGGGTTTTTTTTCACAGAATGGTTTGGGTTGGAAGGGACTTTAAGGATCATCAGGTTCCAACCCCCCTGCATGGGCAGGGACACTTCCCACCAGCCCAGGTTGCTCAGAGCCCCATCCAACCTGCCCTTCAACACTGCCAGGGATGGGGCAGCCACAGTTTCCCTGGGAAACCTGTGCCAGTGTCTCACCACCCTCACAGTGAAGAATTTCTTCCTAATGCCTAACCTAAATCTCCTCTATCCCAGTTTAAAGCCACCCCTCCTTGTCCTGTCACTCCCTGCCCTTGTCCAAAGCCCCTCCCCAGCTTTCCTGGAGCCCCTTCAGGCACTGGAAGGTGCTCTAAGGTCTCCCTGGAGCCTTCTCTTCTCCAGGCTGAACAGCCCCAACTCTCTCAGCCTGTTTTCTTAGCAGAGGTATTTTTACATGTACTTCACATAGATACAATTTTATTCCAATGTTATGGGTCTAGTCTAGGATGGAGTCACAGCTGCAAACAAAGAGTTCCTAATGACAAACCTCTGTTTACATAAAGGGTTTTTCATGTTCTTTTTCCTTACGTGTGGCTTTTCTGTGTGAGCATTTGAAGTCCATTAGACTTCAAAGCAATCATTAATAACTTCTGATTCTGACATGAAGGTTCTTTTAATACTGATAACATACTAAGATTACAGTTGGTACATTGTTCTCAAGTAGAGCCTATTTTTAAGCTCTGCTTTGAAGTAAAACAGATGGAAAAGGTGGCCTGTCTTTAAAAAACTGTGGGTTGTCCTCCATAGTGGGGAGACTCCAGATTTTCAGTTGAACAAAATTTAAATTTTGCTCATTCTTGACTTCCTTTTATTCCCCTCCCCCCCTTTTTTTTTTTCCTTGTTTTTTCTTTACTGTACAGCTGCAAAGAGAAAAAACCCAACTTTGTATCTGCCTTACTATATTTGCATTTTCTGTTCACACAGGTTGGAAAAAGTGGAAACATTCCAGCTGGCACCACAGTGGACACAAAAATCACCCATCCATCTGAGTTTGACTTTTACCTGTGTAGTCATGCTGGTATTCAGGTACAGCATTTTGTGTGGGATGGTCACTTTCAAAGCCAGCACTGGCTGTGGGAATTTCCCCCGTTCTTTGCGTGGGACACAAATGGCACAATTTCTATCTGTGTCTTTTGGCTTTTCATCTCTGCTATCCCAGTGCTCTTCTGTCACTGTTAAAATCCAAAAGAAGTAATGAAACTAAAGAGTTGTGAAGCCCACCCTGTGCATTTAGTTTCTTGTGCTTCACAGAATCATAGCAAATGCTGAGTTGGAAGGGACCCATCAGGATCATCGAGTCCAACTCCTGTCCCTGTGTAGGGCACCCCAAGAATCACACCATGTGCCTGAGAGCATCATCCAAAGGATTCTTGAACTCAGGCAGGCTTGCTGCTGTGACCACTGACCTGGGGAGCTTGTTCCAGTGCTCAGCCACCCTCTGGGGGAAAAACCTGGTCCTGATACCCAACCTAAACCTCCCCTGATTCAGCTTCCCTGAGTCCTGTCATTGGTCACAGGAGGGAAGAGATCAAGACCTGCCCCATCTCTTCCCCTGGTGAGGAAGCCACAGGCTGCAGTGAGGTCACCCCTCAGCCTCCTTTTCTCCAAGCTGAATAATCCAAGTGACCTCAGCTTCTCTGCTTTCTCTGTGCTGCTTTGAATGGCAGCAAAGTAGTTGAACTGATTTGCATTAACATCTCTTGAAATGTGCATCCAGTTCCTCGGAAGCCGCTATTACATTTAGCTTGTTCCATTGGAGCTTCACATCTTGTGATTTCTTCTTCCCAGTCAGAAACAGAAGCAATTAAACAACAGCAGCACTGAAAATGAAAATAGTCTCAGAAGAAGGGTATTGAACAGGGGCACAACTCAGCTGTTAACTATTCATGTTTTGCCTGAAGCTGCTTTATATGGTGGCTTTTTGTCAGATCTCAGTTTCACAAGATGGAGGTGCATTTCAGTAAGATCATTTCAGTAACAGGGATGAAATTCTAGCACATGCCATCCTGTCCAAAAAAGCAAAGGGATTAGCTATGTGGAGAGCAAGGAAGGAGGTTGTTTGCCTTTTTTAAAGGAAAAATTTCCTGCCACGTGTAGAATTGCTCCCGTGGTGTCTGAGGAAGCGACCGGTTATGTTGCGGTTCACTTGCAGAGGTGGAAATTCAAAGAGATCTTTTTGGAAATGCTGATGTCCTGTGTCATCTGCCCTCAGGGAACAAGCCGACCTTCTCACTACCACGTCCTCTGGGATGACAATCGTTTCTCCTCAGATGAGCTGCAGATTCTCACCTACCAGCTGTGCCACACCTACGTGCGCTGCACCCGCTCCGTCTCCATCCCCGCACCAGCTTATTACGCCCACCTGGTTGCCTTCAGAGCCAGGTACCACCTGGTGGATAAGGAACATGATAGGTGAGTTGCATGGTTTTGAATCATGACAGAATTTGGAAGGGTAGTGGGCGTGGTAATTCCAGGGTCAGTAGTATCTCCAGTTAGCAGTCTGAGGGTAAATTTCGTAGAAATGATAAGGTTGGAAAAGACCTTCGAGATCATCAAGTCCAACTGTCAGCCCTACACCCCTGTGACCACTAAACCATCTCCCAGAACACCACATCTACCTGTTTTTGAACACCTCCAGGGACAGTGGCTCCACCACCTCCCTGGGCAGCCTGTTCCAATGCCTCACCACTGTTTCTGGGAAGACATTTTTCCTAATATCCAGTCTGAATCTCCCCTGGGGAAACTTGACCCCATTTCCTCTTGTCCTGTCGCTGGTCACCAGGGAGAAGAGCCCAACACCCACCTCACTACAGCCTCCTCTCAGGTAGTTGTAGAGAGCAGTGAGGTCTCCCCTCAGCCTCCTCTTCTCCAGGCTGAACAGCCCCAGCTCCCTCAGCCTCTCCTCATAAGACCTGTTCTCCAGACCCCTCACCAGCCCAGTTGCCCTTCTCTGCACCAGCACCTCGATGTCCCTCCTATCCTGCAGTGCCCAAAACTGCACCCAGGGCTCGAGGTGCAGCCTATTTGTTCTTACCACTAAATTTTAATGTGGAAAAAAGCAAAACAATTTCCTGTGTCCTTCTGTGCCTTTTCCTGTTTCAGAACTTCACTGGTGTTTTAAGGGTGATTAACTTTTGACTGTTCTGTTCAGAAGAACTGAATGATACATAAACACAAAATGCAAAGAGAGGCAGATTAAACAGGGTTTCTCTTCCCCCCCCCCCAAACCTGTTTGGTTTTTTTTTTTCCCCCCAGTGCTGAAGGAAGCCACACTTCTGGTCAGAGTAATGGCAGAGATCACCAAGCACTTGCTAAAGCAGTTCAAGTTCATCAGGACACCTTGCGCACTATGTACTTTGCTTGACATGTTTTAATGTTTAGCAACTCAGTTCAACACAGAGTTGGATTCACAGGAGACCAGCTGCACTTAGACCAACTGTTGCCCAAGCTCCAGTGGCAGCCAACAATGAGTGATGCATCTTAACATGATTTTTTCTTTCCCAGTTGCAAGAAGGCCTTCCGTCCAGAATTTCAGACTTGATTATGAACTTGCATTCTTGTACCAAACCCCACTATTGTTGGAAATGTGGTTTGCCAAAAAAATCTCTAAGCTGCTTGGTATAAAACAGACCCCTATTTTATAATTAAATCAAGAGCTGTGATCTCAGGGCTTAGGGAAAAAAAAAAACACACAACAAAACAACAACAATAACAAAAAAAAACAACCCACAAACCTCCTCATTCAGTTTGTTAATTAATCAAATTGCTTGTAATAATTTGGAAAGATCTAATTCATACTAAAGGTTGATGAGCTAAAATGCTGTGAATTAGCTTTTAATACAAAAAAAAGCATTTTTGGGACTATTTATGAAGCCTTGGTGATTCTAGATGCATTTACAAAAATGTTTATTTTCGAAAGAAAAGAATGACAAAATTCTGGTTTTCAGCTGTCTTATAAAGATTATTCTCTGTGTGTCTAAGGGCAAAATGTATTTTCTGAAGCTTGTTCCTGAATGTTTTTTTTTATTGTGCTGCGTTTGAAAATGTTTTTCATAGACTACAGAAGAATTTTAAGAAAATAATGAACTTGTACCTAAGCTTTTAATAGGTCCAGTTAAGATTGGCAAAAGAAAATGTGCCATTTAAGGAAAAAAAAAAATAGTAAAGAATTTTTTAAAATCATACTGACAGCTAACTTTAGGATTTGTCATACAGGACTGTGACACTTGCTTTCCAAAGTCTCTAAAGAATACGGGTCTGTGGTGATTTAATACAGTACAATCCTTTTTCACTGTTGTTTTGAGTTAATGTAAATTTTATGTATGTTTCACAGTATTAATGTGATAGACTAGAAGCTATTATTTATTTTTATTTACTAAGGAGTGCCCATTATACTTCTGTTAACATATCAAGAATGCTTTGGAGTTAGAAATTCAAACCTTATCGTGGGGACATTAGTATTCAAATGCAAAAAATATGCAATTGACTTCGATGTGAGAGCTCAGAGATACCTACAGTGGATATTCTAGTCCTGCAGCTTGGGGTTTGTAGAAAGGCTTTCTTAAACCTGCACCCAACACAGCAGGTTTTACCTCTGCAGTCCAGAGACGCACACGAGACCAACATTCTACGTTCGTTCAAGCACAAAAACCAACTGTATTTTATTGATATGTTGAATATTGGGGAAGCAGGAGCTCTGATAGAAGGGAGTGGCTCGTGTTTGGAATTTAGACAGAAGTCAGAGAATCTATGCAGTAAAGATAAATCTTAGGAAACGTGAAGTTTACTTACGAAGGGAGGTGAAACTCTCTTCGTTATGCATGAGGTCAATAGCAAATGTGAGAGTTTTGCCATTCTCTTAGGAGAAGCATTAATTAAAACTGATAATTATGAGACAAACGCTTCTGTTAGTTTGCACACTGGGTTCATAAAAACCATAATACATATGGAAACCATTGCACTAATTATGATGCCACAAGCAGGTTTAGAAGAAGATGGAAAAAGCCCAGGAAACTTGTTTATGCTGACTTGATTTTGTTTGTTTTTCATAGGATAACTGAAATCACATGTGAAGAGGCAGGTTTTTCAAATTTCATTTTCTTCCACGGATTCATTTTGCTTCATCTTTTCCCTTTTCTCTTAGCAGATGCTCAGTCATTGTTGTGACTACATTTACCTCTAGCCACTGAGATGGGAGAGTAGCTTTAACCAGTACAGAGCTCTGTGCCATCCAGCAGGTATAGACTATAACCAGTTGCTCTTGAATAAGCTAGAAAATGCCCAACCTTTGCTGCAGAAGGACTTGTAGGTACATAACTTTGTGCAAGTTCAGATCTTTCCTTGTAGCAGCATGTTGGCTGCCAGTGTTGTTTGGGTGAAATAACAATGTAAAACCTATTAAGAGCTTAATTGTATTTGTGTTCTTCTAATTGGGTGGTTAGGTTGCTGGGTCAGGTTTTCTTCTTGGGCATAGTTCTGTAAATTCAGATTTTCAGTGATGCTGGTAACAGCACACAGCAACTGCCAGGTCTGTCTGCCTGCCTGCCTGTGTCCCAGCCAGGTTGTACATCCCTCTCCTGGAGTACCCCTGAACTGCAGAACCTTCCCTGGGTGTTTGTGGTGAACTTCTCTGTGTGTTTGCTCAAGGGGCTGCAGATTTCAGTCAGGATTTTAATTTGGCAGAGTTTTATATAAGAATTATTTTTTTATCAGAATTATTTGTCACAAATAGGGAAAAGATCAACCATTTTAAGATGCCACTTAGTAGAGACCTCTTGGATGTGAAATCCATCCTCCTCTTTCCTCTCTGCTCAGATTGGGAATAGGTGACTTTATACAGGTGCTCAGATGGGGCAAGGAGGGCAGAATCTTTCTTGACCTCAGATCTTACTTCTGAAGCAGACCTTGGGATTCACTGCATCCTATTTGGAATGTCTTCTTTGGGCTGGAATCGTTGTTCCAGCTCCTTTTTGTGAGAAAAGGAGTATTAGGCAGACCCTTAATCTGAGAGTAACTGTCATCTTGGAACAGAAATTTTGTGTAGCTTTCCTTCTCTGAAGTTGTATGAACAACTTGGGATAGTTATAGGCATTTCAGGCTAGGGACATTTTTACCTTTTACAGATCATTTTAAGCCTCTAATACTGCTAATTGTTTATGGCTTGACTTCTCCCTCCTTTCCCCTCCCCTCCTACCCCCTGCAAGTGATGAATTAGTGAATAATTTAAAGCATTTTTCTAAAAAAAAAAAAATATTGACTAAGTATATACTTTGAAAAGTACAGTGTTCTGTAAGTCCAGCAGCTCTGTTTCTGGGAATATTTTCAATATAAATTGCATGATTCAAAAATGTCTTCTTGAAAAAAAAACAAACCCAAAACATCACAAACCCTGTTTTTTTCCCCTCTTCTTACCTCCCATGTGTTTTGTAAGAACAGCAATATCTCAGGTAAATGCAAAAGCTCAAGATGTCTCTATTTCACACACATTCCTGCTGTTGAAGTCACAGTTGAGGTTGACAGTTATAACCACTAAGTCACTATGCAGCTCAGGTCAGCAATAACCAAATGTCTGTTATTTTCAGGCAGTTGTTTGCTTAGTTCTTTCCCCAGACTGTGCAAAGAAGTTCCATGACTCCTGTTCCCAGAGTGTTGGGCAGGACCTCATCCCTTGCCTTCCTCTTGCTCTCCAGTATGTTCCTGGCAATGACCTTCTGCTCTTGAATTCAGCTGTTGGTGCAGGTGGCCCTTGTGCTCAGCAGCCTGAAAACTGATGGTAATTGCACCCTGGTGACAAAAAATGTGTTACTCCATTGCAGGCATGAGTGGCATGGTGGGCAAACCAGACCACTGCCAGTGCTGCAGTATTTCTTGTGAGAGTGTGTTTGAGAGAGGAACAGATACTAATGAGTTGCCTGCTATGGGTTAGTTTTCTCTGAAGTTATTTTAATGGAAATAGTAACACTATTGAAACAAAAAAAATAGTCCAAGACTGGAGCAGGCTGTAGAATCTCTGAAATCTCTGTCCTTGGAGAGGATCAAGCTTGGCTGGGCAGGTCCCTTGCTGGACCTGCTTTGGGCAGGGGGCTGGACCAGGCATCTCCAGAGAGCCCTTCTGGAGCACATGGTCTGTAGCAGCCCCCCAAAAACCAGCAGAGAAAGTGCAGAATGTTGGGAGGTTGAAAAATGATATTGACAAAGATAAAGTACTTAAAAGTTGTCTTTATTTTTTTAGTTTTGGAAATTTCTGCTTCAGTGACTGAATTTTTTTATCACGTCCACTCCACCTCTTCTAGCACCCAGGAAACAGATTCCACCCTTAGTAGGGAATCTTTTATGAAGTGTTGGAAGTAGGTGGATTTGTCTCTGCCTTATGTGTGTTTGGCATCAAGAGAGCCCTATGCAATCTGAACACTGTGTACATGCACTGATGTGTGGAGTGAGATCACTTGGTTTATTAGAACTCCTTATTTTGGCTTGATTTGAGTAGGAATGTTTCAGCAACCATATTTTGGCTTGCTCTGTTACAGTCAATGATCTGTGTTACAGAAGCTTTGTCATGTGAATTTCCTTTTCTCTAGATGTGTCAGGTTTGGGGCAAGTTGTTAGGGAAGGGTGTTGTGTCTTAATCTGCTGGAGCCAGCATGGAAAACTTACAGGAAATTTTTCTACTTAAAACAAGAAATCCATAATAAATATTTCTGATCTTCATCCAGGCCTGTAGGCAACATTCCCTGATTGTAAAAACCAGAAGGTTGCCAAGGTTTGGCTTTAATTGTGACCCTCCTGGAGCCTTTGTCCGTTTTCAACGTGTCGTGCTCAGATGTTGGTAGATCAAACAAAAGAGAGAGTATTTCCACCAGGATTTTAAAGTTGGACTTCTGAAGGGTAGGGGGGTGTGTGGGGGGGTAGGTTTCTGTGTGCCCCCTTTGCTTTCTGAAAAGACTGAAGGTTCTGATCGAGTTCAGATGCTTCTGAAGTTTTAAGGTGCACGAGCACAAAGGGCTTTCTGTGAAACAGGGGATTGTGATCTGGAGGGCTCTGGGCTTGGCTGCCAAGGCTGCTGCCTTCACTGCAGCAGCAGATCCCTCAGATTCAGGGGTCGTGTGTCTCTCACCAGTGGAAACCCCAGTCTGCATCATCCCAGTCAATCTCTGAAATACAACTGAGAGCAAGGACAGGAGGAAGGTCTGTGTTAGCACCACCCCCCCCAGCCAAATTCAGTGGATTGCTCTGGGCTTTTTAGTGTACTTGCAGATTGTTTCTTTTGGAGGAAGAATGTGGGTATTTAGAGGTGAGAAATGGTTGGTTCTACAAGTCATGCTTGCTCAAAACTAGAAGTCCTAGAAATGCAGGACTGGGACCTTTGGACATGCAGATGGACTTGCTTTTCTCTTGATTCCAAGCGTCTCTGGTGGCATTGATAACCCATAAGGGACTTTTAAAAAAAGAAATACCTATCTTCTACACATGTAAAAGAAGTTCTCAGTATTTTTCACATTCAATACCAATGTAATAAAATCACTTTTTTATTATTTTTTTAATACTCTTCTCCTACAGTAGCATCTCTTTTTGTCGATTTGTCCTGCCAGTGTGGCTCTTTCAGCTTCTAATGCAGGACAGTACATGTTTTTACTCTTCTCTTGACATTTGGTAGCATGTTTCTTGATGCACACATGCAGCCTTTTCTAAGAAAAAATTCAAGTAGAAGGTAATTGCACTGATTTTTTTTGTTTTTAAACTCCCTTTTTACTGTAAGACTTCCTGTTTGCATCTGCTGTAGTTGTTTGAAGATACTGTAAATAGTGCTACGTATAGCAAATACTGAAATGCTGTGGATACCATTCCTTGTTGTATTCTTAGGAATACTGCCATATTTTACAGTATTGAGACATGAGCTTTGGTTTTAAATATTGTGAGACATTCTGTTTGCATTGTGATACCAACCCAAGGGCACAGTTGCTTTGTCACAGTGGAAATATTTAGGGTTTGTCTGAATTTATAAAATACTTCTTCCTTCTCTGTGCACATTCCTCCTAGACTGTAGAGATAACAGAGGCAGTTTTTAAGCTACCAATGTGCTTGTTGTCCGTGCAACGTTCAAATGCCATCTTTGATTATCACTGTTAATTGGCTAATAGCATTGCCATGATATCCAGACCATCACCTGTAGCTCTCTTGCCTTTTCCTTGCTTCGTTTGACGTCTGGTTCTGGTGTCCTATGAAGAGGGACCTGTCTGTGTGGCAGAACTAGTGGAATAACAGGGATTTGGGATCTAGGGGACAATGTCTTGCTTTCTGTCCCTCCCTGGGTGTGGGATTGTTTGGTGCAGTGGATGTTTTAGTGCTCTGAGCTAAGAAGTAGTGTTGCCTCTCTCCGTGCCCACGTGAGAAGGCTGTGGATCTCCTGTCCATCAGCAATGGCCTTTTGCTTCTGTAACCCTCCAGGACAGGAGAGGCCCAAACCCAGCCCTGCTGTCTGGCCTCAGGATGTGAAACAGCAAGTTCTGCCTCCTGTTTCTGAGGGTTAGTGACTGGAAAGGTGCATTCCTCTGAGCTGGTTTTAATCTGAAGGCGACGGTGGGTTTTTTTGGTGTGTGTATGTGCTTGGAGTGGCACATATAACCCATTTTATCTCCTTTAGTGTTTCAGTTGCTTTTTCTGTGTTGTTTCTCTACCTGAAGTGTTAATATGAATGTAATGGCTTGGCCCAATCACCACAAAAGGTGGTTTTGTGATTCTTTTTAGCAAGCAAAGCAGATGCAGTTCAAGGCTACCTCCTGTACTCCTCTGCAGATGAATTCATTCCATAAAGTGAACCTGCTACTCAACAGCCAAAATGCTGCCAGATGAACTGTCCTTTTACTGCCTGGTTTGTTGCTGGAGAACTAGCAGTGCCATACTGTGACCTGGGCGGCTGGTGGTCGCTCCTTCTGTCTTCCTGAAGTCTCACTCTGTTGATGCAGGGGATCCCCAAGGTGTTGTCCAGCCAAATGGCACCCCTGGCACTGGGGCAGGGTCCCTCCATAGCAACAACTCCTCCTCTAGCCTGTCCCTTCACTCCCTGAATTTACAGACTGTTGTTTCCCTTTGAGGAATGTTCTCATACTTCAGCTGTTGGCCGAAAAAAAGTGTCATGTTTTCACTGAAAGTGACATCATGAAGGTGCTCGACACATGTCTTGACTCTGAGGCCAAAATTAGGCATTGGATTATTTTTTTTTGTTAACCTATTTTTTAGGTAAGTTGGCATAAGACTGTAACAGTGAAAATACTATCTTCCCTGCTCAGATCATAAAAAAAAACTTTAGAATGAGACCTTCCCCTAGAACAAGATACCAAAAAACAACCCCAATCTTGAGTGTGTTCATCATGTGAACATTTAGTGTCAGTTCTGTGCAAAGCCTTGGCCCTAAGTCAACCATGAAATAAGTGCATGCAGACTAAAGGTGCTTTAAATGACCTGAAACTGTAGGAAACTATGTTAAATGCATCATATTTTGTTTACAAGGAATCCAAACAAGCTTCCTCATTTTATAATGAACCACTCTGATGACAGAAATAGCACCTGTTCCTGCACAAGGTGCTGGTGTGTGGTTTCATAGCAGTGTTAAAAAGAGTTTCTTAAATGCTATTTAAAAGTAACTGAACTTTATGCCACAGATGTTGGCATCTCAGAAGCAGACTTGCTGGGATTATATGCTACCTGCAACTTCATCATCTTAATCTTTGGGCATGGACACTAAAGAATCTTACTGAAGGCAGGGAGGATTGCTGAAGTTCTGACTTTCTCAAGCCAGTTTCTTTGTTGAGCACTGGTGAGTGGCGAGTAACTATGCTCAATAATACCTGAAAGGGGTTAAACCTCCAAAATGTTGTTCAGTTCTCAGTTGTAATTTAACAGAGCTCCCCCTAAAAGTGTGAAGGATGGGGTTTTGCTCTAAGATAAACGGCTGCTTTTCAGAATATTTTTCACTACATCTTGTATTAGGGATCCATAGACACTATTGATGTTGCTGTGGCCTGGAAGGGTTTCACTGAACACGCTTCTCCATGAGCTTATCCTTGTAAAACAACCAGTGGAACACTGTGTGCTTTCCAGACTAGCTCTGCAAACCTAAAGGAGCATGGGGAGCTGAAGCAAGGAGAGAGCCCTGTGCTGGGTGCTTGTCATGCATACATGGAAGAGAAATTCCATCCCTCACCCCACACACGTCCAGCAGCCCCTTCCTAGAAAGGGAATTATTGGCAGGCAGTTCCTTCCTGTTGACTTCTGGCTTCAGTCCCTCTGTCCAGAGGTCTTTGGACTTTGGTTGGAGCAAGGACAAATATCCTGAACTGGGAGGTGTGAAGGTTTTGCTGAGAGTGAGTCTTGGGAGTTCTGCTTGAGGCAGCTCCAAGAAAGTGAACCCACAGCAGCAGCTGAAGGCTTCTCCCTCCCATCTAAATAAGTATCTAAATATCCTCAAAAGATAATGTGCTTTGAATTTCTCCATGCACTGCTTCAACAGATGCATCTTAAAACTACCTGTGGCCGCTCTTCAACCAACCAACCAACCAACCAATCAACCTACCTGTGTTGCTTGGAAGAGCTTAGTATTGGCATTACAAATCTGTATTACAGGGTACATTCATTTCTACTTGGTTCTTAGGAGTGCACAGATTTTAGGTTTGTTTTTCCCCCACCTTTTGGAGGTGCTGTTCTACCAGACTGCTTTAGTTTTGATATTTTTTCCCCCTTCTTTCAGCACAACTAAAATACCTGCTGGAGTAGCTACCATCTGATCATCAGCAGGGCTTACAGATACGACTAACCTGGGAGCAAGCTTAGGAATTGTCCCTGCAATATAAATTTGAACTTTTCTGGCCATTTTAAGGTGTTTTTCAGTGTGCCTGGCAAGCATGAATTGTGCAAAGGTCAGCAAGCAAGCTTGGCTGGTGCTCTTTGTATTTGCTTTGTTAGGTTAGATTTCCTGTCAGAAAATAATAACGTGGACTCTATTCTGTATGTATCAGCTTTTCCTGTTTTTAAATCCATGAATAGGGGAAGCTTCACTCATGCCAGTATCCATGAAATTGCACATTTTTGCTTGCCATGTGCTTGACTCAGGGCAGGTCTGTGCTGTGGGTGGGATCAAACCTGCCTCGTTTTGTTTCTGGACTTCACCAAAGTTAGCTCTGCATCAGCTGTGAGGTGCTCAGGTCCCACTGCTTTTGTGCTGTAAAGAATAAGGTATTTTGGCCCTGATTTTCTTGCTCCTGATGGTTTTTCATGGAACAAGACTGAGCCCTTGAATTGCTCATCTCATTTACATGTGACAACTCTGTAATTTTAGTTTAAAGTAAATAACACGTCTCTGACCAACCTGGATCTTTACCTGCTCTTCAGTCAGTGTTGAATCCCCAGACTGTCTCCCACCAAGAGATTTTTTTGCATTTTTTTCCAATTCTTTTGCAAGATTCCAATTCTTTTCCAGTTCTTAATTCTACCTGGTTTTGGGCAGTAGAAATAATTTGAGTGCCTGGGGTGAGAAGGGTTAGATATTACATGCTTCACCTTAACAAAGCTTACTTAATTGCCAGGAGGCCTTTTGGGAAAGCAAGGAGGAAGAAATTTTTTTTTTAAATCAACCAAAAAGCCCTAAAACATAGAAACAAAAAACATCAAAGAGTAATTTTAAGAATCATATATCTTGGAAAATCAAATTAGAAGTGAGGTGCAATGAGTCTATCTGGCAAAGTGATGTGCTGTCCTGAAGTGTTACCACTTGTTTTCTGTAATTTGTTGATAAATCTTAGTAGATTATATATATATATACATTTGTGTGTGTGTGTTACACACACACCTGGTAGTGAAAGGAAAGCAGGACTGTTCATAGAAAATACAAGCTCAGTAGTTTGCTGGAAATAATAAGCACAGTTTCACTCATTTTCACAGCACTTCATTAGTTTGTACAGTCACCAAAAAAATCTCAAGATTCAGAGCAGTTCATAAGTAAAGATCCAGTCCCAGATTCCTGTGCAGCAAAGTGGTTAACTTGGTCTCAGGAGGGTGAGATGGAAAACAGAATGTATTGATTAAATACTCCGCCCCCCCCTTAATTTTGGTACCTTGCAGATTTAGTTGACATCTCTTAAGGTTTTAATTGTTTAACAGTTTTCAATTATTTTTATTTTTATAAAACAACTGAAAAAGAACCAAAAAATCAATTCAAAAAATCCATGCTGTAAATGTTCCCTTGAATCAAAATGGTTTTATGACCATTTAAAAGTTTGCTATTTTTGTGAAAGAAAAACAAAGAAAGAAGGAAAGAATGTTAAGGGCCACATTTCAAGTGGTACTAAATGTACGTTGACCCGTGTGTGTGTTGCGTCTGTATTTAAAATGTCTTGTGCTCGCAGTATGGAAAGGTGCAGTGCTGTTGGGGTAGGAGTGGCACTTGTCACACAAAAAGCAGACACAGAAATACCCTCCAGTGACTTGTCAGGGCCTCAAGGTCATGGTAGGATTTACTGCACAGCTGGGAAGTGTCTCTGACGAGGTTTCCCGTCGGTGCGTGGAGCTGCAGCGCATTGTGTCTGTCTTGAGGAGGCAGGTTAATGTTTGCATTGATGCTGTGTGGCCATGCCACTTAATTAAGCCTTAACTAAACAATAAGTTTGTCAGATTTTTCTCAGAGTATGCAACAATACTGTGGAATGACAGCAGGATGTTCCTATGAACTAATAGGAAAGGAAGTCTTCTCAAGCTGGTAGATCCCAAGGCTGTGGCTGACCCTTGTAGGCACTGGCTGGCACTGTTGCTCTGCAGGAACTGGGCTCTGGGCATTGTCTCATCTCCCAGCTTTGTCGTTGCTGGTGTTGAACAGATTCTTCTCCTTCCCCCTGCTAGGAAATCTCTGCCTGAAGGAGGATTTTGAGTTCTTCCCTTAGCTGTTCTTGAGCTCTGTGCTTGCGTCAGGTAGCGCCAATCGCTTTCCCACTGACACAGGATCCTTAGGCCGTTCGACAGAGAGGCGAAACAAGTGTTGGGGACCCAGCTTTCTTTTCTGTTGTGGGGGTTTATTTTTTTTGTGCGTGTGTGTTTGGTTTGGGTTTTTTTGTTGTTTTTTTTTTTTTTTTGGATTTGGATCTACCTCATGAAACAGTTGGGTGCTACTTCCTCAAATTGTGGATGGGATTGGCAAAAGCGACCAAGCTGCACGTGGTGCCGCCCTCCTGGGCGGTGCCGCCCAGCCAACCAAGCCCTCTGGCTTTCTTCTTCAGAGACAACAATCTTGTATTTGAGTTGGATTCTTTGTGCCTTTGTGTTGTTGTGGTTTGGTTTTTGGTTTTGTTTGATTTTTGGGTTCCCTCCTCCCCCCCCGCCCCAAGTGCATAACAATCAAAAGTCGTTTTCTTAATGAAAAACAGCAAACGGATTTTAACCGCCAAGTGTAACAACAAAACCCAACCAACCAAAAAAAAAACAGGATGTAAAACGTATTTTTCACTGTATCAAGTCATAAAATGTACAGTTTCACAGCAGAACTAGGCCAAGAGAAATACCCAATAAAAGAACTTTTTGAAATATATCATCCCAACCCTAACATATTCCTCAGTGTATCTACATATGCACACCCGTGTCGTTCACAGTTTGTGGGTTTGTGTGCAAGGGAATAAATAATAACTTTTCCAGTTTTGTATGTAACAGTTTACAGCTATGTGTAAGTTTTTTCTACTCTGTGAAATCTTTTTTACTTGCAAAAGAATTCCTCGTTGGGACATTTTAAGTTGTGATACGCTATCGTTTTTTTGAAGTTAAAAGAAAAAGAAAAAAAAAAAATAATTCCAACTTTTTACCAGTACCTAAATGCAGAAGGGGGGGAAATCTTTTGTGTAAAATTGTATTTAGTTTAAATATTAAAGAAAATAAATAAATCTATCTATGGAACTGTAAAAGTGCTGCCCTGGCAGGACTTCAAAGCTGTTTCCTAAGGCTTTCTGCTGCAGAGAGACTCGAACAAAAGGAAAATGCCTCTGTTCAATGTTTTTTTTTATAAAACTGCTTCATCAGGTCTATACTTAAGCTATATTTTCTAAAGCCTAATCATCCTTATAATATGCTGCATAGAAATGATCAGCATGGTTGCACTTTCTCAGTAATAATGGATGCCCTGCAATTGGCTCGTGAGAAGGACTTTAGTTTTTTAACAAAAAAAAATAAAAATAAAGAGTACTTTGGGCAGAAGGTAATATTTATATAGGTACCTCAAGAAAATAAAATAAAAAAAGAGCCTGAATATGCTGCATTTTGTTCCTTTAACATTTTTCATGTAGCATTTATTTGCTTTTGGTTTTATTTTATGTTTATTTGAGTAGGTGACTAGCTACCTGTTTTGCTTTGGGGGACCCTGGTAGCGTTTCAGACTGTTTGCTTTCTGTTGATCTCCTAGAATGTAGTATCCTTCCTTGGTTTCATGCAGTAGCTTGGGGTAGGGTTTGTTGTCTACACAAAGGGGAAGGGGGACCATGAGGAGATGCTCTTTAGGTAGAGGTGAGGAAAAGGATACTACCTTTCTGAAACAGACAGTACATGTGTTCCTAGTTCTTTTTGCTTGTGCTGCTTTCTTGACTCTTTCCTCAAATCCCGAGCGTGGAGAGGGGGCAGCTTGTTAATGGAGGAGCAAAACCAAACTGACCCAACTTGCCCTGGTTTTGGGGGCTGCTGGAGGAGTGGCAGGACGTGGGCTTGGCCACGCCCTGCCCCGAATTCCCAGATTCTGGCATTGGAAAGGGTTGCCTCCCCACCTTGGAGCAGGATTCCTCCTGCTCCCTGACCTCTTGCTGCTGTGGGTTCCTCATCTGCGTCTTCATTCCCGAGTCAGTAAAAACCTTCAAAATGTGCAGAGATGGGGAATTTCTTTGTTGAGAACTGTTGAAGGAAGCTTCAAAGGCTGTGAAATCGAGCATTTATTGTCATGGGGTGGGTTTGGTTTTTTTTTTAAGCTTAGGTGGGTCCTTTTCCAAGTTTGTTTTACAGCTTGCAAGGCAAAATAGTTTGCACTACTTCTGCAATAAACTCATGAAAAAACCTAACAGGTTCTGTTTTGGTTTATTACTGTATATATACAACTAATACTAAAGATTTAGCATAGTGTTTTTCACCTCAAAACGTAAGACTTGTAACAAGCTCAGAATGCTGTAATTCCTGACAAAAATAATGATGTGAATGATATTTTATAAAGTTATTTTTTATGGTGTCCATTTTGTTTTGCCTCATAGTATGTCAATAAAATAAAATTCCTCATCTTTACAAGTTGCTGTTTGAGGCCTTTTTATTGAATTCAGTCGTTTTCTGCAGTTCCTCATGCCCTGTGAGACTTTTTCCTGACCTCAGTAATTTTTGAGTAGAGAAGAGTGGTGGGAGGAGATGTTGGTGACTGGGGAGCTGCTGAAGGTGCCACTGAACAGAGACACGGGTAAGTCCCTGGGAACTGTGCAAATAGCTGTTACTTTGCAGCATTGCTGCTGTGTTCTCACTGCCAGAGGTCAGATTTGAATGTAAAATTATGGATTGCTTAGAAATAGTTGTTAAAAGCTCTGCTAGCAGATTGGAGATGGTACTGATCCCATATAAACCCTGTACCAAATTCTGCTCTGTCAAATCCTGATACAAATGTAAATGTGCTGCTGCAGAGGATTTTCCTGTGATGAGATGATCTCAGTTGCCCAAGAGCCAAAAAGTTCTCCTAGTGCCACTGCCCTCCCGTGTGTTCCACCACATCTGAGATGTTTCCATGGGCACTCTCACCTGCTCTGTGCCCGGATTTTCCAGGGCAATACAGGCTGCTTTTAACTGGGTGTCTTACAATCCTCAAATCATTTATGCAAGGCCAGCATTTTGGAAACAGCTGGCCAGAGATTCCACCTTTTGTTGCTCTCTGAGGCAATGCCTGCAGTGATTAAATTTTAAATAGAAGTTAAGTAAGCACTTGGTGTTCAAGGCATCAAGTGAAGGGGGTATGAAAACTGCAGGTGTGCTGGGGAGCTCCTGCCTTACACACAGATTAGTTTTAATCAGTAACAGGAGATGAAGTCACAGCCATCTCTTCCATTTCAGGCAGAGCTTTATTTTTTTCCCTTGTTTTTGAACTACTACTTTGAACTGGGCATGGTTTTGCTCTGTGTCAAGCTCTTGGGGAAAACAAATCCCACTTGCTGGATTGGATGGCAACAAGCCTTGGCAGATGCAAGGCCTTGGAGAGGGCTGTGGCAAGTCCTGGCAGCTCTGAAGTCCCCATTGAGGACTCTGGCTGAATGGATCCAGAAGGGTGTTTGAGTTCACTAATTGACAGAGTATGTTCATTATCCCACAGGAAACTTCTGAGAGGGATGAAATATGGTCATTTATACTTAGTAACCACAGTTCTTTTGTCATTCCTGCTAGCTTCATCTCCTCTGAGCAGCCTTGGCTGGGGTGGAAAGATCTCACAAGCGAATCCAAGAGAAAAAGAAAAAGAAAGAAAATATTTGTATATAATAATAGATTAATCTTGGGCAGGCCCCTGGCCTGTGTTCCATTGTCTAAAATCCCTGAACACCTTAAGACAGGCCAAGATACCCCTAGCAGCACCACCAGCTTCCTGCCTCACAGCTTGCTTCCCTCCAGGGCAGGAACATTTGGCAACTGCAAACTTGGAATAAAAGAAACAACAAAGAAGAAAAAGCAATGTGTCTTGTAAGCACAGCTGGCAGCTTTCCACGGCAAGCCCAGGCTCTGCCTGGTTTTGATGCATGGCCTGTGAGTGGTTAGCTCCTCACCTGAAGGGTTGGCAGAAGGAAAAAAGTCCTTCACAGTCAGCAGGGGCAGTCGTGGCAAAGCAGAGGGACTGCAGAGGCCCAAGCTGTGCATCACTTCCTCAAGATCAACAGCAGTGGAGAGCTGGGTGCTGGTGGGGCAGAAAACCCTGAGCTGTCAAGAGAGGGGTCTGAGACCACCACTTTTTCTTGCTTCCCCAGTTGTTTCAGCTGTAGGGTTTAGTGGGTGCTGGGCAAATTAGCCAGCTGCAGATTAAGTCTGTCTGCTTGCTTTGGTTTGAATGCTCCTCAGTCACTTTGGACCAGCTTGAGGAAGTTCATGTTAAGTGTTGTGGTTGGTAGCTGGAGCTTTGTAACACCTTGTGTGTGTGGCTTTTGGTTACTGCAAGAGGTAAAGGTGGGCTGCCTGTGGACTGGGATGTGTCACTTGAGATCTCGTAGTAAGTGTCCCAATGTATTGGTTAGTGGGTTTGCACAGCTGATCTCACTTGAAATTTATCTCCTCTAGGGTGCAGCCCGGTGCTGCTTTGGCATTTCTGGCTGTGGAGTGTTGACCCTGGGGCCAGATGCACCCCCAGGGGCTCACTGCTCTGTTCACCAGGACAGAGGGAGCAAAGAGGATCAGAAAGCTGAGGGGCTGAGGTAAAGACAGGGAGATCACTTCCCAAGTACTGTCATGGGCAAATTAACATAATGTACTCACGACAGGGAGAAAGCACCTGCCAGGGCCAGCATGAGGACCTGGTTCATCCCAGGTCTCTTCCCAAGCAGACCAGCTCGGGCTCCACAGCCACTGCTTGGGCTACAGGTCCAAGACACAAAGGACACGTTCCCCTCTGCTGTGCACGAGGCTGCAGGACCGTGGCACTGCTGGTGACAGCTCTGCTGGTGGTGAACACAGCCCAGCTCTCTGAATAACACGGCCAAGCTTCTTACCACAGCAGCAGAATGTCCCAGTTCAGCTGACCCTCACAGGACTGGCCACCATCTGTCATGTCCCAGCAAAAATATTTTGTCCTTGGTCCCAGAATACCAGTGCTCCCAGTCATGCCAGCACAGGTACATGGGGACTGGGTCGTGGTGTCAGTTCCTACTCTAGACATGTTGGCTGAGACACCCCAGGCTCATGAGGTGCTGGTCTATAGGTCAGTGACTCATTAACATGTTTTGGGTTTTTTTGCTGCTTCTTTTTTTTTTTAGGGTGTCTAAAAGCAGAGTTTCTGTCAGTGGTAACAACCTGCTGACAGGCTGAAGGGAAGTGCCAGAAATCCAGGGATGGTCAGTCCCAGCAGATGGTGAATGATGGGAGACACTCCCTTAGGGCTATTTTGGCACCTCTCATCACTCTTGTCCATCACAATCTACCCCTGGCTCCAGGACTAGCTTAAAAAAAGCTTTTTCAGAGGGTTCTGCATAATGGCAAACTGGGCTGCACAAACAGAAGTGGTGGTGGTGGCCAGGAGAACTAAGGAGACAGTCTCTGCACCAACTGTCACTTTTCATACAAAACATTTATTTTAAAAAGTTGCATATAATGTTCTACACAGGACGGTGACCTTTTCTGTAGTAAAAAAAAAAAAAAAATATCCCAAAACAATCCCAATGAAAAATCCAGCTCTGTCACTCAGGGGTGGAACGGTTGCTCATTCTCAATGATCCAAATTTTAACAGGACTGCAGCTGTGGCAGAGCACCGTGGACAAACTGCAGAGGTAGGAGATCACTGGGGAAGAAGGTTCTAGCTGCACATACTGACATGGTTGTCTTAACACCTGTGCTTTTCACCCCTGCAGCCACAGACCCAGAGGAGCTGGTGGGATGGATCTCACCCCCTGCTCTGTGCCAACCTGGCTCTGCAGGCTGCCTTGCAGAGGATGTTTGGAGTGGGCTTGGTCCATGGCTGATGCCCTGGAGAGGGTCTGACTCCCCAGGGAGAGTCCCTGAGGGCAGCAGGGACTGTGTGAAGCACCATGTCCCCTCATCACCTCACCTGCCACTCTTGAGGAAAAACACCAACTAGGGAAGGACTGGCTTCTAGTCAGAGGGCAAAAGAGCTTCTGGACTGAAAGCTGCTCATAAAAAACCAATTTAAATGTGGATAATGATTGTCTGAAGAAGTAATTTTAAATTATCTGAGCAAGTTCTGCTGAGGGGTTGACATGGACTCTTCTCATGGCTCTGAGGGAGGAATTCCACTCTTCAGCAAGTATGAAGTTCCATTTCTAGACTTCTCAAACAAAGCAAAAGCAGATGGCTCAGTGCATAAATACATCCAGCATCTGGATCCTCAGTCACAAAAATACCATCCTTTATACAACAGAAAATGGATCAGCTACAAAGCAATTCTCTGCTGGTCTTAAGATCCAGCATCTTCATCAACAGGTTCATCTTCATCCTCTTCCTCCTCATCCTCCTCATCATCTTCCCTCACTTCTCCTTCTCGCTTCTCTTTTTCAAGCATTTTTAGGTATTTGCTAGCAAGGATCTTCTTTGGCAAGATATCTGGAAGGTAGAATTGTGTCTTTTATAACCAGTGTGAATATCTGGCTGCCTCATTAATACCGTTGCCTTTGTACCACTACTGAAATGAACTCAAAAAGAGGCTTTATTAAAAACATTATTATTGAATAACCAGGTAAGTTAGTGTGACCTGTGTGGCTGTAACAATAAACACCCAGTTATGGCACAGGTGAGCAAAGGTATGGAATGTGTGGTATGAATGATTCCTGGCAACTTGTCTTTACTATCTGCTCATGTGCATTATTGATGGGATGTCAAACAAGAGTTCAGTTACTCAGCTGCCTTAGATTGAACAAACCAGCCATCTCATTTATGCCCTGTGGAAATGTTTTATCTGCATTAAGGGAAGGTAATTGTGCAGGGTAATAATGATGGACCTGAGACAAAGCAGAACTGTGAACATATGTCTGGGGGAACCCAGGAAGACTGGGCTTAGAAATCTCTTCCAAGTGTTCCAAGAGAAATCCGAGCATCAGGAAAACGTGTGTGCAGGCAAGGCACGTGTGTGTATAGAGATATATGGAAAGAGAGAGGAACCATAGGATTAGTTACTTTGAGAAACAAGACTTGCAAATTTAAATGTCATTTTTGGGGCCACATGACTTCTCACACAAAGATGTGCAGCCATCTCATTTTATAGGCTGAAAGCTTTCCTATGGAGTTGCTGGAATTTAAGAAATGCTTAATGCTGAGAACTAATTAGCCTTTTATAATTTTGAAACACCAGAAAAATCCCTATACACAAAGAAAGGGTTTCAGTGATGTAGTTCATGAGTTTGAGCTGAATGTTATGCAGGAGATTAATGACCAGGAGAATGGCATCCTGACAAACAAATTCAATAAGGGCAAGATTTCGTTTTCCAAATTTCACACTGGATTTACCATCATGCATAGATACCTGCAAGGAACTGAAAGGTCTCACACTCTTCTGCAGTGTGAGACAGGTCACTGTAAGTGAGAGCATTCTTCTCCTTGCCTCTGCCATGTTTGTAGGAGTATGCAGCCAAGTACTGAACAAAAAGCTCCTAGAAAGATTAAAAGAGAATAGTCAAGGCTGTGAATTCACGGATTAAGAGCTGGCAGTTTTCTTTAACCCCTGTGTTAAGACTGGACACTTTGTGGAGAGACCCACTTATTTCAGAAGAGCTGCAGGCCAGGGTGTAGCTGCATCTCCTTGGAGCACTGGCTTCATTTGCGCTGGCTCTTCAACACCTCCCACAACCCAGCAAAGGTCAGAGAGCAGCAGGGGGATCGTTTCCACATGATTTATACTAATTAACCCCCTCCCCGGGACACACCGCCGGGGAGCTCAGCTGGACGGGACGATACCCCAAAACCCTTTTATCGCCCTGGGAGCCCGAGGCGTGATCCCTCATGGCCGCGAGGGCGCGGTGAGAGGCCTGGGAGGGTTTGGGGGGGGGGGGTTTGCCCGGCGTTACCTCAGGGAAGGCGCAGGCCGAAGGGGGAGGCTGGGGGGGGGAAGAAGAAGAAGGGAACGGGTACCGTGGCTTTGGCGGTGAGGAAGAGCGCGTCCTGGTTGATGCTGGAAACCTCCGGCGAGCTCTTCATGATGACCCTGATCCGCGAGAGGGGCAGCGACACCGGCCGGCTCTCCGCGCCGCTCGGCCGCGCCGCCATCTTGGGGCTTCCTCCCCCCCCCCCCCCTTCCTCCTCCTCCTCCTCCGCCCGGCCCCTTCACCCGCACCGACCCATCCGCGGCGGTGCCGCGGCACGGCCCGCGGGAGGCTTGTAGCCTGTATCCTGCCGCCGGGCTGGGGAGCGCGGTTTTTCCTGGTGGGACGGGCTCCTTGTCTGCCCGTCCCCCCCAGTCACCTCCGGGGAGGGGGGTTGTCTTTGTCTCCCTCTGCTGTCCTGAGGCTCCAGACGGCGTGGCTGTGTCGGCTGCTGGAGCTGCCAGCGCGGGAAAGGAGATGGAGCCGTTGGAAAGTTGAGGGAACCTGGAAGATGGTCCCAGGGCTGGAGCAGCTCTGCTCTGGGGACAGGCTGGGAGAGGTGGGGTGTTCAGCCTGGGGAAGAGAAGGCTCCAGGGAGACCTTAGAGCACCTTCCAGTGCCTGAAGGGGCTCCAGGAAAGCTGGGGAGGGGCTTGGGACAAGGGCAGGGAGGGATGGGACAAGGGGTGATGGTTTTAAACTGGCAGAGGGAGCTGGAGATGAGATGTGAGGGAGAAATTCTTCCCTGTGAGGGTGGGGAGACCCTGGCCCAGGTTGCCCAGAGAAGCTGTGGCTGCCCCATCCCTGGAAGTGTTCAAGGCCAGGCTGGATGGGGCTTGGAGCAGCCTGGGCTGGTGGGAGGTGTCCCTGCCCATGCAGGGGGGTTGGAACTGGATGGTCTTTTCAGTTCCCTTCCAACCCAAACCAGTCTGTGAGTCTATATTCCAATTATAGGCCAGTGGCTACCAAATTGTTAACTCGAACCGTAATTACAGGCTGCTGAAACACCTCTGTTGCTGCTGTGTGCTTGTGTCCAGTTCTGGGCCCCTCAGTTCAAGAAGGACAGGGAAGTGCTGGAAAGAGTCCAGTGCAGAGCCACAAAGATGATGAAGGGAGTGGAACATCTCCCTGATGAGGAAAGGCTGAGGGAGCTGGGTCTCTTTAGTTTGGACAAAAGGAGACTGAGGGGTGACCTCATCAATGTTTACAAATACGTAAAGGGTGAGTGTCAAGAAGATGGAGCTAAGCTTTTTTCAGTAATGACCAGTGATAGGACAAGGAGTAATGGATACAAACTGGAGCATAGGAGGTTTAAGGTGAATATCAGAAAATTTTTTTTTACTGTGAGAGTGACAGAGCCCTGGGACAGGCTGCCCAGAGAGGTTGTGGAGTCTCCTTCTCTGGAGACATTCAAAACCCACCTGGACACGTTCCTGTGTGATGTGCTCTGGGTGATCCTGCTCTGGCAGGGGGGTTGGACTAGATGATCTTTCGAGGTCCCTTCCAACCCCTAAGATCCTATGATTTTGTGTTAACAGCAAAAGGGAATGTTGTGTGGTAGTCCTGACCCTCCTCAGAGGTAACGCTGAGGTGTGGGAAGCACATGTAGTCTTTTAAGTGATGATGGGGCTGTGATTAACACACTCCTCATAGACACAGAGTATTCAATCTGTGCGTTTGCTGCTTAGGTAGCTTGTAACAGGCCTGTATGTCAGGCTAGGCCTGCTGAAGGCAGTGAGGGTTTTGCTACTGATAAAGAGTTGGCTTCAGGAGTTTGTCTTTGCCTGTTTGAGTAGGAGCTTCTGTACTGCATCCAGCTCTGGAGGACATGGAGCTGTGGGAGAGTGTCCAGAGAAGGGCCACAGAGATGATGGGAGGGCTGGAGCAGCTCTGCTGTGAAGACAGGCTGGGAGAGTTGGGGCTGTTCAGCCTGGAGGAGAGAAGGCTCCAGGGAGACCTTTCAGTACTCAGAGGCCTTGAATATTTAACAGAATATTCTTTAACAGAATATTACTAGTTTATATGGAATTAGCCCAATACATAAGGACAATGCTGTCCTACAGCTGATGCTGATTCATTAATCAAAGACAGCACCTTGAGCAGTTGTCAGCACCTGAGTGCAAGGATGGGAGAGTGATGTGTTCATTGGCTTCCATGCCAACATTTCCATATTTGGAGAAATTAAGATGTCTCCAAATTAACTTGGTTAATTAGTTAACTAGGACAGAGAATCTACATCTCTCTGACTGCACAACTCCCTTGGGCTTAACAGTTTCTGTGAGGCTGTTCTGTGTGAGTTCTGTCTGAAGTACAATGTCATAGACTCGTAGAATGGTTTGGGTTGGAAGGGACCTGAAAGATCATCCAGTTCCAACCCCCCTGCATGGGCAGGGACACCTCCCACTGGACCAGGTTGCTCCAAGCCCCATCCAGCCTGTCCCTGAACACTTCCAGGGATGTCCTCTCTGCTGTATGGGTAGGCTCAATTTTTTCCTTGATCCTTATCATCTTGTGACATCTTGTGGAAACAGTCGACATTACTACGACAGTGAATTTCCTACAAACACTACTGGATTCTTTCATTATTTCAACGTACCTAGAAAACCCCATCAAACTACCATGATTTTGGAGGGCACTGAGCCATTTGTGTCTAGATTTAGGATCTACATGGATCCCATAGGATATAGGGACCTGTCTGTAGTAATTTTACTCAGCTGTGGACACTGCAGTTTAAGGTGGTCTGGGCAAACCAAGACTCACTTTTTCTTCTCCTCTAGGTTCTCTCTCATTATCAGATGTTTCCTCTTTTCCTGGGCAGTGCTCCCAGAATGGCCAGACGTGGGAAAACTTTTTCCTTCAGGACCAGGCTGGGCAGATGATGGATTTCAACAGACAGAGATCAGGAACAGAAGCAAACTGCATTTCTCCACGCTGCTAACACAGCTTTAGTTAGCAGGAGACACAATCACATAAGGTGGGTGTGCACACACTCTGGGGATACCATGAGATTGCAGTATTACTCATATTTAACAATTTAATTTATTTTTAGTACCTGTAGAAATTGCAAAATAATGTCATACCAGTAACGGAATAAAACCTGTTCCTGATTAAAAACAAAGAAACAAACCCAAAGAACAGTTCGTACTAGAATTTCTTTTGAATCAGAGCTGAATTGTTCTTGTTATTCCTAATTTGTTGTTAAACCTGACTGGGAACACAGGTAAAACAAATCTCTCCTCTGGTAAATTCAAAACAATGGTTTGCCTAAAAACTAACATGCCCTGTTCAGTCTAGGGACTGTTCGTGCTAATTACAGGCTGCAGAGCAGTGTCACATCTCAGTCTATCCTTTTCTACTCTCCTTTGGCTCACCAGGCTGTGCTAGAGGAGTCCTCCTTTTCACTGTGCTTTGCAGACCTGAGTGAGAAGCTGCTCAGTGCAGGTATTTTTGAGCTCTCTATCTAAATCAGGTCTAACAAAGGGCCACCCAGGGATGCTGCTCTTGTTCCCTTGTGAAGGTTTTTGTTACTGCCACCTGTGAGCTTCCTCACAGCACTCTCATTTCTTTACTTCATTTGGTAATATTTGTGTCTGGGCGGGGGGAGGGGTGTATCCACATCCACAGATTTCCCAGGGGTAAAAAAGGAAAGGTTAGATTGGTTCCCCTGACCTCTGTCTCTCACTTCCTCACTGCCATTTGCACACTCCAGGCAGTGCTGTGGCTTCTGTGAGATCCTCAACCTCTGTTTCACGTGTAGGGAACTGGAGAGAAATTTTGGCACTCTGTTTACAGTGCAAGCTCCAGCAGAAGAGGAGGCTGCTGCTAGAACCTTTTCCCAGCTGTAGTCTCACCCTGCAGTCATCAGCCTTTTAATTGGGTCTGTGTGAGGCAGGGTGCATTCATTCCAGGTTCCTGGTATCAACACTTAGTGCTCCAAACCTCAACTACATTGGAACAAACTTATTAATGGGCTGAATTTGAAGCAGGACCTAACTAAAATCATGTGCTAATTTGACTCCCCAGTTTACTAATTTTGTTTCTGCTGTCCTGCATGGGGTGGAAATACAGCAGTGACAGAATTAAAACCTGCTGCTCCAATAAATACACTGCTCAAATGGGGACAACATATTCACACAGGCTACCAGAAAAGAATATTAGATAACTGAAAAGTACTTCTCTCTATCAGACCTTCATTCTATAGTATTATTTCTTATAAGAAAAATCATTATAAACCTGATCTAATGAGAACTCCCTATGGAAGAGAATCTGGAGAAAGTGCCTGCAGAATTCCCAAAAGTCACTGAGACTACTATTGGAGAATGATCAAGTATATTATAGAAGTAGTGTCAGGCAATTCTAGCTGCAATTAAGTCCTTCCAGCTTTTTCCAGAGAGAATCTGAAGACTCAAAATTTCTTGGCAAAGCAAATAAAAAAACCAACAACCCCTGAAGAGTACATTACACAGAAATAGAGCATTGGAAAAAGATTGAACTCTTATGTTGTTTAAAACTGATCAATGCACATTTAAGAAGCCAAAAGACTAATTAGAGCCTTAATTATTTATCATCTGCAGTCACAAAAAATATTGAACTTCACCATTATTGTGTAAAGAACAGTGGATAAATGCTGGGGTAGAGACAAAATCTGCCTGTGTCAGCAAAAAAGGGAAGGAGCTGCAGTCAGTCTGGCAAAGCATGAACACAGTGTGTGGATGAGTAGTTGGCACAGACAGCAATAAAAATGTAAGGTTACATTAAAAAAAAAAAGAAGGGCTTAGTGCCAGGTGCAGACTGGCACAAAAGAGGTTAAGTCTGAGTTAGCATTCTCTGAATTTGAAGTCCAGCAATACAAAACCAGCATTATAAACTGAAACCAGACACCTGCATGATGAAGCAGGCACATTTCCTTGCATGGGATAACCCCCCCCCCATTCTGAAGTGTTATTTGGTAGGGGTAAGAAGGCTGTGTCATATTTAAAAATATGAGATAATTATGAGTAGCTGGTAAATTACATTTTAATACATAAATGCAATCTTTGAGATACCTAAATACTTTGATGCCTCAGGTAAGTGCTCAGTGTAGGAGCTCCTATACTGAGCTATTAGAATAGCTGGAGCAATTAAGATTCTCAAAAGCAAAAATAAATTAATGGAAGCCAAGCTTTTAGGGGGACAATACCAGATCTACTCTTCCATTTCCATTTTTGATGGATACACATTGAGGGAACTTCTCTTCAGAGTTGCTCTACCACTTGGAATTATTCAGTACATTACATCCTGGAGAATCTCAGGAGACCAGGTAGCTTAATGGCAGTGAGAAAGTTCTAGATCACAGCATTTACAGAGCCACAATATAAATTATCTTCTAGAGATGATAAAGTATTAGATACTCCCAGGTGCACAGCGTGAGGCCAGCAGAACTCGACAGGAACTTCAAGAGGGCAGGGGCAGATTGAGATCACGACTCAGCCCCAAGGAAGATCCCTCCTCACTGAACACGTGCCTTGATTCAGAAAGACACTGTGCCATTCAGCACAAGCGGGGAGCACGATTGTGAGAAACATCTGTCACGCCAGTGGGCAGGCACCAACAGATCCTTCAGCAAAGCACAGTTTATCTACACTCTTGCAAGAATGGGTGACCTAAACAAGCAGGCACACCCACAGTAAGGTGAATAACGGTTTATATTCCCTATTCCTGACACAAAGTTCCCTCCTGTTTCGCCAGTGGCTGGGCACTCCAGGGTTTACAGCCCATCCAACGTTTCTAATTATCCTGTAAGTTTCCCGCCCCTGTTTACACATTCCATTCTAGCAGTTTGCTTTTTACCTTTTAAGGTATAATTCTGACCTTTCTTGCCCCCTTGGCTGTCTTCCCAATCACCAAAATGACCTATACCTATTGGTGACATCCTGCCCCGAGGAGCAAGATAGAAGTGGCTTCGTTGGGTCTGATCTTGGCCATAAATCCTGCTCCATGTTCGGATCCCCCAGATGGAGCCCAGTTAAGTCCCTCAGTTTCTTGGACCATAAACCACTCCAGGTGTCACTGGAATGTGCAGATATCTCACTTCTCTCTTAAACTGTTATATTCCTAACACTAGGGTATATATATATAAAAAAAAAAACACCCCAACAATATGCTTCTAACATTACGATGTGAAAACAACACTAAACCCAACACTGTGCTTCTAATGAAACAAAAATTTCGGAGCTTCCAAACCCCCTTGCTTTCTAACACTCCTCACTGACGTGGGAAGCTGGGTGAGGCTGGGTAAGGATTCCCAGACTAAGACCCAGTAACAACAAACAAGCTGTTACTGAGCAGACATTCTTTATTGCAGTGCTGGGGATTCTCCACCACGAGTGCTCCGGCCAGTTAGTGAAACACCCCAACTAACATACACCAAAACCACGCGTATTCAGTTCCATGTCAATGAGTCCTCAGAATTCTTTTACCTAGTCATTTTTATTTCCTGGAATTGGCTATCTTTGCAATTATGCATGCTCGAGGGCCTCCTGTGGGGGTCTTTGTCGATTCTAGTTCTTTGTCCTGTCTCTCGTCTCCCGCTGGTAGATTGCCCAGGTGGGTCAGCGTCAACAGGAGTGTTGTCTGTAGGCACCACAGGTTCTTAGAAGACTAGATGTCATCACAACCTGCAGGATGCTTGGAAGAGCCCAGCGCAGCGCCAGAAAGATGGTGAAGGGAGTGGAACATCTCCCTGATGAGGAAAGGCTGAGGGAGCTGGGTGTCTTGAGCTTGGAGGAGACTGAGGGGTGACCTCATCAATGTTTACAAATATGTTAAGGGCGAGTGTCAGGAGGATGGAGTCAGGCTTTGTTCAGTGATGTCCAGTGACAGGGCAATGGGTGCAAACTGGAGCATAGGAGGTTCCATGTGAATATCAGAAAAACCTTTCCTGTGAGAGTGACAGAGCCCTGGGACAGGCTGCCCAGAGAGGTTGTGGAGTCTCCTTCTCTGGAGACATTCAAACCCACCTGGACACCTTCCTGTGTGATGTGCTCTGGGTGATCCTGCTCTGGCAGGGGGGTTGGACTGGATGGTCTTTCCAGGTCCCTCCCAACCCCTCAGATTCTGTGTGACCCTGTGATCACTGACTTGACAGTTTCACAAAGCGCGTCGCTTCGAAACCAACCCCTAGCGTAGCAAACTCATGAGGTCAGCACCCTTTTTACCAGGCTGTATTCCTACTGAACTCACTAACCGCCATCCTACGACTATCACTAACACCGGGAGCGAGAAACAACCCTACCTTCCCCTCACGACGCTCCCGCCAAAAAACCTCCCTCCCTCCCTCCTTCCCTCCCTCCTCCCGCCCGCCCCTGCGCGGAGCCGCTGCCGTCAGTTCCGCCCGGCCCGCCCGCAGCCGCGGGGCCGGTTCCCGCCCCGCCTGCCCGTTCCCCTGTCCCGCATCGCCCACCCCTCAGCCCCGCACCGCCCACCCCTCAGCCCCGCACCGGCCCCTCAGGCGGCCGCTCCGCCGCCCTTTCCTCCCCCAGACCTTCCTCCCCCCTTCCTCTGGGCTCGCCTCTTGTTTTTTGTTTTCGCGGCGATTTCTTAACCTCCCTCCGAAATCCTGCGCCGGGGATCTGCCGGGGCTTAAGAGGGGGAAAGAGGGGAGAGAAACCCTCAGACCTCCCGCCCTCGGGACAGCGGGGACCGAGCCGGGACAGGAGCAGGTTTGGGGACGCGGGGAGCGGGTTCTGCATTTGCTGTCAGGAGTTGGGAGCAGCCCCTCAGAGAGCGGCCGGTGCTGCCACCTGTGCTCCCGGGGCTCTTCCTTTTCCTCCTCCTGCTCGCTTGCAACCCGAGGGGTGGCAGCCTGAAGCTGTGCTGCCGTCCTCTGCTTGGGTTGGGTTGCTCTCCGGTGGGTTTGGTTTGCGGTAGGGTGTGTGTTTCAGAGGGTGCTTTGGAGCTGGAATCCACCCCACAGGTCTGCGTGGTCCGGGAGGTTTCAGGAGGAGATGCCAGAGCTTGAAATACTTGCATCTTCAAAACAGCTGCAGGACAGTAATCCATTTTAGAGAGCACGGGGGAGAAGGAAGTACAGTTTTTAAAGTATAAAAGTAGGAAACATTTCTTGGTCCTTCTGATGAACCTGCATGTGTTTTGAGAAAATAGTGACTTCACTTTTTCTCTGCCTGGCCCTGTGTGAGCCCCCACAGCTCTGCCAGGTTGGGTCACTCCGAGGTAGTGTCGGTGTGCCTCCCACCTCACAAGGCTCTCCGTCTTTCCCCAAGGTGTGGAGACGGACTGGAGAGTCTCCAAGGACGTCTCTTCTGAGGTGGTTCCTTGGCCAGCAGTTCCTCCTCTGCCCCAGGTGTTGGCTTGCCTAGCGAATGGGAAACAGTTTCCATTGGGGAAAAAAAAAAGACGAGTTTGCCTTGCCTGGTGTTTGATTAAAGACACGCCTTGTGAACTGTGTAATTGTCAGTAAGGCTGCCTGACTGAAGGTTTAGTGGAACCGTGAAGGTGTTAGTACTGCAGCACGTGCAGGGTGCAGAAGGGTTTAGCATCTAAGTCCTGGTTTGATTCAGCAACCCCAAGTACCTCCGAGTGTTGAACAGTAACAGATGTTTTTCTTTCCCTAGCCTGCAGTCGGTGCAAAATGAGTGTTCCTGACTACATGCAGTGTGCCGAGGACCACCAGACCCTCCTGGTTGTGGTTCAGCCCATTGGCATTGTACCTGAAGAGAGCTTTTTCAGGATCTACAAGAGGATTTCTGCAGTGAGTCAGGTTAACGTCCGCGACTCCCAGCGCGTGCTGTACATCCGCTACAGGCACCACTACCCCCCAGAGAACAACGAGTGGGGGGATTTTCAGACACACCGGAAAGTTGTGGGGCTGATAACTATTACAGACTGTCCTTCTGCCAAGGAATGGCCTCAGACTTTTGAAAAATTCCATCTTCAGAAGGAGATGTATGGTTCCACTCTCTACGATTCCCGGTTGTTTGTTTTCGGGCTTCAAGGGGAGATTGCGGAGCAGCCCCGCACGGATGTGGCCTTTTATCCCAGTTATGATGAATGTGAAACTGTGGAGAAGAGAATAGAAGATTTTATCGAGTCCCTCTTCATAGTGCTGGAGTCGAAGAGGCTTGACAGAGCCACTGATAAGTCTGGAGACAAGATCCCACTCCTCTGCGTTCCTTTTGAGAAGAAGGATTTTGTAGGTCTGGACACTGATAGTAGGTAAGCAGCTATTTTTGTCAGTTCCCAGGTCTGGCAAAAACATACATAGCAATTACTGGCCTGCAGAATAAGCCTATTAGAAAGGACAGAGTGTACTTTGGTACAGCAAAGATCATTCCCCTGTCTTATTGTGCATGTCTGCTGCAATTTAAGCTAACTTCATTTCTAATCTTAGGATATTCGATGTTTTGAGTTTATGTAAATTTGATTTATAAGGCTAATCAAATGGCAGGAAGGAGTCACAGGAGAAGTTAGGGAAAGACTTTTTGCTGGAAACCTTCAAATGGTTTGTAGATACACAGTATTAATGAAGAAATTCAAGCTAACATCAATGAAAAATAACTGTATACTATGTTGAGTAATGCTTAACTAATCCTTACTGTGTTTTTTTTCCCCTAAGCCTCTATATACTTCTTCATCCTATCAAACAGTTAAGCATTTATTTGGGTGACTTAAGTCCAGCATCTTTCCCTGTCTTTTCTTCCTGTGTAATTATTTTATATTTTTGACCTGTCTTGTTTTGCTGCCATTCTTCTCACAACTGTCCTCTTTTGTTTCATGTAAGTTACAGTTTTGGGTTGTTTTTTTTTTTTTTCTCCCCCGAAATCTTTTCTAATCATGTGCATTCTCAGCTGTCAGACTGGCTGCAGGCAGGTGCAAAATCTGTTTGACTCTGCTGTTTGCAGTCAAATCCAAAGGATGGAAGCAACCCTCTTGTTTTGGAAAAGACAGAGCTCTGGAAGCCTAGCCAAAATACATAATATGAATGGGAATAGTATCTTTCACGTCTGTCTTGCACTCTTAGAAATGTCAGCAGTGGTTCTTGTGTATGAAAGCTCAGAGGTGTCCAGGCAGGATTATTCAGAGCTGTCCAGGGCAGGTTTATGAAGCCTTCTGCTCATGTTTATCAGCTAATTAGTCCTAGCCTTAGAATCTCTATATAAGAATGTGTTATATTGGAAAAAAAGTATTCAAAGCTTGTAATTAGTTTGAAGACCTCCATTCAATTATTACTGGTTACTTAAAGGACCAACAGTACCTTTCTCCCCTGGTGCTCCTGGTGCTCTTTGCTGGTGAGCAGCTGAATGTGTTCTGACTTTCTTAACCCACATTGTTCCCTAGCCAAGCTACTCTTCCCATGTTCTGGTTAGTCCCTGCACCATTCAGCTTTCACGACCTCTATAAATGATTATGTTACTGGTTTTGTACTCTGCATAGGTGGTGCAGTTTTGTAGACTAGTTGAGCCTTTTTAGAATCTTGGATTTAATTACTCAGTTTGGATGAATTTTGGTTAAGCGCCATCACCAAAGCTTCCTGTGCCAGTTAGCTGAAAAAAGGACAAGTTTTGGCCAAGAATCTCAAATTCAGAGTGTATCATACTGTTCAACTCTGTCATCTAAACAGCATGCTTCCAAGTTGTACTTCAGAAGTTAGTTCCTGACATAAATTACTTATTCATGAGCAGTGGCTGTGTTGCAGGTAGTGGCTAAATATTTCCTGTCAAATTCTGGACCGGTGGGGAGGTCAAATAACAGGCAGTATGTTTGTCCACACATATCCCAGGAGGTATTTAGTGCTGTTGCACTGAAGATTGAAACAGATTTAGCATGATGCTTGACTTTTTTGCAAAATGGCAGGTGTATGACCCTGGTTCTGTAAATATATGGGTTTAATATGAAGTTAATCACTGGTTCAGACATGCATACAACCTGCCTGGGTGGTTTGAATACCAAATAATTTTTCAGTATGTCTAGATCAGTGGGTATAGTTTAAATGTTTGCTGCATTTAACTGCTCAAAGAAAGGCTGCTAAATATTCTAATCTTGCCTCTGTCAGTTCAATAGTAAGAAAGTATTTCAGCTTTTTGCGGTGGAGTTAGTATGTCTGATTGTTTTAAAACTTAGGGTTTGTATGAGAATAGCATAAGCAGGCTGAATTAAAAGATCTTTATGTTCAGTTTAGTGTTCTCCATGCCTGAGGAAATACTCTAAATGCCTGGACTTTTTATACCATCTCACCTAAAGGTCAGAAAAGGAGTTGTCCTTGATTGAGTTAGAAATACCTGTGCACAGAGTACCTGAGCTGCTCTGCATGGGGACCTTTCTAGGCACCTTTGCTGTAGCAGGATGCATCCTGCTTCTGTGTTCTGGGTAGCAGAAATTCATGAAACGTGGCTGAACTAAGATCAGTTTATTAAACTAACACGTGCTCTCAAGCCCAGGTCTTTAGAAATGAAATGACAGTATACTGTATATTTTTTTTTACATGGGTTTCAAGACAAGATTTTAATTGCAGCATGTTCTCTTCTGCACTGCTGGATTCCCTAATTAAGGAGAAAGCATTGCGTTAATGTCCTAGCAAGGACCTTCCATGGAGTTCAGTTCCTGTTTTTACAAGATGCAACGTTGTACAATTCTGCTCAGGGAGGGGTAAAGGTTGTCTGAATGCAGAGAGTGCATATTAGAACTTCTGGTAGAATAACCTTTGCTGCTTTTGAGTCTGTCAGCATGATGAGTTTAAATTTAGAAAAAGATGATATTGAGATATTTAGGGAAATGAAATAACTTTTTCTGGTATAGGTGGAAATTTCTAAAGGGAAAGAACTTCCCCTTAATATTTTTTTATATACCCTCCATCCCTTTAAAAATGTATATAATGTATGTTGGCCTTCCAGTCTGTGCAGCTAGCTGGTTAAAAACCACAAATACTCTATATTGAATAGAGAGCAGAAAAGGCACACTCTGTGCTTACAACATGTCTTTGCTGCTGTAGTTGCAGATGTGTACTTAGACTACATGAGCATTTATTTCTCTGTAATTTCTAAAATTAAAGTTCAATTTCAGTGTGTAGCAAAGGTCCCATTAAATGTAGAGTGTATCTGTAACCTAGAGCTAATGGACTGGGTTAATACATCGAGGGAAAACAAGTTAAGAAGTTACGTGGGACATAGTAATTATAATCACATGATTGGAAGAATAATTAAAACTACTTACCTTTTTTTTTTGCATCCTAAAAGACTTTTCTAAGAGCAATTTATTGTAAAATATTAAGGTTAATACTTAATTTTATGATCAGGACTAGACATACAGAACTGATCTCTCTCATCTAGTTAGTAAGATTAGCATTAATTTAGTTGCATAATAACTGCAACATGATTGCCTTCTTTTAAGATGCAGGTGTTCTTAATTTAGGAAGATGGATTGTTATGCTGCATCTCAAATAAAACAATTCTCTGACAAAGTGGAGCTGATCTTTGTCTTTTGCAAATTGCTTGTGTAATGAGCAGAAGAGACAACATTCCCAGGACTCCTAGAGAGATGACAATATACACACAACTGCTGTATTTGTGTAGAAGAATTTTTTTTTGCTGGTAGAAAAAACTTTATGTATGAAAAATAGTGGGTTAAGTCCTAATAAGTTTTGAAGAAGGATTGTCTGCTGAAGTAGAAGTTGTAGGCCTGGGAGTCTGACCTTGGTTTAATTCCTAGAGCACTCGGCCTACCAGTGATATGGGCAAATCTGTTTATTTTCCTTTATGTTTCTTCATCTGTGAATTAGGCAGAATATTTGTGTGGTCTCAGGGCTGCTGAGGTAAATTGAACAAGTTTCTGACATCAGTTGCACTTGATAGTTACTTGATTGAAGAAGGTGGAAATGCATGTTCTCATGATGATGCAAAGGTGCTACAAACCTGAAACTAGGAAACATACTTGCCAGAAATCCTATTTGTTTATTTTTTTCTTCTATTTCATTTTGGTTTTCAGCTAAGAAAAATAAACATACTAATGTATGATTGTAAATTTACATGGATAAGCTCATTTTAATGTTGTTTACACCAGTTTGTGTCTTAGTTTCTTTTTTAATACTGGTAAGGCATCCATTTAACACTATGGAGTGATGAGTAAGAAGGGCTGTATTTATAGATGTGTCTTTCTCTACACAGTAGATGGGATTTGTTCACTGTTTTATCAAAGTTTATATCTCTATCTGTATGTGGCTGTTAATTTTATTTCTGTTTTCTGTCTTTCTAATTTTTGTTTTGTTTTGTTCCTTTCTTTCCCCCCCCCCCCACTTCTTCACTCATACTGCCCTGTGAGTTTGTTGTTGGGTCTAAAAAGGTAGGCTGTGATTGTGTATCTTTAAAAGTAGTTAGCTTTCTTCCATGTACTGCCTTTCCACTCTGCCTTCATTGCCTATTTTAGTGTTGCTTTTTTTTTCTATTTATTTTTTCTTTTCAGTACACACAAAAATAATTGCTGCCTGGAGCCTTACTGCTGTGGTTGACCCCTTTTGGCACATTTGGCAATTATATTTGGTAGCAATGCTGAATTTTTTTGTAGGACACACATAATTTGCTTAGGTGGCTGCTGGCCTCTGGAATTTGCTTTGTTTTTTCAACTCCAAAGCCATGAACCTGTTGCTGCCTGTGTTTGGTTTCCAAATTCAAAAGTTCTGGCAGTCGATCAAATGCCATGTCTGTGTCTTTTAAGTCTGGATAATGTTATGACTGGTGATATCCATAGTTCTGCATGCTAAATGGAATTAGTGGAATTTTACGGACATTTTTGTTGAAGCATTTTGCATGAATACTTTTGCAAATTCATTTTGCATGTTTCTTGGTTTGAAACGTTGAGGATCCAGAAATTCCTTCAAACCTGTTGCTGGATTGTTTGTAGTGAAAGTAAATTCTGTCTTGAAATACAATATTGTTGCTCTGAATTTTCCACAAAATTACTGTGGGATCCTAGAAAAGAGTTGGGGATGAAGGGATAAAGCACGTGTCCTGTATAGCAAATAAGGTAGACATGGGACTGGGGTTGAGTAATGCTTTTTGGTTCCTGGAACAGGTTTATTGTCCTCCAGTTTGAAGTAGTAGTAGTGGTCACTGATGGCAATGATCATGGTTTTTATTCTGAAGAAAATACGAAGAGCCTGTTAGGTACCAAATTAATACAAGTAACTTTAGAGAATTACATTTTAAATCAGTTTTGTTGTCAACTGTACGTGTACATGTGTTGAGGAGAGGACCTTCTGAAGAGGAGTTTGGATGACTGACTCTATGGAGCAGTTCATGTGGTCCTACATTTTGTGGCATTGACTTTCTCAAGGATATTTCTGGAAGGGGTTTTTGGTGTGTCTTTGAAGCTTCATGTCTTAAATTATATTCTAAAGGAAAAATAGAAACAACTCTTAGCAGGAGGGCATTGTAAGGAGAGAACCTAGAAAAACATTGTCACTTTATCCTAGAAGAAGTAGCAGTTAATTTATGTGGACTTCCTGTCATCAGAGAGATTAGGATTAAGCAGTAGAGACCTGAAATAATTAAACAGTGTTTTAATAAAAATATAAATTAAGGTATCTATAAGCTTCTCACTTTCAGCTTGGTGGCCAGATCCTTCAGGTAAAGCTGCAAATCAAAACTAGCTAGGTATTAAAAAGAATAATCATAATTTTATGCTGAGATATGTATGTGTGATTTTTTTCCAATGAAACTTGCACCCCAGTATGCATTGGAGAAATCATCAGTCACTCAGACATTCTTTTAACAACCTGATATTATAGATAATAGAATTTTTTTCAAAACAGTCTTCGCAAATAGGAAGTAATTTAAGTTTTGCTGTCTCTGGAGAATGGTTTTCTTTTCAATGAAGTCTTTGTCTTTTCTCTTTCTGGATCTACTTGCAATAATGGGCAAAAAGGAAAAAAAAAGGGAAAAAAGAAGCCTGACTTCATTGTAGTTAATTGTGAGCACTAAATTAATACAGAGTTTATACATTTGTATCTGTCAAACTGTCTCTATAATTAGTGAGAATGTATTTTCCAAGAGGTTGAGGAAGTCTTGCAGGGACTGTAGGAGATAGTTCCTCTCCTGGCACCATGTGTAAGAGCCTAAAAGTAGGTGGAATGAATTCAGTCTTGGAATAATTATTAGTAAATTTCTTAATCATCAGGTATAAATTCTGTTTGTTCTTACAAGAACACTTATCTTTTAGAAATCATCCTTATTTATAAACAATGTTTGTTGATGTCTAAGTGAATAAATGCATTTAAACTTTGCATATATTGAAACATGCAGAAATCTTCAGTGAAGCTAAGCATTGGTTAGAAAGAGCTGTTAGTGAGGTGTTCCAGAAATGGGTAGACATGGTGTTTCAAAAGATGGTTTAGTGGTTGTGGGTTTTTGGATGGATGGTTGGATTTGATGATCTTGAAGGTCTTTTCCAACCTTGATGATTCTATGATTCTGAATGATTCCGGTATTAGGATCGGATTTAGGAATCTGGTACCATCTCTTTTCCTTTTGCTGTTTGACTCATATTTATGAACTCAAATCTTATTCAATCTGGAAAATCTGGGAAAAAACACTTAAAACCTACAGTTTTGAGAGAATAAAAGATGGAATTTGTCCATAAACATAAAGACTACTTGAAAATGTAGAGAGAGGAAATTTGAAGTGTTTTCATCAATAAAAGGAATTACAGGTGGGTAAGGAAACAATGATTCTCCAATTCCACCATTTGTTCTGTGTAAAATAAGTTAAAAAGTTAAAATAATATTTATAATCTTAATTTCATTCTTGAATGCAGAGATTAAAATCTGACTTGCAAACAGTTTATATTCTCCTATACAATACTGATTCAAGATTACAAAGCAACTTTTGATTGTGGTATTTGTCTACAACCCAAAGCTCAGATTGAAAAATTCATGCAGAGCAGCTTTAGTTTTCAGTTGTTTTGTTTTTGTGAAAGGATCTGTGAAGAGCATGCTCATTGAACAATAAAAGATAAGAAATATTGAATTTTTTTTTTACATGCCTGAATGATAAAGAACAACAGTCATCTTGTATTTAGTTTCATTTAATGTTATCTTCACATCAATTGTGAACATGATGTGGAAGATCATAAAAGTTGGAACATTTCTCTGTAGGAGTTACTAGTGACTTTTTAAATGGAAAGGAGCAATAGCAGACATGCTTCTTCTCTCCTTTTATAATTTCCAGTTTTTCTTATAAACAGCAACACTGGTTCTGATTGCTTTTCTATTTAATTTTTATAAGGACATTGTATGTACTTCCTTATAGCTTCTCTTTCAAATTTCTGACCTTCATCCATAGAAATGTTACTTTCTCTTCATCTTCTTGATGAACAATTCCTTTCTTCTGAACCAACTACAAGGAATAAGAAACCAGTTGGTAGCTGAGTGCAGTGAATGCTTTGACTTGGTGCAGAAAAACCTCAAACAAACCCAACCCAAAGCAAGAACCTCAAAAGCAAACAAACCAGTATCGTGTAATTGTTTTTATTTTTACCATTTCTCCTTGCCTTTCTGCCTTAAAATCTGAAGGAAATTAATTTATATGCTTATTCTTGCCCTTATACTTCATATGTTTTGTCTCTCTTTTACTTTTTTCCTCCACATTACAGACTTGATGAAGACAGTCTGTTCAGATGTATGAAGAGATAGTATTTCAGTTGCACTTGAATTTATCTCTGGGGTTCTCTGGGAAGTTCTTTGCTGGGAAAAAAACCCACCACCCCAAACCCCATTTCATTCCATAATCATGGCATTTCCTCATATATCTAAGACTGGTATAAGAATTCAGCATCTGGAGAATACATGTTACCCTATTTATTGATTACATATATATTTTAAAGATGCTAGGTTCAAATATACTAGGTAATTTTAAAAAAAGTTACTCTGTTGGACTTCATTTAATGGAAAGAATATCACCACCTATGTTAAAAGCTAAAGGTGTAGAGTGATGACAGTCAATCCAAGGTAGTTTCTCGTGGTTTTGGAAACATCATTTTTGCAGATAAATGAGTCAAATATCTAAATTACTGTTTACTTTTTCTCTTATCAAACAATTTTATAAAATAGAGCAAGGACATTCTTCCTAGGGAATACTTTTGCAGGAGGGAGAACAGGCATCTCAGCATTGTGCTGAACTGTGGCTTAAATCATGAGCTACTTTCCAAGTTTAGTGTGTCTCTCTTTGCATTTGTTACATTTCTTTGTCTGCAACTTAGTAAAAAAAACCTATAATTAAGGTTAGTGCCTTTATCACATGGGATTGTGCCCGAGTTGGAATTTCAGCTGTCCCAAAGTGTCTGCCAAGTGTTTTCAGTAGGGCTTCCTTGGCCATTAATTTTGTTTGGGACAGGAAAGAACTTTACCATTTATTTTAGTATGGAAAAAAAGGAGTAGCAAGAGAAACCCTGTTAGTTCTTTTCTGAAGGGATAGTGGTCTTTCACCAGCTGACCCTTTAAAAGAAAAGTGTACCTGTTTCAGCACAATTCTGCATAGATAGCACCTGGAGATCTCCAGGGAATTGGGCAGAGCTTTGGGGTTGGCAGGAGCACGATGTTGGACAGCAGGCAAGGGCTGTGCTCTGCAGCAGGCAGGAGCTGGCTGCATTGGCAGGCTGACTGTGTGGGGTGCAGGCAGCCCCCAGGCAGAACTTGCTATCAGAGGAGCTGGTGGGCACTGGGGACTGCAAAGGCTGCACCTGCTGCCTGCTGGGGGAAGGGTGGAAGCCCCACCTGTGCAAGGTGTTCTATGGTGGGGTCACTCAGGCAGTGGGTGGAGGAGCTGCAGGAACTTGGCAGGTTGGGCTGTGTTAGGGAGGATCAACAAGAAACAGGGTATTGAGACTTTGCAAGAAGTACCAGTGCCCCGTGGCACTGACCTGCAGAGACTACTGGATGAAGAGCTTCAACCATGAGCAACAGCACCTTGGAGCAGGAGGTGCTCAAGGTCTCTGATAATCCACAGGAAAAGGAGATGACTTTACTCTCCTTCCTGCCAGCCAGCAACTGATATGAAGGTTTGGCAGAGGACAGACAGACCCATGAGCAACATTGACAGGGAGAAGCCACAGCAGCAGTGTGCAGTAAAAGCTGCAAAGGGACATGGCGAGTGCTAGTGGTGGGGGAGAAGGCACTGAGACACCTCTCTACTGTCATAGTAGTCATGGTAGCTTTGCTGCTTGCCAGGAGCCAGGGCCTGGGAAGTCACAAGGAGACAACCGCTGGAGATGGTTAAAAGCATTGACTGCTGTTGGCTTCTTCTTTTCCCTGTGAGAACCAATGCCATGGTAAAGCCAAACATGAGCAAGATAGGACCTCAGAGCTCTGGGGGCACAAATAAAAAAAGTACAGGTGCCCAAGTGATCTCCTCCTTTGTCTTGCCAGCCAGAGACAGGGGTGCATGCAGATGTGAATGCATCATGCTGGTCAATACCTGGCTTTGTGGTTGGTGTTGGCACCAGGGCTTTGGTTTCAATGATTGTGGGTAGGTTTTCAATGAATACAGCCTACTGGGGAGAGATAGGATCCACCTTCCAAAAAGAGGCAGGAGAATCTTTACTAGCAGAGTTACTGATTTTGTGAATTGTGCTTGAACTAGCAAACTTGGGGTGGTAGTGTCCAAAACTGTGACACCTGCATATTCATAAGCTACAGGGTAGATGAGTGCAGCTACAAGAGTAGTTAGGAATGCTCCCCAACCCTCTCCAAAGGCAGGAATCCTAAGTTCAGCCACCTTGAATGCATGTTTACCAACACAAGTAGTCTGGGCAATGAAAAGGAGCAACTGAAGTTCTGTGCCCAGTCTGAGAGCTATGATGTCATAGCAACCACTGAAACATGGTGAGAATACTCACAAGCCTGGAAGACCACAATGGATGGCTACAAACTCTTTCAGATAGATAGAAAGGGAGAAGAGGGGATTGAGTTGCACTTCATGTGAAAGAGAAATTTGAATGTATGGAGCTGAGCAGTGGAGACCATGAAAGTTCTATTGAGCGCCTTTAGATCAAGATGAGAGGCATCATCACCAAGGGCCATCTTATGTCAGATATCTGTTACCAACCTCCCTATCAGGTTGACAAGGCTGATGAAGCCTTACTTTCAGCTCCTTAAGGAAGTCTTGAGCCAACACAACTGGCTCATCATGTGTGACTTCAATTACACGGACATTTGTTGGGCAAGCAGCACAGCAGTGCACAGATTGTCCATCCATTTCCTGGAATGCACTGAGGACTGCTCCCTGCTATAGATACTGGACCTGCCAACTAGGAATGGGGCAGTGCTAGATTTACAGCTCACAAACCAAAAAGACTTGACAACATAACTACAGTGGTAGCCTTGGACACTGGGACAACAACATCGTTGATTTTATGATCCTGCTGGAAACATTGAAGACCAGTAGCAGGACAAAGACCCTGGGTTTTGGAAGAGTCATCTTCAATATGCTCAGGGCCCATATGTGAGGGATTCCATGGGAAACATCCATGGATGGCAAAGGAGCTTGTGAATCCTGGGAGTTATTCAAGAACAGCCTCCTGGAAGTGCAAGATCAGTCCATTTCCTACCAATGGAAAAGAAGAAAGTAGAACAAGAGACCACCGTGGCCTAACAGTGAGCTTCTGTGCATTCTTAAAAGTAAAAAAGCAGCATACCAGCTATGGAAAGGGAACCAAAAACCCGTTAGGACTACAAGAACCTTGCTTTGGAGCTTCTCAAGATGCAACTGGACAGGGTGCTAGATAATCTTATCTAGGCTCCCTTTGCCATAAAAGGTTGGATCTAAGTGATCTTTTGAGGTCCCTTCCAACCTGGACAATTCTGTGATTCTGTTTAATTTGTGACAAGGGTATTAAAGTGCTCTGAAGTGCAGGCTTTTAACTTTGTACCTTAATCTGCATAATTGCTACATAGCCTGTATGGTTTAAAGATCATCTAGTTCCAACCCCCCTGCATGGGCAGGGACACCTCCCAGTAGGTCAGGTTGCTCAGAGCCCCATCCAGTGTGGCCTTCAACATTTCCAGGGATGGGGCATCCACAGTTTCCCTGGGCAACCTGTGCCAGGGTCTCACCACCCTCACACTAAAGAATTCCTTCCTAATGTCTAACCTAAATCTCCCCTCTTCCAGGTTTAATCCGTTGCCGCTTGTCGTCTCACTACAAGCCTTTGTAAAAAGCCCCTCCCCAGCTTTCCTGTAGCCCCTTCAGGCACTGGAAGGTGCTCTTAGGTCTCCCTGGAGCCTTCTCTTCTCCAGGCTGAACACCCCAGCTCTCTCAGCCTGTCTCCAGAGCAGAGCTGCTCCAGCCCTCTAATCATAAAACACATGATGCACTGCTTTTTCTTTTTTTTTTTTTTCAATATATCATCAAACTGTTGGTTCTTTAGCATATTATGCTGGTTAGAATCCACACTCAGTGTTTGCTCAGAGAAACAGAGTAAATTAACATTGATTGATAAGGAGGAAAAAAAACCCCTTGACCTTGGGTGCTTATTCCCTCAAGTAAGCATTTCCTGTAAATAAGTGTAAATGGTACCTTTTGTTTTGCAGACACTATAAGAAGCGTTGTCAGGGCCGGATGCGGAAGCACGTTGGGGACCTGTGCTTACAAGCTGGCATGTTGCAAGACTCCTTGGTGCATTATCACATGGCAGTGGAACTTCTGCGCTCTGTGAACGACTTCCTGTGGCTTGGAGGTAGGAGTAAGGGAATCAAATAACCAGTTTGGAAATCGAACTATGTTCTGTGACTTCCCTTCTGTATTGTGAAAAGTTGGAAGCATAGTGTGGGAGATCATGTCCAGAGGTCTTGTGCAAGTCAAAACAACCACTGTTTTTCCTTTGTCACTGAGCTTATCATCTCACAGGAGGCAGAGAGGTTGCTGAGGACTGATTTAAACTTTGTGCATCAATGTGTACTGTTCCCAGTCACCTTCTTGACCTCTGTGTGCTTGGAAATGGCTTCCAGAAGAATTTCCATATAGCCTTTCCAGGGAGCTGAGGTTGATCTGCCTGTAGACCTCTGGTACTTCCTTCTTAAAGAAGGGTATGATGTTTCTTTTGTTGAGTTATTAGAAAGCTCCTTCAACTGGCATGACCTGTTGGAGCTGATAAGAGCATGGTCTCACATTGGCCAGCTCTCTTGGTATCCATGGGTGCATCTTACCTGGTTTTGTCAATTTGTATTCAATTTTTGAAGTGATTTGTATGTGTGTCTGCCTTTACTGTGGCTAGTACCTCCTCCTGTGGCTAGTGCCTCCTCCTACAGATTCTGCTAAAAGGCTTGGAGACCTGGGAGGTCTGAGGGTAAACCTTAGCAATGAAAACAGAGATGAAAAGGACATAAATAGACTTTACAACATGATACTTCACTTCCTGCAAGTATCTATAATAATCTGTTGGCTTTTTCCTTTTCTCTACAGCTGCTCTTGAGGGGTTGTGCTCAGCCTCAGTCATCTACCATTATCCAGGTGGTACTGGAGGTAAAGTTGGATCTCGCAGGGCACAAGGAGGTTCTCTTTCTGCTGAGGCAGGCAACAGGCACAGGCCAGGTAAGGATGGGATTTGGGTTTGCCACCACTGAACATTTGAAAATTTCCTCCCTACTTTCCAACTAACCTTCACCCCTGGACTGATCTGTTGGCTCTGATCAGGTTATTTGGGTTCAGCTGATTGTCCCTGTTCCTCTGAGCTCCTGTGTGTTTGTAGAGATGAGCCTTTTGAACACATATCCTAGCACTTGCTACACAGTGTTAAGGTTCCTGAAAGTTTCTGTGGCTCCCAGGTGGTGGCCAGGGTAGTGAAATGTGTTGGTGATTATAAGCTAGATGAGCCTTTGGTCCAACCCAGCACTGGTATATCTGTGTATATAAATATATATATATGGACACACTAGGGATGTACTCAGGTTTTTACACAGAAGCTGTGTTTAAGTGCTGGTGTTAAGTACTCTTGTGTACGTGTGATCAGAATTAATTCCTTCTTCTAAAAAACCCTCAAACTACCCTCCCATCTTTACTCAGCTATAAGTCACAATCTAGTAAACACCTGCTTTGTGTTATGTTAATTACAAACTTTGTGTGTCGACACCAGATGATTGTGATAGTAAAATGGCCTTATTTCAGGAGGTAATCCTAGTTTTTCATATAACATCTAGTCATTAAAGTCTGCTGTTGGTCTCATGACCTATGAGTTCATTTTATGTTGACTGTTATAGTTAATTTCACACAGTTACTGACCTTTTGTCCACTTTTCAACAGATATTTAGCAGCAGATGTTGCATTCTGTTTGTAATGGGTACTCCTTGTTACTAAAGAAGGTAACAAACATGTCACAGCTATCAGAATAATTGAATTAAAAATATATTGGGCTATATTATTGCTGCTTCTCTGTGTAATTCAAAGTCCTGTTTGCAAACTTGTTAGTGTGGTCATGTTTTAAACATGTTTTAGTTTCATATGACAGGAGTTTTCAAAGGACTTTTGTGTGAAGAAAACCTGATGACAGGTTTCTTTTGTCATCTCTTCTAGATGGAAATGTTACTTCATGGTCCATCAGATACTGTTCCCTGACTCTAGTTATGATCTCCTAATGTTTTGAGGTCTGAGCTGCTGAACTCAGTCCAACCAAACAGCTGTTGTGATGTCTTTTTCCTACAAGGTTTTCTGAAAGTTTCAGTGCCTTTTTTAGACTCTGCAGTGCCTTTAATTTAAAATCTTTTCGAATTGCACCTTAGTTTGTAATCTACATCGTTACAATTAGTTTTGTGAGGATAGCATTTAATCTGGGGAAGAATTCCCGTGTTACCTGTCTGTAGGGTAAGGCCAGGAATAAAACGGATTTCCAAATCCTGTGCAAAGCAAGAAATGCCATACTTGGAATTGACATTCAAGTTGTGCCTGCCTCTGAAGCGTGTGGGTGTGAGAGTTACCTTTATTGCTTCCTGCTGTGCCTGGAATTGCACCTCTTCTTGTCACTGTCTTTCAGCCTTCACAGGACACAGTTTCTTGGTACCGCTTTTGTGCCCAGACCTGGTCAAGAGAAACAACTTCCTCCTGTCACTTTCACCATTTGGCATTTTTAGGCTAGAGCAAAGGACCTGACTGCTCAAAAATGATTGTGATGTCTGCTTTATAGAAACATCTTTGGAAAGAGAAGCATTTACATCGTCTCTCTTGGTGTAACACAGAGCGCAAGCTTCAGAGGGCAGTGTTAAAGGGTGGGGTTTTTTTTTAGTGTTGTTTTTATTTTTTACCTACTAAGCAGAATTGTAATATATTTAATTGCTGTCTGTAACCATCAGAAGTCTGTTTTTTTGTTGGTGTATCTTTCAACCTCTTTTGAAATTCCTTTGGTAGGAATAGTTCATTCAGAAGAGAATTAGTTGATAATACAGTTATTTAAAGTACTCGTCTGGTGGAAAGAGAGATGGGATCTTGTCTGCTTCAAAGACAAGTTTCTTCCTTGGCTACCTCCATAAGCCCTTGGACTACAGTGTCTTGGTGATCGTGAAAAGGGAGCTTTGATTTTTTAAAGAGATGTGACTTCTCATGTTCTTAAAACCTTTTGTTTGTGGGGTAAGAGCTTTAGGCTTTGTCCCCTGGAACAGCCAGATTTGTCTCTGCAGCCTGCAGTGAAAGAGAAGGTCTTGAGTTGCTTAGCTCCTGTTGGCAGGGGACCTGGCCATGGTCTATTTGCTCAGTGATTTGTATGTTGAATGAGCTGGCTTTAGCTTGCTTTATGCCTAGCTTACTGGCTCTTCTGAGTTTCTCTGTGTTTTATTTGTTTGAAATACTAAGCTCTTAATTTTGTCACCTGACCCTTCCTCTTTCCCCAAGCAGAATCAGGACACCTGAGTGAAGTGTTGGAGGATCCTTCTCATCTAGCTCTAAGTCCCTGCTTCACTAGTCTGGGGTCTGAGCAAATCAGCTAAAGGGAGATCCAGTCTTGCTCATAAAGCAATTGTTTTTGATTGCTCAACAATTTTATTGCCATGTTAATAAAAGTTTAGATCAACAAAGCGTTGCATATCTAAAAGCCCAACTTTGCAATATTCTTGGCAACTATTTAATGTGGGTAGTCTGGCTTGTTGCATTTGAATGACTCAATTGGTGAGAAAATTTGATGGGGTGAAATGAATAGCAATTGAAAGGGATACAATTATTTGAAAATGTTATTCTGGAGTGTTGTGTAGATTAGATGAGCTCCCACAGGAGATCTAAGTACTGTAGGACCTGATATTAAAATATAGTAAGTGGACTGTGACAGAAACTTGCCAACAAGAATAAAGAAAAAGGAGAAAAAGGAGATGGCTTTCAATTCTACACTGAAAATTCTTCAGTTCTTCTTGATATGTCTTAGAATTCATTGCAAGTTTATGGAATTTTCACAGTTATTTTTTTAACAAAATGAAATTAAATATATGGTGACTACTTGAATTCTGATTGGTAGTCATTCAAAATAGCAATGATGATCCTAATAAATCTTGTAATTTTGTTCAAGCCTGATGTTATAAAACATTGTAAGAGCTTTTTTTTCTTGGCTATATTTAAGGCTGAAAAAAAAATCATTTTTGTTCCTCCTTTTAGGGGCACAAGAAGTTCTCATTGATCCAGGTACATTATTTTCATGCATGTTTCCAAAGTCTTCTCTTTTATTACTTGCATATGTTTTGCATTTGTATAGATAGTTACTGCCACTTGCCAAAGCTGGTACTGATTCCTGATGCTCCAGTTTTGGCTCTAAATCATGAGGAAGCAAAGAGACTGGAGGGCAGCTGGCACAAAATAAATTAAATAGTTTCATGATTGTGTCCCTGTAAAATCTAATCAAGGTTGTTTCTTCTGATGACTAGTGAGGATGTAAATTTTTTTCTTCTAACTGACAAAATAATTGAATTTGAATGTTCTCATGCGGTCTTGTTCTGTCAAGGCACTCTTTCAGTCATCACTAACACAAATTTTGCACTTAACCTCCAAAGTTCTTAAAGTGTTAATCTGCAGACATGCTTGGTGTGATTCTTTAAGGTTGATAAACATATAAAAAAGATGCTTTAGCATTTTGAGCATGTAAAATAACACAATTCTGAACAGGCAGAGGGAGTAGAAAGTAGTTTTTAACTATTGAGAGTTTAGTTCAGCTTTGAAACACAAAGATTTTTTTGCCATTTTATTAGAGAAACCTCTTGGAGGAATAAAGTACTGTATAATCCTATGGATTAAGTAACATATAAAAAGGCATAGAGCCTTGGCAAGCCTTTGCTGTACGTTTTCAATTTTATTTTGTTAACTTTGCAATAAAATTAAGTTTTAGAAATAAAATTTCTGTCTTCTTTGCAATACCCCAGATTTCCGTGGCTTCTGTTCAGGTTCTTATCCCTTGTCTATGTAAAGATTCTTTCTGTCTCTCACCTTTCTTATATAAAAAAAAATCAATTTCTTACTGTTTTGTCTGAGCTTCAGGTAATTATTTTTTTAATGTGAAAGGCTCAGATTTGATGGCCTTTGTAACACCAAGTGTAGCACTTGGTTTTCTATTATCAGACATAGGGAAGAGAAGTATTTATTTTGAATGACTGGAGGAGAAGGGCACTGTTGTAATAATTAGTTTATAAAAAAGGCACTTTTTTTCTTAGGTGTGCTCTAGAAATAAAATTTTTAAGTAAAACAAAGAATAATACAAAGATTAAAATTGCATATTCAGATGTGGCCATAACCTAATTTTAGCAATCTGATATTTAATTCATAGTCTAACTATTCAGATAATTGTAAAAGATGGTGAATATATCTGGTTTTTACTAAATTAAAGATTATTTTCTGTTTGCTGATTTATGATTGAATCAATTTTTCATTTGTACTCTTTAAAATAGCATAGTAAAACAGAATCAGTGTTTTATAGGTAGGACATGATTTCTTTCTAGGTAGGGCAAATATTCTTTGTGTATGTGTTGCTCAAACCTGCAGCACATCTTAATTTTCTACTTAGATATTTAGCATTTGCTAAAGGTCTTTCTGCTCATTTCTTACCCTTTTCTGTTCCAGGTGCACTGACTTCCAATGGTATAAATGCAGACACCAGTGCTGAGATAGGACGTGCCAAGAACTGCCTTAGCCCTGAAGACATCATAGATAAATATAAAGAAGCCATTTCTTACTATGGCAAGGTAATCCTACTGACTTTTTGTAGAATCACAGAATGGTTTGGGTTGGAAGGGACCTTAAGGATCATCTAGTTCCAACCCCCCTGAATGGGCAGGGACACCTCCCACTAGACCAGGTTGCTCCAAGCCCCATCCAACCTGGCTTTGAACACTTCCAGGGATGGACCCTGGGCAACCTGTTGCAATGTCTCACCACCTTCACACTAAAGAATTTCTTCCTAATGTCTCACCTCAGTCTCCTCTCTTACAGTTTTAATTCATACCCCCTTGTCCCCTCACTCCAAGCCCTTGTGAAAAGCCCCTCCCCAGCCTTCCTGTAGCCCCTTCAGGCACTGGAAGGTGCTCTGAGGTCTCCTTGGAGCCTTCTCTTCTCCAGGCTGAACAACCCCGAGATGCTTTTGCTGCAGCTTCCTGTACTATATAGTGTGTTTTGTAACTAGTGGAAAAGGCAAAATTGATTATTTGTTTATCATGACAGAGCAGTTTTAGGTGATGAAGAATTACTGCAAAACTGATTTTTGCTTATGAGCCTAATGACAGTGTCTTTTTTGTGGACACACCACCCGTAACTGCTGTTTATATGAGGTTATCCAAAATGATACTAATATTGCCAACTTTTCTCCTCATCTGAACTCTCAGACTGAAGCTGTGCTGTGTCTCAAAATCCGAAAAGTGAGTGGAGAGGCTGAGAACTGTTGTTCTGCATAGTAACATTTTAGATGACACCTTAATTTTCACCTGGGCCTATGTTGATAATTTAACACTTTAATTACTAGTTTAAGGAATTGCTACATTTGGGAATCTCTGACAGCTGATTTATGTATTTAGCAAAAATACTTATCAAATCTACCAGGCATAATACTTCAATATTCTTTTAATTTCTCTCTCCAAGTACAAGAATGCTGGGGTAATTGAACTGGAAGCCTGTGTGAAGGCTGTGAGAGTCCTTGCAATACAGAAAAGGAGCATGGAAGCCTCTGAGTTTCTTCAGAATGCAGTTTATATCAACCTCCGTCAGGTCAGTGCAGAAAGTCCAGTTTTCCTCTTCTCACTTGAGAGATAATGCTTAATTGTCAAAGTTACTCAATTCAGGAGACTCCAGTTTATTTTCTGTATCAATACCTCCTCACTAGGACTCGACTTCTGAGGTTTTTCATATCTGTGAGTCTGGTTTAAAAGGTCTTCAGAGTTTATTTAAAAACATGAGGACTTAGTTTGAGATTAAAGACTCTAATGTTTATATTCCCTTGTGAAGAAAAGAATCCCATTGTTGTTGTTAATGGAGAAGCCACTTGAGCACATGCAGGCCATCCTGGGAGCTGCACACACACCACCTGAGTCTTCCCTGCAGGACTGGAGTGCCTTTGCAGTGGGTGACTCCAGAGAGCTCATGGGTGCCCCTTTCAGTCCCTTTCACAAACACATTCTCACTCTTAAGTGCTTCTTTTTTTCCTTAGGTTTGGCCCTAGGTTTCCTGTAGCAGACTCTGAAAGTATCAAATCTTTTTATATATAAAAAAATTATTTATCCAGATGGTACAGCAGAAAAATGGCTCAAGCTGCTGCCTCCAAACAAAGAAATCCCTGGGCTGTTGCAGCCTTGGAATCTGTGCACCTGCCTATCAAGAGTGATATTGGTAGTCACTGATTTTTAAAAATTAAAAAAGTCCAATATTAATAGTTTGGGTTGGGTCTTTTCCACTGAATCTTCTGCTGTACCTTGTGTACCTGATGATCACTTGTTAATTTCATTATGTCAGCTATAGCTGCTACTACTGTGATGCCACTGGAGAAATTCAGTATGTGGTTACTTTAAAAAAACAACAGCAAAGGGAGACCTTGACAATATAGATTATTTGGGCATTGAGGCCACTGTTGAGTTGTGAACCAGCCTTTTCCTTTATTGATTTCAGTCAAGTATGACATTCATCTAGCTCCTAAATATCTACTTCCTTTTTTCATTTTCCTGGGTGGAAACATTTCTAGAAAGCATTATTAGGATAATTATGAGTAAGATAATTTTTTCAGTGTTGGGGAGTGTTTTCTTCAGAAATATTGGTATGGCTGGGAATTATATTTACAGCTCTTCAGGATGTATTTTATGTAACATAGAAGCAGGTAATAGTTATGTTTATCATTTGGCCTAACACAAAGCAGAAGTCATCCTGTGATAGGTTAGGGAAACAAACTGTAGGACAGTGTGTTTTTTTTTCTTGCAGGTAGATAGAACATCAGGACAACCAGTATTCAATGGCAGAAAAAAAGCACCTCCCAGGATAAAGCTTATGCCTTTGATAAACAGGAAAACTACTTTCTTTCCATATATTCAATCTCTTACCCAGTCTAGTAACATGTAATTGGTGTTTTCTGATATGGGGGAGCTACAGGGTAATAAGGCTTGTCTTTGCATCCAGTTATGAGGAATACAGTGTAAGATCCAATTACAAAGGAAGTGAGATAATAGAATTTTAATATAGTAAGTTTTTTTCTAAAAAAAACCCCAACAACAAACAAGTAAAAAGCTACCCTCTAGAAAGTTTGTCAAAAAAGCCTGTGACAAAAGCTGGCTCAGTTGCTTGGATAGTGAACTACAGCCTGTACAGGTGCAATTGCTAACTTGGCTTGTTATAGCAGTTAAATGAAAAATAACCAGATGGAAAAGATAATCACAGAATGGTTTGGTTGGAAGGGACCTTAAAGATCATCCAGTTCCAACCCCCCTGCCATGGGCAGGGACACCTCCCACCAGCCCAGGCTGCTCCAAGCCCCATCCAACCTGCCCTTCAACACTGCCAGGGATGGGGCAGCCACAACCTCTCTGGGCAACCTGTGCTTCAGGTGTTGGCTGTTTTGCAGCCACTTTGTAGGCCTTAAGCTTTTATGAATTTGAAAGGTCAGGAAATACGTGTTTGAGTGCTGCACTAGTGGCTTGGGGAATGCCTGCTGCAGACTTCCAAGAGTTAATTGCTTGGGAAATCTGTGTGGGTTTTTTTTCTTCTTTTCCTTTTTGAATCCCTCAGTGGTACCACATTAAGTATTTGTGCTGTAGAAAAACTCACTTTTTAAAATCTTTGTGGTGAAAAACCAGTTCCTGCAGCTGCATAAAATATTTGAGTAACTTTTCTGATGATCATTAAGCAGTAAGTTAGGAAGTAGTATTAAGAATTTACTCAGATATGATAAAAATAAGACTTTCTGAGAATCTCTTGCCTCTCTGCTAGTAGTTCCAATTATTAGTAAGCACTGATGTATACATAAATAGAACAGCCTTACCTTTTCTCATCTTAAATATTCAGTTTCCATACATGTGTGAACATTGGCAGTGTTATGTATTTGAGCTTTTGATAGTTTTTAAGCTTTCCTAACTGTGTGATCAAATGCTCATGGTCATTTCAACTCTGCTGCCATATTTTTAATCTCATGCTAACTTCGAAAAAATGGCACAAATAGAAAAAAGGGGAAAATAAAAAGGTGGAGCAGTTTTCTTTCTGTTGGAGTAGGTAACCTTAGTTTGACACCTTGTGTTCTTTCTGAACGGCAGCATTTGGGTATTCTGATAAAGTGGTTTGGAATTGTTTTGTGTTTTCTTTTTGTGTCTCATATTCTTTCTGGCTGCATTGATTCCTGGAAATTTTCAGCTTGGTACAATTGCCTTTTTGCATCTCCTGTTCCAGGGATTGTTTTTTTTTATATGGATGGGCAGTATTTTTGCAACAACCTTGTGTTGTCAATTCTGAAGGATATATATAGCACCTCCAGCTTCAAAAGCTGCCTGAAACTTCCCAAAATGATTTGCTAGGTTATCTGTCTGTGTCTCTTCGTATCCTGAGGTACTGAGATTGGAACTGTCAGATAAGGTCGTGGTGCCTTGTGAAGACTCCAGAATGCTTTGAAGTTTCTCATATCCCTGTGTACAGAATCAGAAGTGACTTCTGAAAAAAGATCATTTTTTTCTAATTACGTTAGGATTTAAGTGATTGAGATGTTTTGAAGCTTCATTTATAAGACCTATATCTATAAAAGTTAAACACTGTGGCTACCATCTACTCTTGAGTTTCCAAGGCTTTAAGTATCTAAAGTTAAGTGCACAGAATCCTCTGATTGATACTTTCAGTTTTGAGGGATGAGTTGGGGGAATGATGTTTCTATCCTTTAGTGCTATTTTCACATGAAGTTTGTAATTTTAAGCACCTTTGCAAAAGGTGTTAGCAGCTTTAGAGTAATTTAAAATATTTTATATTGCTTTTGGTTGTGCATGCCAGATACTGTGCACTAGGTGTCAGTAATCATCCACCTTCAGAACTCAGTGTTGCTGGTTACTGGGATGGTTACTTGAAGTAGCTGGTAGTTTCCAGAGTTTCTGTAACAGTTTGCTCCTTGGGTGTCTGATTTCAAAGCAAGATTGTCATCCAAAGCAGAGGGGAAGGAATGGTTACTTGGGACTTGTTCCCATGTATTAACAAACTATAAAAGCATGTTGTGCTTCTCTCATTGAGTTCGTTTCAACTTTAAGCCTAATGGGGCATAACCTTTCACTAACTTAATAAACTAATTGAATTGTTTGGTTTGGAGGGGACCTTAAAGATCATGGAATCTCACCCCCTGCCATGGGCAGGGACACCTCCCAGCAGCCCAGGTTGCTCCAAGCCCCATCCAACCTGCCTTTGAACACCTCCAGGGATGGGGCAGCCACAGCTTCTCTGGGCAACCTGTTCCAGTGTCTCACCACCCTCACAGTGAAGAATTTCTTCCTAATATTTAATCTAAATCTACCCTCTCTCAGTTTGAAACCATTACTTCTATCACTAAATGCCTTTATAAAAAGTCCTTCCCCAGCTTTCCTGGAGCCCCTTCAGGCACTGGAAGGTGCTCTAAGGTCTCCCTGGAGCCTTCTCTTCTCCAGGCTGAACAACCTCAACTTTCTGAGCCTGTTGTCTTCCTTGCTGGTTGTCAGTTTGCATGTGTGTAGTATCATGGAATGAAAATGTTGAGATTTGCAATATCAGAAACATAAAAATTGAGACAGTAGTTACTTTGATTCCATATCCTGAGATGGTAAAGATTAGTAATCAGATTGTATCTTCAAGCAATGAAAATATTTAACTTGGTAAATGAATAGATTTTGGAAGTGGTGTATTTTTGTGTTCTTACTTTGCACATGAATAGAACGTTAAATATCTTCCATCAAATGTGTGGCTGTTATTAACTGCTTTGACTACTTACTTGTTAGTACCACTGACAAATAAAGTTCCTAAAGAACTCTTACCTTGGCTGTTTTTGTTGGCTGTTGAACTGGAAGGAAGCTTGAGTTTTCCTGGCAGTAGGAGCTGTCCTGATGGGCTGCACATTTACCGCCCTTCTGGAGCGATGTCTGCTACATTTCTCTCAACCCCCATTTCTTTTTAAGATTTCTTTTCTAAACTTGGATATATGCTGTGATTCAACCAGTCCTTTTCTCTTCCCCCCCCTGAAATGTCAGCTTTCAGAAGAGGAGAAGATCCAGCGTTACAGCATCCTGTCTGAGCTGTACGAGCGAATTGGTTTCCACCGCAAGTCGGCGTTTTTCAAGCGGATCGCGGCCATGCAGTGCGCTGCTCCCAGCATCCCAGAGCCTGGCTGGAGGGCCTGCTACAAGCTGCTGCTGGAAACTCTCCCTGGATACAGCTTGTCACTGGATCCTAAGGATTTCAGCAAAGGTAAGTGTCTCTGGGAAAGCGTGGATTAGCGGTGTAGGCCTCTCTGCTGGATGTCTGTAACTAATTTCCTTGAGAGATTTCACATGACACCAAAATAACTTTATAGTATCGCAGGATGGTATGGCTCAGAAGGAATCTTAAAGATCATCTAGATCCAACCCCCTGCATGGCCAGGGAGACCTCCCGCTAGATCAGGTTGCTCAGAGCCTCATCCAGCCTGCTCTTGAATCCTTCCAGGGATGGGACTTCCACACCCTCCCTGGGCAACCTGTTCCAATGTCTCACCACCCTCACAGCAAAGAATTTCTTCCAAATGTCTCACCTCAGTCTCCCCTCTTACAGTTTTAATCAATTACCTTTTGTCCTCTTACTACAAGCCCTGGTAAAAAGCCCCTCCCCAGCTTTCCTGGAGCCCCTTCAGGCACTGGAAGGTGCTCTAAGGTCTCCCTGGAGCCTTCTCTTCTCCAGGCTGAACACCCCAACTCTCTCAGCCTGTCTCCAGAGCAGAGCTGCTCCAGCCCTTCTCTGGACCCTCTTCAACAGGTCTATATCTTTCTTGTGGTGAGGGTCCCAGAACTGTACACAATATTCCAGATGAAGTCTCACCAGAGCAGAGCAGAGGGGCAGAATCCCCTCCCTTGCCCTGCTGGTCACACTTCTTTTGATGCAGCCCAGGACATGGTTGGTTTCTGCCTCCAGTGCACAGTGCCGGCTCATGTTGAGCTTCTCATCCACCATCCCCCCCAGGTCCTTCTCCTCTGGGCTGTTTTCAGTCCTTTCCCCCCCAGCCTGTATTTGTGCTTGGGGTTGCCCCAGCCCAGGTGCAGAATCTTGCACTTTTGTTGAACTTCATGCCGTTTGCATGAGCCCACCTCTCCAGCCTGTCAGGGTCCCTCTGGATGGCCTCCCTTCCCTCCAGCCTGTCAACCTCACCACACAGCTTGGTGTCACCAGCAAACTTGGTGAGGGTGCACTCAATGCCACTGTCCAGGTCACTGACAAAGATGTTAAATAGCATTACCTTTGTTGCACCGAGATGCTTTGTCAGATTTTTACCCCTAAAATGGCTATTTTAGTGACACATGGAAATATCACAGTAAACTGTAAGAACTACTTGATAAGAACGACATTTCACACTTTGAAAAAAAAAAAAAAAGACTCTTGTGTGCAATATATGAGGTCTGAAACGTTGGTTGTGGTAAATATTTCTAGAAAAGTTTGTCAAATGCTGAAGGGTAACATTAGAAGGAAGGCTGTTTAGAAGTTTATGAAGTATTGCCCATCTTGGAATATCTGTTGTTTTAAAATTATTGCACTTGCTTACTACTAGAAGCAGGTTAAGTTTCATGAAGAGTATTATGCATTTGGCATATTATGTATTTGAAATAAAAGTTTCATTATGGTGATCTATTTGTTGTTGCCATAGATAATTTGCAAAGATGAAATAATTTGTAGTCTGAAATGTTTTTAAAGACTCCAAATCAGGAAATGTGCTTCATGTCCTGTAATTTTATTGCTTTTTATGAACTTTTAATGGCCAGAAATCCATTTAGAGACAACATCTTTTGCTTGGTCTTTGAAGAGAGTTAGAAAGTACTTGATAAGTATTAAAAATGAAGTTTCTGTATGAAACCTAATGTGAATTTCCTGTTTAGAGAATTTAAAAACTATAAACTTTTAATGTTTTTGTGTATCGTTTTGTTTTTACTTCATGGGAAGTGTTAGCTTCAGTTTCTGAATTCTCATGGTCAATGTATAAGTTGATAGAGAAGCATACACAACAAAAATTGCTTTCACATTTAAACCTTCACATCAACTCAAAGATCCTAATTTGTCTTTTGTTTTGAGTACAAGATTCAGAGTTTGTAATTACTGCTTCCGTTGGGCGATGTGTGTCAGTGTCATGAAATTACTTCTTAGTCTATAAAGAAAGCCCAAACCAGTTGATTTGTGAGGACTTGTGGCTTTAAAAAGTGCTCCCTGTCTGATTTGCTTCGTAGGAACCCACAGGGGATGGGCTGCAGTGCAGATGCGTTTGCTTCACGAGCTGGTGTATGCATCCAGAAGAATGGGGAATCCTGCTCTGTGTGTCAGGCATCTCTCTTTTCTTCTGCAGACCATGCTGGATTTTCTTTCCGATCAAGGTATGGTTTTAAAAAAAGATGTGTCTGTTGTCTTCTGTCCTACAGTCAAATCCTGTTACTTTGTTTTGAAATAAACTTCATTTGAGAAGTACTGGAGAGCACAGAAGTTAGGGATGGTAAGCAATCACGTGTGCAGAATAAAGAGTTTTAAGCATTAGTGGCCTGACCTTGATGTGTAGTAGCTAAAATAAAATTTCCTTTAATGTTTTCCATCCAAAGATTGACGGCCTCAAGCCTTAATGCTCTGTTTCCTCTGTAAATAGAAACATAGAATCACAGAATGGTTTGGGTTGGAAGAGACCTTAAAGATCATCTACTTCCAACCCTCTTGCCATGGGCAGGGACACCTCCCACCAGCCCAGGCTGCACAAGCCCCATCCAACCTGGCCTTGAACACCTCCAGGGATGGGGCTTCCACAGCCTCCCTGGGCAACCTGTTCCAGTGCCTTCCTACCCTCGTACTGAAGAATTCCTTCCTGATGTCTAACCTAAATCTCCCCTCTTTCCATTTAAAACCATCACCCCATGTCCTATCACTAGATACATGCCCTTGTAAAAAGTCTCTCCCCAGCTATTCTTGTACTAAGAAAATTATCATAGGGCTGAATTTGTATCTGGATTAAAAAATAGGTAGTATTTTCAAATCCTAACAGCTCTCATAAGTGATATTAATTAAGAGACTGAGAGGACTTGAGATTGAAAAGTAAATTCAGAAGAGTGTACTATACTTCAGACTGCATCTACCACAAGTTTTCTGATAAAATGTGATTTCTGACAGGACATTCATGTTGTGGATACAGAATTCATCTAAGGGACCAGCAACGATCCTTGGCTCTGTACTTGGGACAAGGAACTTGTAGAAGGAGAATGTGGTGAAGTTGAGTTAAGCAGTGTTTAACCAGGACAGTAGGCTTAAGCTTCAGTCAGTTTCTTCCAAAAATTCTTTTTTAATTCAGCAAGAAATTTCAGTGGGAGTTAGTAAATTTGTTAGTGGATGACAATGGAATAAATGTATCTGTGGATGCTTTCCAGAAATTGTAGTGGTGGGTGTGAGGTCTCTTTTGCAGGGCAGGGCCATGCAGCTTTTACAAAATCACCTGGAAAACAAAAAGTGACAACTGTTACATTTTATGTTTCTTGGGAAAAATATTTCAAACAGGTTTGTTTTTTTTTTAACACCCAGAGTAATGACTGAGCTAGTGATGAAAGGTTTTAAAAGATGTTTTGCATTCATAGTAAGCCAGGTAAAAAGTGCAATTTTTTTCTCCAGTTATTCCCTCATTTATGATAAAGAGAATGTCAGTAAAATGATGTAGGTTTTTTTCTTGCCTCTCTTTTCTGCTTTAGTTATGGCTGAACATCACTCCTTGGTGACTCCTGCTGCACAGAACCTCGTTGGACCTTTAGGTCCTTGCCTGCCAGTGAGTTCCCTCTGATAAGGGGCTCAAATCAGTAGTGGAGGAAGGAGAGGAACTGCAAGGAACTGATAATCTGGAATAAATTATCATTCTGTCTGTAGATCTTATTTGCTGTCAAAAGGTCCTTGTATTTTTCAGGACTTTTAATGAAGCTTTGTTGATTTTTAGGTATGAAAAGTTTGGCTGAAGGCAAGGCTTTAAGCTCTTCTTCTCTGCATGTCTACCTATGATATTGGTAATCCCTAAACCAAGTGACCCTTGGGAGACAGTCCTGAAGGGCAAAGGAGCCCAGGAAGGCTGGTCATACTTCAAGGAGGAACTCTTACAGGCACAGGAGAAGGCCATCCCCAGGACCTGAAAGATGAGCTGATGGGGAAAACCAGCCTGGCTAAATAGGGAGCTTTGGCTGGACCTCAGGAACAAAAGGAAAGTTTATGGCTTTTGGAAAAATTGCTTTGGTTAGCAATTTATGAGGAATACCATGATGTAGTGAAGCTCTGCGGGGGGGAAATTAGAAGGGCCAAGGCTCAAGCAGAACTCTATTTGGCCACTGCAGTTAAAGATAAGAAGAGGTTTTTCAGTGTATCAAAGGAAGGAAAAGGAAGACTAGGGAAAATGTGGGCCTGCTGATGAATGAGGTGGGTGCTACAGTGGTGGAAGACACAGAGAAGGCAGAGTTACTGAATCTCTTATTTGCTTTGGTCTTCTCTGCTAAGGCTGTCCCTCATGAATCTCAGACCCTGGAGGCAAGGGGAAAGGTCTGGAGAGAAGACTTTCCTTCAGTAGAGGAGGACCAGGTTAGAGACCACTTGGCTGAACTGGACATCCATAAGTCCATACGTCCTGATGGGATGCACCCATGAGTGCTGAAAGAGCTGGCAGATGTTATTGCTGGGCCGTTCTCCATCATCTTTGAAAGGTCCTGGAGAACAGGATTGATGCCTGAGGACTGGAGGAGAGCCAGTGTGTCTCCAGTCTTCAAAAAGAGCAAGGAGGACCCAGGGAACTGTAGGCTGGTTAGTCTCAGCTCTGTCCCTGGGAAGGTAATGGAGTAACTTGTTCTGGATGTCATCTCTAAACATGTTGAAGAACAGGAAGTTATTGGGAGTGGTCAGCATGGATTTACCAAGGCTAAATCATGCTTGACCAATCTGCTAGCCTTCTTTGATGACATAACTGGTTGGCTGAATGAGGGTGAAGCAGTGGATGTCATCTACCTTGACTTCAGCAAGGCTTTTGATGCTGTCTCCCATAGCATTCTCATTAGGAAACTGAGGGAGTGTGGGCTAGATGAGTGGACAGTGAGGTGGATTGAGAGCTGGCTGTGTGACAGAGCTCAGAGGGTTGTGATCAATGGAGCAGGGTCGAATTGGAGACCTCTAACCAGTGGTGTCCCCCAGGGGTCAATACTCGGTCCTGTTCGACATATTCATCAATGACCTGGACAAGGGGACAGAGTGTGTCCTCAGCAAGTTCACTGATGATACCAAACTGGAATGGGTGGTCACACTCCAGAGGCCTGTGCTGCCATCCAGTGTGACGTGGACAGGCTGGAGAGCTGGGCAGAGAAGAACCTAATGAGGTTCAACAAGGGCAAGTGTAGGGTCCTGCACCTGGGGAGGAAGAACCCCAAGCACCAATACAGCTTAGGGATGGACCTGCTGGAGAGGAGTTCTCAGGAGAAGAATTTGGTAGTCCTGGTAGACAGTAAATAATCCATGAGCCAGCAGTGTGACCTTGTTGCCAAGAAGGCCAATGGAATCCTGGGTTGAATAAAGAAGAGTGTGACCAGTAGGTTGAGGGAGGTCATTGTACCCCTTGTGAGGCCACACCTGGAGAACTGCATCCAGTTCTGGGCTCCCCAGTTCAAGAGAGACAGGGAACTACTGGAGAGAGTCCAGTAGAGAGTAACAAAGATGATTGTGGTTAAGGCTGAGAGAGCTGGGATTCTCTAGCCTGGAGAAGAGAAGGCTGTGGGGAGACCTTATTAATGCCTACAAGTATGTCAAGCGTGGGTGCAAGGAGCATGGAGCCATACTCTTTTCAGTAGTTTCCAGTGATAGGATGAGGGGCACTGGGCACAAGCTGGAACATGGGAAGTTCCATTTAAATATGAGGAAAAACTTCTTTCCTGTGAGGGTGACAGAGCCCTGGGACAGGCTGCCCAGGGAGGTTGTGGAATCTCCTTCTCCGGAGATATTCCAGACCCACCTGGATGCAGCCCTGAGTAATGTGCTCTGGGTGATCCTGCTTTAGCAGGGGAGTTGGACCAGATGATCTCTAGAGGACCCTTCCAACTCTGACAATTCTGTCATTCTGTAGCCCTAGAAAGGTTTGAAATCTTAAAGAGAACCAATTTCTGTGTTTCTTGACTTCAGATGTTGTATTCTCTCCAGTACCTGAAGGGCCTATGGGAAAGCTGGGGAGGGAGTATTTACAAGGGTGTGCAGTGATAGGAGAAGGGGTTATGATTTTTAAACTGAAAGAGGGGAGGTTTAGGTTAGATGTTAGGAAGGAATTCTTCTCTCTTAGTGTGGTCAGACACTGGAACAGGTGGCCCAGAGAAGCTGTGGAAGCCTCATCCCTGGAAGTGTTGAAGGGCAGGTTGGATGGGGCTTGGAGCAGCCTGGGCTGGTGGGAGGTGTCCCTGCCCATGGAGAGGTCTTGGAACTAGATGGTCTTTCAGGCCCCTTCCAACCCAAACCATTCTATGATTCTGTAACAGAGTAAATGAGTCTCCATCAGGAGGGATTTCTGTTTGTGGATTGTCATTTGCACTATGCCAGCTTTGCACACCTCCAGCCAGGCACTGCACAAGAAATACTACAGAGTGGCTGAGATCACTGCTTGGTCAGGAGGTTTTTTTATGGTTTATCTCAGATAGTGACTGAATGCCATGGCTGCACTTGGTCAGTGGAATGATACAAACATAGCTCTAGCTAAGAATTTTTTTTGTTCCTTTCAGTGGTCCCAAGTTTAATTTTCATTAATATCCTCAGTTGTCTTCATTTGACTGATGTGGTTCTGAACTCCGTAGTGGCAAAATTCTACCCCTCCTGCAAGTGGCTATTGACACTTCAACATGACAGCGACATTGATCCATGCCTTGCAAACCTTAGGGTCTGTAAGTTTGGCTGCAGGCTGTTTTCTCATGGAAATAACAGCCAGTACTGAGATCATCCTCCCTGATGAAGAATTCCTGCTAAAATTTATGCTGAAATGCTATTCGAGTTCCCTTCATCCTCTAGATCAGTTATGATGGACTTGTCAGCATTGGCTGGGCAGACCACTTTGATGTCTTGACAGTCTGGAATTGTTGGGAGTTGGAGGACCAGGGACTGCATGCCAATAATCTGGGATTGCTTTCAGAACCTTTTCATTCTGCTTTCAAGACTGCTGTGCTCAGGTGACGGCTGACAGATCAACTGCTGGGGTGAGGTCTGTGCCTTTGGCAACGAGTGATAAGCTTGATCTAAGAAAAAAATCCTCAAGCCTTGTTTATCTTCAGAAATTATAGTTAAGCCTGGACTGGTGGTAATTTGATGATGTCAGATGTGTTGTCTGACTAGGCTTAAAATAAGCCTTTCTATCTCACAGCTTGAAAGAAGAAACTGTGCAGTATTTTACATACATTTTTATTTATAGAACAGATTGCATATGCATTCACTTGGTGATATTTAAATTTCAAATTGCTGTGTAGATATATCAGAAATCAGAAAGAATGTTAAACTGGGCTCATAAAAATTGACAGTGAGACCAAAAGCAAATGTGTAGATGCCCTGAAGTGTAACCCTTCTGCCAAGCCCATACTGGCAACAGTGAAGACCAGTCTCAATTTCTGAGGATCTTTACTTAAAACACAGAATCATAGAATGTGTGGGGTTGGATGGGACCTTTAAAGTTCCTCTAGTCCAGCCCCCCCTGCAGAGCAGGGATCTTTTTAACTATATCAGGTTGCTCAGAGCCCTATCAAGCCTGTCCTTGAATGTCTCCAGGGACAGGGCCTCCACCACCTCTCAGGGCAACCTGTTCCAGTGATCCACCACCCTCAGGGTTTTAATGAAATGCATTGTTCTGTATGTCCACACGAACACCTGGGAAAACAAAATCAAGCTGCACGGGCACTTGAGGAGCTGTACTTCCCTACAAAGATTTGACTAAATGACATTTCACTAGGGAAAGGGATAAGAATAATCTAGAAACCTGTAAGAAACTGCTGCTACTCGAAACCATGGAATAAATTAAAAGCATCTCTTATTTTGAGGGACTGCTGGAGCAACTTGGTACTGTGTCCTGTTCTTTTGTTTATGTCTTGCTATGACTTTCTCATTTTTTCCCAGTTTAGGCTGCAGTAACAAGAGTTCTTGAGAACTTCAGCTCAGCTTTTTTTTTTTGGTTTTGTTTGAGCTGTTTTCTAACTGTTGCTCCCCTCTGTGTGCTGTTCTTCCTGTCTCTTCCCATAGTGCTCCTCCTCTTTTTCTTTTCTGCTGTTCATTGTATTTAGCTGACAGAAAACAAAGAGTATAAGGATTAGAAATAAAACACAGGATAACCAATGTCTGGTTTTCAAATAAACAAACCACCTTGACAGTAGTGTTAAACATTTGAGAGGAGGAGATACATGGAAGTGAAGAAGCTAATTGGAAGAAGCAAAAAGGAGTGGTGTGTTTGCTGGTAGTGTGGAGACTGCATAAAGATGTCATAGCAGATTCTCACAGAGTATATTCTCTTTCTGCATTAAAATCAATTAGAAAGCAGTGAAAAAAAGCAGAAGTGGTTAAATAGCAAAAGAAATGCAATTGGGGGAGGACAGAAAAGCTTACTGTGTAAAAGTGGATGTGGTGTCCAAACACAGAAAACAGAAAGAAATGTCAACCCCAGTAAGTTACATGAGGGGGAACGAAGAACATCAGGCCAGGAAACATTTTGAGGAGTAACTTTCTGCAGTTATGAAAGTTAAGAAGTTCTCCAGATATATTAGGAGCAGGAAGCCTGCCAGAATGAAAATGTAATTTAAGTATGAAAGGAGACTCTCAGGGAAGATCGGTCTGTGTCAGAAAATTTTGATCAAGGTTTTCTATTTAGGAAGAAAAATTCCAAGGCTTGGTCTTTCCTCTGTAGAGAATATATCTGTGGAATTCTTTCAAAGTGTAATTAGAAATGGTTTATGGTGGGGACTGATCTGAACTGTAAAATGAGTGGTAATAAATGTCAGGTACCAGATAAGGTTCAAAGATGTGAAATTTTAAATGAAACAGTTGAACTACTAACAGTTGCAATTAATGGATTTCTTAGATTGTCTTCATTCTCATTTTAAAATTATGAATGGCAAGTGTGTATCTGCATTTTGTTAAGAGTTCAGCAAGAGATGGAAATTCTAACTAAATGAGGTGGGTTTGTCTTTGCAGCATCCTAGTCATCCTACTGGTCCTGGCCATCCCATTGATCCTTTTGAAAAGATCCAGCATTCCCTTTGCACATGAATGTGGCTGCCTCAGTACTGACTGGGAGTCTGGACCTGACTCTAGTCATCAATTTTGATTTAATGGGAAGGAGTCAAAATATCTTTGAGGTGTGATTTCTTTCTATAGATGTTCTTTCCAAGGAATAGTGGTGGGTTTGTACCAGTGTGATTTTAATTTAACTCCAGTGTTCCTGAATTCCAAAAGAACCTCCTTTTGGTGCATGAATTGATGATTTGAAGAGAGAGAGAAACAAGAAGTGAATGAGATGATGACTTTCAGGGAGGAGACTATGAATCATGTGGCTTTTGCTTTTCAAAACAGTTGTAAACTATGAGGAAACTGGACAAAAAATGGCAATACCACAATTTGTTGCTGGGCCAGGGTCGTTTAGAAGAGTTTCTAGAGTCGAGTTGGTTGTGATACTGTTTCTTGAGAGCGGACTGTAAGAGATCCTGTGTTGGAAACGTTCTCTTAGAAGGTCTGTTTATGCTGTTCCCTGTAATCCCCTGAACTCTGTGTAATGGGGACCAAGAGCTTTGCTCTGCAGCTTCTCTCCTTTGTGCTGCAAAGCCTGATAATCCAGACCCAGCCTGCCAGCACTTTGCAAGGTTTTGTAGTCGTAAGGAATGCTTTTCCTGAATCCTGCATTTAAATTGGAACAACATTTCCCCTAGGATCCTCTATACTGTGTAAATTAATTTTTAGAACAGTAAAAGTTATTGATTTCAAAGGCTGACAAGAGTGAAGCTGTAATCAGACTAAAGAGGGAATATAATGCAAATTCAAACTTGATGTAGACTGAGTTGAGGTGAGATTTACTTAAGTGACACTAATGAACTGGTTTCAATGCACTGTGTTGTATTTTAGTTGGCAAAGTACCTGCAAGTTGTTTCTGCCTAACCAATAGATCTTATAAAAGGGAGTTAGTTTGGTTGGTCTTACAATACTAAAATTAACTGATTTCAGGATGGAGGCTGAAATGTTCAGTTGAAGTACCAGGGGATATTTATAGCTGCATGGTAGGTGCTTAGCCATTAATAACAAATCCTTTTACAGCTTCAGCACAGTGCCATAACTTATCTGAGTACTTCTATATAAAAAAGTGTGTGTGTGTGTGTGTCCATATATATATTTATATATATAAATAAATGTAATTGAACAGACTTGCCATCTCTTCTGTGTTTGATGTATAGCAGTGGTACAGGGTTCTGTAAGAATGAATATATTTAAAAAAGCTTGACTATATTAAAAAAAGCTTGAATATAAATGCTTTCTGACAGATTGTAATGAAAGACTTCTGAGATTGCATATGGAGTAGGAGGAGGTTTCTCAGAAGCCACTTAACTCTTCATTCTTATTCATCATGGTGCCACAAATTTTGCAGCTTTTCATCTTGTCCTGTGTTTTCTTCAGTTGTGTGCTAGAAAACGTCAGCACTCTCATGTGCTTTTGCTGCTGGGAGTTGTTTATCTGCAACACTTTTTCCTGCTTTTCTAAAAAAAAAAACCCTTTTCCTAATTTAAAATAGTAGCAGCAGTGTAGAACTCTCTGAGCTTCTTTCATTCTTTTAAAAAAATCTCTTGCTGGGAGTGGTGTTTTCTAGAGACAAGCTGGCTTATTAAATAACTTCACTCAAACTGCTTTATTAAAAAAGGTATAATTTATTTTCCTGAAATACGTGTCTTTTAGACTATGTAGAAAGTGAAGATTGCCCAGAGGAAAACCACAATGCCTGCACATCTTTATCTTAGTTTCAAATAATGGTCTCCTTATCCTTGTGTTCCTTAAGTAAGACTGGCTCAGATCCTAATTCAGTGCATTTATTGATTTTTGAAGTGGAAGAAATAAATGAAACTGAGTAAACTAGCAGCACTGATAAAAAATTTAAATTAATTTGCTAAGCACACAATACGTGTGGCTGGCAGGTCGAGGGAGGTGATCCTGCCCCTCTACTCTGCACTTATGAGACCCCACCTGGAATAATGTGTACAGTTCTGGGGCCCTCAACACAGGTAGGACATAGAACTCTTCGACTGAGTCCAGAGAAGGGCCATGAAGGTGATCCAAGGTCTGGAGCAGCTCTGCTGGGAAGACAGGCTGGGAGAGTTGGGGCTGTTCAGCCTGGAGAAGAGAAGACTCCAGGGAGACCTCAGAGCACCTTCCATTGCCTGAAGGGGCTCCAGGAAAGCTGGGGAGGGGCTTTTCACCAGAGAGGGCAGTGATAGGACAAGGGGTCATGGTTTGAAATTGGAAGAGGGGAGATTCAGGTTAGATGTTAGGAGGAAATTCTTCACTGTGAGGGTGGTGAGACATTGGAACAGGTTGCCCAAGGAAGCTGTGGCTGCCCCATCCCTGGAGGTGTTCAAGGCCAGGTTGGATGGGGCTCTGAGCAACCTGGTCTGGTGGGAGGTGTCCCTGCTCATGGCAGGGGGGCTGGAACCTGGTGATCTTTAAGCTCTGTTCCAACCCAAACCATTCTATGATTCTATATGAAGACCAACAATTTTTAAGGTCATATGTTGCATGAATGAAAAAAATGCTGTCCTGTGAAGAAAATGAAGAGTGATCCAAATGTATAACATTATAAACAAACCTGTTTGATTTGATTAATTGAGGATAATGATGCAACTGTTCAAACGAAGACCAGGTGCCAGGTTTCTGTTTCAGAAAGAGTGAATACTTTGGGGAAGGCAGACTGTAATTGGCAATACCTACACATGAAGAATTTGTTCTGTATTTTTAAGAGCTAATATTTTTATAGTGATGGAAGCTCTTCAGGAAATGCTATATTACTAAAATTCAGATAAATTTTATATGGCACTTAACAGACTTGAGACTGCTCTCTTTAGCCTAAATACAAACGAAGACTCTGGAATCAAGGCTTCTACTAAAAGTAGCATTTTATATGTAAAAAAAGAAATCCATGTTTAAAAGAGAATCATCCATGTAGTTTGGTGAACTCCCCATATGATGTCCATAGGATTCAATATGCTAAAAATAAGAAGTGTAAGATCCAGGAGTGACAGGGACAAAATGTTTTTTTCAAAAGGATGGGGAAACTCAACCATATGTCAGCTAAGAGAGCTGGTGTTTTTGTTGAAAGTTTTCAGACAGTTGTCTTTTTTTAGTATTTAAGCAATTTAACTGTCCTTGCCTCAAGCAAGCCTCTTCTCTTTGTGTGACTAGAGAAGGCATCAAAACTTTGATTCATGATAATCCTTGTCAAGGTTTGAGTCAGGATCAGATTTGAACCAGTGCCAACAACACTCTCCATCCCTCCCCCTGCCACCCAGGTAGGGAAGGGGAGAGAGAATGAAAGAGAGGGACTTTCTGGATTTAAAACTAAACTAGACAGTTTTAATTAAACACTAATGATAAAATAAAATATGTGCAATGGTACACAAATGTGTTCAGGAATGTGCAAACCCCTATTGCCTCCCCCCACCCCCAGCAGCTCCCCCAGCATCTCCTGAGCTGTGAGCAGCTCTGAAATGTCCCAGAGCTGCTGGAGAGAGGGCAGAGAGACAGGAGCTGAGGAGAGAGTGATGAGGGGCAGGGATGCACAGGCCTTGGGATCAATGGTGATGGAAGGATGGAGTCCTCCCTGGATGCTGGCCATGGACAGGAGAGAAGGGAAGAAGAAGCAGGGAGGAAGTTGTCTTCTGTGATCCCTGACCTTACACTGAGCTTACGTAGATATATGGAATGGAACACTTTGGTCAGTTTTGCTGCCTGTCTAGTCCACTCCTCCCTACAGGAGGGCTGCAGATGTGACTCTTCTGCTCCTGTAACATCTGAGGCTGCAGAGCAAAGTGCCCTTGATGTCTCAGCGGTAACGTAAACATTCCAGTTATCAGTCCACTAGCTGGAAAACTTGCTGCTAGTTAAAGAGAGCTCACTGAAGGAAGAAAGAAAAAAAAGTCAGTAAAAAGAAAATTGTCTTCATCCTACTCAAACCAGCACAATCTTCTCTGGCCAAATTCCAGACATCGCATAGCAGTGTATTGAGGAAAATGTCCTACAGAAATGGACATGTTGTTCTTTCCATCTTCTATCCCTTGGCTTCTTCCTCCACAAATACAAAATCAGATGTGTTTAAGTTATCTGTACGTTTTTACAAAGCCTACTTTGCTCAGAAGCAGCTTTGCAGCAGTCCTTAACTTTCTCCATTGTTACAGAAGTTAACTATGCTTAATTTGCTCCACTTTATGTTAAGGTTGCTCTTCTGGTGTTTCTTAACATGAAAATATTAATATTGTACAGCAGTTTGCATGCTGATTTTGTGTGTACAAACTGTATTTTTGTACCATTCAGATGATAGGGACGTATGAAGTTCTCAGATATGGTGGAGAATTAGATGCTGAAAATTTTTATGGCAGGTTTCTGAACTCTGACTTCAGCTGTGTCAATTTTTCATGAGTTTTTACCTAAAAATAGTTTTGTGCTAGCTGTGAATTTCAAACTGGCTGTGACTTAATGTGTAAAGATTTTATGTAATTATTAAAAACCTTAGAATAGAACACTGTGGTGTGTTTAATTAGTCTCTTGCCATTCTCTCTCTCTGTGGTGGTCATCTTAGAAACAAAAAGCATTCTCTTTTTATTTATGTTGCAAATATTATCTTCTCCCCCTCCCTCCTGCAGAGTTAGTAGCAAAGCTGATAATTTCTTTTTCAAAGATGAGCTATTAGACATGCTATCACACAACAAATAACTGAATCCTTTTGCCCTCATTCTCCTTGTGTGGATGGAGCCACTTTCCATGATCATTATCTTCTGTCCAGGAAAGTGTCTAGCTCTCTGGGTAGCATAGATGAATTATTTGCTTGTTGTTCCTGTTCTTTTCCACAGCAAACTGTGAATTTTACTAGTCTTTAGTCTCAGCTGTATTTATTTAGAGAATTATTTAGCTTGATTTCTCAAAGAAACAGGATTCATCAAATATGCTGTCTGCTGGTGCATTTCTGCTGTTCCCCCTAAGAATAGCTTTTGAGTCTATTGACAAAACCTGGTGTGGAGAACAAATCAAAAATGTTAATTTTGTTCCAGTTTCACGACACTTGGAAAAAGGAGATGCAAACAGTGCCCTGAGGAGACAAAGAGAAAAAAAAACAAAAAACAACAGACCATTAATTCTCACTTGCTTTGGTCGTTTTGCCATCCAGTTGGCCAGTCAAGTTGTGTGTACTTCCTGGCTAATATGGTAAGGGTCTGAAATGTAGCTGTTCAGGGCAGTGTAAGAAGGTGGGTGAGTGCTGAGATTCATTGCAGTAGAGAACATCAGAATGAAACCCCATTATTCCTTGTCTTGTACTCTAGGTGACCCTGCTCTTGCAGGGGGGGGTTGGACTAGATGATCTTTCGAGGTCCCTTCCAACCCCTAGGATTCTATGATTCTATGATTCTATGATTCTATGATTCTATGATTCTATGATTCTTGTCTTGCTTTCAAAGCAGCTTGGACAAGTATCAGAGCTCTGAGCAATTTGAAGTCTTGCGTACTGGCTACATGTATTTTTCAGAACAATATTGGAGATGCTGCTTGTTTACTACAACTGTAGGAGCTGCTGTCATCTAATACCCATCAGGCATAATGTAATGGAAAACCAGGTGATGCTTGTCTGCAGATTAGAGGAGACCTGTTCTACTGAATTACACAACTGAAATACTCAATTCATGGATGGATCATGCAAGTCTTGCTAAGGCACTTCACTTAAAATGTTGGCTTGTTTGTGGTAGTAAAGAGTGATGTACTGAGTGTACAGGTAGGTTGAGTATGCAGTAGGACAATAGTCCATCTGCATGTCTCTGGAACTGCAGTTGAGGGACTACCTGACTGAGCATGAAGACCTCTGCCTACATGCTGTCATCTAGTGTTTAACTTCAAGGTAAGAAGTTTGTAGCTGTTACTGTCTGTGAATACTCAATTTCTTCTTCAGCCTTTGTGAGGGTCTTCTGTGGGACCTACAGTAAAGGTTGGGAAGGAGTTTTTACCAGGGCTTGTCAAGAAAGGACAAGGGTGAATGGATGAAAACTGGAAGAGGGGAGATTTTGGTTAGAGATTAGGAGAAAATTCCTTCCTGTGAGGGTGGTGAGACACTGGCACAGGTTGCCCAGGGAAGTTTTTGCTGCCCCATCCCTGGAAATGTTCAAGGCCAGGTTGGATGGGGCTTGGAGCAACCTGGTCTAGTGGGAGGTGTCCCTGCCCATAGTAAGGGGGGGTTGGAACTAGGTGATTTTTAAGGTCCCTTCCAACCCAAACCATTCTATGATTCTATGATATTTTGTTAAAAATTATTTTTTAGTTGAAAGAAATCTTACCTTGATGGCAGGGCTATGGCAGCTGACAGGCTTTTTTTTCACCTTTTCTAGTTGTAAAGGGGTTCACCAAGCAATTTTCTTTCTTTTTGTGAAGGAAATATCTATGTTTCTGGCTGCAGAAACTACTGTTCTTTTTCTGCTCTCAGGCTGACTTTTCTATCTTGTTAGGTTTTAGTGGTAATTTATCAAGGAGATATTTGACTCTTTTCCTGAGAGCTGGGTAGGTCAGCTGGCTGCTGCTTCTCAGGGGCTGACTGCTGCAGGAGGTCTCCTCAGGCTTCTCCTTTATGAACATTCTTTGCTGTTTTCAAAGGGGAAGGAGAAGTTCAGCCAGGACAAAGAAACCTGGGTACTAGGGATTTTTTTTGTTGTTAAAACTCTGATTCTGGGCTTATCACCATGGGAAAATTGAAGTCTAAAAACTTTCAACTATTTAAACTGAAAGAGGGGAGATTTAGGTTAGACATCAGGAAGAAATTCTTCACCATGAGGGTAGGAAGGCACTGGAACAGATTGCCCAGGGAGGTTGTGGAAGCCCCATCCCTGGAGGTGTCCAAGGGCAGGTTGGATGGGGCTTGTGCAGCCTGGTCTGGTGGGAGGTGTCCCTGCCCATAGCAGGGAGGTTGGAACCTGATGGTCTTTAAGGTCCCTTCCAACCTTCACCATTGTACAATTCTATTTATTTTCCATCTTCCTTTTAGAATCTTTTAGCAAAACAAAGTTGTCTGTCTTCCAGTGTAATTGACAGGTCACACATAAACTGTTCCCTTCATTCTACCTTGCTGGAGGTTGTTCTCTGAGGGACACAATGACTTGATCAAAACAAGACCAACAAGTTGTTTACCAGGGAACAAATACTGTATTTTCAATATTTGACTTAGATTGAATGCAGATATTTTGATTTTTTTGCAAATATTAAAGAACTAAAACATAGAGTTTTATCAGTTGTGTTGTTCTGATTTTCTCTTTCATCTGCCAAGGCATGAAATGCTGTTTGTGTGTTTCTGTTAAATCGTGGTTATTGAAGTGCTTAAAAACATTACTTTATAACTGACCTTCTTTCCTGCCCTGGTCTGATTTTAATGGCTTCATTTTTCTGTGATATTGTTTCATCATTATTGTGAATCTAGCAGAAAGACTTCATTTTTATTATTTTTGTTTTCCTCCACGTTTTGTAGCTTTCACAAATGGTTTCCAGCTGTGTGACTGAAGCTTTCAGGTTTTGGTCTAGTCATATTAGAAAAATGTCTGAAGCAGCTTTGGGACAAAACCCATATTCATTCTGCTGACATGAAATAAGCAAAAAGTTAACCAGTAATACTGGTAGACTTCCAAAATTTTCAGTTGTCAGAAGCAGCCAAAGAAAGAGAATCAGAACAATTTGGTGTGGAATGGGGAAGCTGTGCTGGGAGGTTATACTGAACAAACTGGGATGTGCTGGAGTGGCAGTACTGACTGAGGCTTTGTTCAGCTTTTATTTGGTTACAGCTTTTCTGTGGTCCTGGTCCTTCAGTGAGTCTGGAGGGAAAGTGGAGGAAAAAAACTGATCTGTGAATGTTGTTATTCCGGATGAAATAGCTCATAGTTTTTCACTAAATGTGTCTCTGTACATACAAAAGAGTATCCAGTAGTGTCTCCAGCTGCAGAGAAGCTTTTAAAGCTGTTGAGGTGAATTCACAGGTTAAAGGATCAAGTGGTGATTGCTTTCCTGCTGTTGTGTGCCAGCATGACGACGACACTAGGTGGATAAAGACCTTGAGGAGTAGCTGTTTTCTGTCTCCTCTTTGCAAAGAGAAAGATAACTACTGGTGACAGCTGTTGCAGTCAGTCTTCTAAACTATGGATCACGAGACACAGTAGTTGAATAGGTCCTTCTAGGAGCTTTGTGCAGTTTCTGATTGTGTCAAAATACCATGACAGCCAGGCAGGTGCTAGGAAAATTCAGAGCTGTTTGGAGCCAGCAGTCTGTAGCAGGTTTTTGGCAACTACTACAACATTGTAGATTTGACCAAGCAGAGAAATTTGTTTCATCCATTTTATACCACAGAGGTCGGGTAGCAGAGGTGCTCAGTCAAGGCAGAAAGGCTCCAACATTTGTGTTCAGAAGTGGCTCTCAGGAATCATTAAATGGTTTGGGTCGGAAGGGACCTTGAAGATCATCTAGTTCCAACCCCCCTGCTATGAGCAGGGACACCTCCCACCAGCCCAGGTTGCTCTAAGCCCCATCCAACCTGGCCTTGAGCACTTCCTGGGATGGGGCTTCCACAGCTTCCCTGAGCAACCTTTGTCTCACCACTCTAATAGTGAAGAATTTCTTCCTAAGGTCTAAACTGAATCTCCCCTCATCCAGTTTTATTCCATTCCCCCTTGCCCTCTCACTCCATGCCCTTGTAAAAAGCCCTTTGTAAAAGGATCCTGCTCTACGTTAAGACCATTGCCCCTTGTCCTACAGCAACGTGCCCTTGTAAAAAGCCCCTCCCCAGCTTTCCTGGAGCCCCTTCAGGCACTGGAAGGTGCTCTGAGGTCTCCCTGGAGCCTTCTCTTCTCCAGGCTGAACAGCCCACCTCTCCCAGCCTGTCTCTGTAGCAGAGCTGCTCCAGCCCTTGGATCATCTTCACGGCCTCCTCTGGACTTTGCCATGGAGCTCCATGTCCTCTTTATGCTGTGAGCTCCAGAACTGGGCACAGTTCTCCAGGCAAACTCTTATGAGGGCAGAGTAGAAGGGTAGAATCCCCTCCCTTGCCCTGCTGGCCACACTTCTTTTGATGCAGCCCAGGACACTGTTGGTTTCTGGGGTGCAAGCACACGTTGCCAGCTCATGTTGAGCTTCTTGTCCACTGGAAAAAGATCATGCAGCTCTTGCTCTTTTTCATCATGAATACTTCTTGATCATTTCCTGTTGATGTAGGTTTCTTTAGCATCTCACCTGAGATAGAGTGCTAAGGAAAAAGGGATTGGGTGGCTTGGCTTGGCAGCAGCATGTTATAAACTGCAGTTCATACAGTATCAGCATAGAGAAATGTCTTGTTTTAGCCTTGCCTTTGCAGAAAATCATGCTGAGCTTCTACTGTGAAAACAAAACGTGACTCTAAAATCTGTAAACAAATTATTTTGGCAGTAAGTGGCCGCACGTTCTCTTTGGATCCAGGAATTGACAGTGTTTCACACTAGGGATTGAAAGCTGATTCTTCAGAATGCCAGAGCTCTGGTTTCAAGCAGAACTGAGCACATGCTGTTGTGTTGTCTTCATCATTCCTGGTACCTTTCCATCTGGGAAGTTAGTACTTGTACTGTGTGCCCTTGCTCATACAGCATGGCAGGTTTTGCCAGGGGAGTTTAGATTGGATATTAGGAAAAACTTCTTTACCAACAGGGTTGTCACAGGCAGCCCAGGGCAGTGGTGGAGTCACCATCCCTGGAGGGATTTAAAAGACCTATAGATGTAGTACTTAGAGACATGGTTTAGTGGTGATCTTGGCAGGTTAGCAGTTACCCTTGATGGTCTTAAAGGACCTTTCCAACCCAAATGATCCTGTGATATTTATGAATTAACAACCTGAATGCTGTAGCCTGCAATTCGAATGAAAATACTCAGTCTTGAACTGCTATAACTCCTGCTTGTGCTGCACTGATCTGAGTAGGTATGTATGTATAAAAATGCAGGTTTTGGACCATTTCCTACACCCAGTTAAAATGTGGTGAGTGGCTCAAGGAGCAGTTCAGTGAATCGTAGGCAAGAGCAAAGCAATTTGTCAGCAATGTAGCATTCCTTTAATAGTGCAGACAATTACAATCAAATGTTACTTGTTTTGGAAGACTGCAGCTTGCACACTAAACTGGATTGATGTGAGGAACACAAACATCAGTGGATATTTGTGCCTTTCAAGGCCCAAGGCAGTGTTTTGGGCACTAACATGGTTTACTGGGTATGTTTCTCTCAAGGTTTTCTCCCTCCTCCCTCTCACAGCTGCTACACAGCTTTTTTTTACTCTTTCATCAAAATGTTGCCACCACCACAGCTCATGGGCCCATCTTTGGGCAGTGGTGGGTCCATTTTGGAGTTGGGTGGAACTGGCTCACTCAGACATGGAGCTCCTCCTGGTCTCTCCTTACAAAGGCCACCCCTAGAGCTCCCCTCCCTAACAAAGCTTTGCTGCACAAACCCAGTTTACTTGTTTAAGCTGTTTTTTTTTTAAAAGCCATCTTTGCTGTCACGCTTCCATTTCTCTACTTTGTTTGGTCGTTGAGTATTTTGATCCCTGAAGTATTTTCTAGAAACAGTTCAGTTATTGAATAGTTTGTTTATTGGTACCACATCTCCTTTTTCCCTCTAAACACACACTCCCAGGCTTATTTCTGTTTGCAGACTCCCATTTCATCAGAGAAATATGTTTTTGTGTTCAGGCCATAAATCTCCACATGGACTTTTTTTTCTGAGACACAGTTGTACACATTGTAGCTGAAATTCCTAAGAATTAATTATACATTATTATTATTATTGAAGACAACCCAAATAACATGTTTGTTTGAATGTTCTTGCATTTTTAAGGAAAACCAAAGATGATTTTTTTTTTTTTTAGCAGCATAATAGGGTACAATTATTTTATGACTTAGGTGGTTTTAACACAAGGCAACATCAAAAGCTATCATAGAATGGTTAAGGTTGGAAGGGACCTTAAAGACCATCAGGTTCCAACCTCCCTGCTATGAGCAGGGACACCTCCCACCAGACCAGGCTGCACAAGCCTCATCCAACCTGCCCTTGAACACCTCCAGGGATGGGGCTTCCACAGCCTCCCTGGGCAACCTGTTCCAGTGCCTTCCTACCCTCATGGTGAAGAGTTTCTTCCTGATGTCTAACCTAAATCTACCCTCTTTCAGTTTAAAACCTTTACCCTTTCTCTCATCACTGCCCTCCCTGCTGAAAAGCCCCTCCCCAGCTTTCCTGGAGCCCCTTCAGGCACTGGAAGGTGCTCTAAGGTCTCCCTGGAGCCTTCTCTTCTCCAGGCTGAACAGCCCCAACTCTCTCAGCCTGTCTCCAGAGCAGAGCTGCTCCAGGTCTTTGATCATCTTAGTGGCCCTTCTCTGGACCCTCTCCAACAGCTCCATGTCTTTCCTGTGCTGAGGGCCCCAGAGCTGTACACAGTGTTCCAGGTGGGGTCTGACCAGAGCTGAGCAGAGGGGCAGAATCCCCTCCCTGGCCCTGCTGGCCACACTTCTTGGGATGCAGCCCAGGAATTTGTTTCTCTTCTTTGCCTCAGATATTTTTTCAGCTAATGTTTCAGAATAGGGATTGTTCACATAACTGTGCTATTATTATTAACCTTAACATGATGGGGACCAATTTTGTTGGATAGAAATAGATAAAAGCTAGAATTTTTCATCTCAATAATGCACGTATAAACAAAAAGCAGGTATTGATTTCCACTTCAAAAATTCTGAAAACTCCAGAAAACTGTCTTGCTTAAGGTTGTGTTTGATCCATGCACTGAGGCTTCTGAAGCATAATTCTAAGCACTGCCTGCAAACAGTTGGAATTCCATTTGAGTTACTTTGTGTCAACATGAAAAAGCAAGTACAACTTTAGCTTATAACTTCGTCTTAAACGTATGTTACATGTAAGTTTGAAATTGCTTTTTAATTTTATTTTAAATGAAATTATTTTCTAGAAAAGAAAGATGTGACACAGAGCTTGGAGAGCTACACAGCAAAGTGCCCTGGTACCATGGAATTCATCACCCTTCCAGATGGTTTGAAGTTACCTCCTGTTCCGTTCACCAAGCTGCCCATTGTGAGGTAAGACTCCAAAATACAGTCTTCAGCTTTCCCACAGCACCTGTCAAATTTTAAAGGCTCCTGGGAGGATGAAGTCTTCTCGGTTTACAGAACCTGTTTGTGAGAGCATGGAAAAATGTCAAAATGTCAAGTTGTTTTGATAAGTTCTTTGGCAAAAATAGAACCTTTGAGGAGAAAATACTTTCTGTGGCCTTTAGTTTCAGAAGGAGAGAGGTGACTTTGTTTTTTAAAGCAACCCATATCATTCAAGAGTTTCTGATACAATTGAAGTATTTTGTAATTGCAGCTGAGATTTAAGGTAGATACCTGATCATACTGAAGGTCCAGGAGTTGGATGCTGTCTCCGTCCATGGGGTGTGGAACTGATGCCTCTTGTAGCTGTTTCTTTCCAGATGCTGCAGTTTCAAGCTGACACCTTCACTGGCCTATCTGAAATCTATGTTCCTTTTTGTGTCTCCAAGCCCAGGCACATCATTCACTCAGTCCAATGAGTAACACCTTGTTCAGATTAAAGCCTGGCATGAAGTGTTAGAGTCAGAGAGAGAGAGAAAACAGACATTTGGCATCATTAATAAAGGAAAAAGGCTAAAAGAAAATCTTTGTCAGGAAGTGGCTCTTTGAAGGAAAGGTAATTGCTAGTCAGAAAAAATATGGTAGGAGTTACTGAAAAGAGTTCATACAGAGGTTTGTGTTCTCACTGGGATGTCCTCAAACATTTCATGAAGCAGGAGTTGTGAGAGATAATGAAGTGTTGAAGCAAAGAGTGAAAATGATATTTATTTTGAGATTTCTTTTAGTCACTAAAATGAAAATTAATGTTTTACACTCTGACCATTTTTCACGATGTAACTAGTTTTACTATTTTCTTTCTAACTTCTATGTTTTTTTCCACATTAACTGAAGAAAGAGACCTTGTCTAACTATTTGTAGTGCGTTTAACATAGAATCACAGAACATGGAATGGTTTGGGTTGGAAGGGACCTGAAAGACCACCTAGATCCAACCCCCCTGCATGGGCAGGGACACCTCCCACCAGCCCAGGCTGCTCCAAGCCCCATCCAACCTGCCCTTCAACACTGCCAGGGATGGGGCAGCCACAGCTTCCCTGGACAACCTGTTCCAGTGTCTCACCACCCTCACAGTGAAGAATTTCCTCCTGATGTCTAACCTAAGTCTCACCTCCTCCAGTTTTAATCCATTCCTCCTTGTCCTTTCTCTACAAGCCCATGTCAAAAGTCAATCCCCAGCTTTCCTGTAGCCCTTCAGGTACTGGATTGGTCTGTTCAGACTAACTGTTGTGTGGGAGATGCTCCCTTAAGGTGTGTGTTTGACTGGAGTAGATGGCTGTATGTGGTTAGATGGAGTTGTGTGCAGGATCAGAATAGTCAGAGTGCTTCCAGTGGTGTCCTGGAAAAACAGTGTTTTGTCTCCTGGTTGGACCTGGTACCAAGCTGTGCACTGATGAGCCACCTGAGTCACTCTGCTTTTAACATGCCCTCCCAGGGGAAGAAATGCATTTTCCCTGAGGTCTTCCAGCATTGTCCTCTCAGTGGGTTCAGTCAATGCTGACACGGCATCTGGGATGACTTTGCAGGTACCTGCTTTATGGTGCCTATTCAGTGGTCCAGGGCATACTTTGGAGTTGCAGCTGGAATCAGCTTTGCTGGAAAACATGCAGTGTGGACAGATGATGTCAAAACCTTAATTGTCTGAACTGAAGCTAGGTGTTACAGCGGGAGAGTGAGCTGAGTAATTTATTATCAGCTGACCTTCAGGTTGATTTAGCTTCACAAAAAATCTATGTATAGAGCTAAACTAGTTATATTTGACTGTCCAAGATCATATTTGCAGTCAAGACTGGGGTTTTGTAATGCAATCTAGATATTTGCTTCAGAATGAGTTGAATTACTGGAGTCTGTGGACTGTATTAACACATTTTCCACTGACCTTCAGGATGTTCAGTGACAAGTTCAGGTGACTGTGTGTGTTTCAGATGAGTTCCCTGGGCAGTCCATTCTGAAGGCAGGCTCCCAGCTAAATACAGTATTTCCTCTCCTGGAAGTGTTTAGTACAAAATTTTAACCTTGCCCTTATTTTTTGGAAAGAAAAATTAAATAATATTAACAAAAAAGTGGTAGTTGATTAAGTAAATTTGTACAGTCCTTTCTAGTACTTGAGTTATGTGACTGTAGGGAGAAGTTAGAGCAAAAGTGTCCATGAAAATATTTTGAAGGCAAAATACTTTACTTTGAGAGCATAAGTGCTGTCAGGCATTTAGTGTCTCTTACAGATCTCTGTTCTAGCAACAATCTTAGTATCTCTCAGTATAAAACCACAGCTATCTTCCTTAGTCTGTATATGGTATCTGTCTCCTTTGGCTGTCAAATAGGTGGAGAAGCCTGATACTTGAGTTTCTTTATGAGACTAAACATTGGGCAAAAAAAATGCATCCTTGTGCTCAGCTGGGATGTGTTAAATCTGAATTAGTCTCAGGTTTTTGCTTTTAGTTTAACTTTTAAACCATTGAGGAGGTGGATTTTACTGGCTGTATTCCATAGAGCTTTTTTGTTCCTTTCCGTGCTGAATATTGAAGAGAATTCAAGTCTGGAAGGTAAGAGAAATGCTGATCAAATCCTATTTTATAGGAGTCTTGTGTATAGAGAGCAGTCCAAACTTTGGCACCAGACTGTCAAGATTTCCCACTATTTAATGGGGAAGGCTCTGCCTCACTTAGTGTTTTGTATGTTGAGTGAAGGGGACAAGCACATTATATTTACTTGTTATTTCTAAACCCAGCTTTAAGGAATTGCTCACCATCCAGATGCTTCATTTATACTGTCAGCTTGTGCTTGACCTGGCTGCACCTGCAGGCTTGAAAATAGGTGCTGCCCTTTTGCCATGGGGTGAGGAGCCCAACATCCACATCATCTAACAGTGAACAACTGCTGTTTGTGCTCCTTTTCCCATCTTCTTGTCCTTTGAAAGTTCTATAAAAGCCATAGTGGTAAAACCCATAATCCAACCAAACATTACTTGTGTTTAAATATAAAGCCTCCAGTTACACGTACACAGCAAACCCAGTGTATTGTAGGGCCATCCAGTTAGTTGGGAAATAGCCACACTGCAGGACTGCAGAGCTCTCTGAGCTCGTGTTAATCATGTTCATTTTTTGAGACAGAAAATTCTAAACGTGTGGCAATGTGGTTTAGGTCAATGTTGAACAGCCTGAGCTGGTGACTCAGTCCATGCTAGAGCCCTCTAGAAACACACTGCTGCTGACCACTTGTATTTACTGTTGGCATTTCATGGTCTGCTAGTTTTCCATCCATTTAATGTGGGGTGCTTATTTTGGATGCAGATTTCTTAAAATGCTGTCAAACATTGAAATGCCCCAGTGAAAATGGAGTGTAGTTGTGCTGTTACCACCTTTTCCCCTCTACCTGCAAAGGAAAAGAAGAGATTTGACCTGGCAAAATCTTTTTTCCACCACTCCTGTTAACTAGTATTTAATATCTAGCTGTGCTTTACTTAAGTGTGCTATTCTTTATAGTATGTCTCTTTTATGTGTGTGTGTATCGTGTCCTTTAACTAGATTCTTGGTCTGTTATTGATGTGCTTTAAATAATACCATATTTTAATGTCTTATCTTTTAGCCTTTGGAATTTTGGGAGATAGTCTCTTTGACATTTCAGACACTGTAGTGCAACCTGGAAAGCTCCTTGATGATTTTTTAAATTATTTTGATGAAGCTTCAGAAATTAAAAGCATGATGGATTGGAAAGTATTCTATTATATACCATATTGTTTGAATTCATAATCTAGTATTTCCTCAAATACAAAATAGAAGAATTTATGGTATTTTTATTCTAATAGATGCACTGTTCCCATTTTCCTAATTTACCTGTGTTAAATCCATTTTCTTACTTAAAAGATGAAATAATTTTCTTTCTTTTCCTCACTGATGTCTTTTATTGGTCCTTATATACTTTTTACTACTTTAAATTTATTTGAGATTTTTAAGAATTACTTTTGTTTCCCCTCTAAGCAAGATTTTAAAAAATGAGCACAACTCTTCCAAGTTACAAGATTTTGACCTTCTGGGTAGCTGGTGAAATTATTTTGTGATTCCCAATTGTCACTCCTTTGAATCCAGTCATGCTGAGCCAGGGGCTAGAAAATGTGCATTGCTGAAGCTTTTCACACAAAGCTTTTTATTCTGTAACTTTGGCAAGTGAATGACTTCAGTCTTATCTTGCAAATGATGCAAAACTGTTTTGACATGTAAAAGAATACCTACCTGCTTTTCAAAGGGAAGACACTTGTTTTAAGGTTGTTTACAGCTGGGAATCAGGATCCTAGAATTGTTTAGGTTGGAAAATACATTTAAGATCATTGAGTCCAACCATAAACATAACACTGTCAAGTCCACCAATAAACCATGTGTCTGGGCACCACATGGACATGTCTTTTAAACGTCTCCAGGGGTGGTGATTCCACCACCTCCCTGGGCAGCCTGTGCCAGTGCTTGGTAACACTTTTGGTGAAGAAATTTTTCCTAATATCCAATCTAAATTGTCTCTGGCACAACTTGTGGCCATTTCCTCTTGTCCTGTCACTTGCAACTTGGGAGAAGAGACTGACCCCCTCTCACTACAACCTCCTTCCAGGTAGTTGTAGAGAGCAATAAGGTCTCCTCTCAGCCCAAAATCCTGCAGCTGCTTCTCATATTACTTGTTCTCCAGACCCTTCACCAGCTCCGTTGTCCTTCTCTGAACATACTCCAGCCTCTCAATGTGTTTCTTGCAGTGAGGGGCCCAAATCTGACCCCAGGATTTGAGGTGCAGCCTCACCAGTGCTGAGCACAGGGAGGACAATCCCTGCCCTAGACCTGCTGGCCACACTATTGCTGATACAGGCCAGGATGCTGTTGGTGCTCAGGTTTCTTCCTTAGTGCTGCAGTTCTCTTGCCATAGCATTTGCAGAACTTTGTAAAACCTGACCACTTAATAATCTACTGTAACATTTGCAACCTCTTCTCATTTATTATGACACTATCAAATCACTGTAGGAAAGGGAGAAAGGAGTTAATCCTTGAACAAGTTGGTGTTTTCCAGCATGTTAGCACTTGGCTTCTTAATTGGTTTTAGAAGACTCCTAGGGTTTCAGCTAGACTCCTGTTGTTCACATCTTGTTGTATGCCTACTATATCATTAAGTGTCTTTTAAAAGAAGTTCACTGATGGGAAGTTTTGTGAGTAGTTTGTTTAATTCTTGCTTGTCTGCCTCAGTGTGGTGGGATGCCTCTAGCAATTAGCAAAGAATGTAGTTTTGTTCCTGAGGGTTTGTTTTGTTGTTTTTTTTTTACTGGAAAATGCTTAAAAAAGTTGGAGATATAATCCATGAGTGATGATAAAAGGGAGATTCTTGGCTCTTGATGACTTTCTTAATTAAAAGCACAAATACTTCAACCTTAATAGACTAGCAAAATAGCTATGATACTTGATTGTTGCCTTTGTTCACCTTTTGGTTTTCCTTTCCTTGCTCCTTCCTGACTCTCTATGTAACTAGTAGTCTTAACAGGCTTCTATAATACTACTGCTCTCACTGAATATCCACTAATTTATTGCTTGTCCTTATGCCCAATATTTAGTCCTTAACTTCCCATCAGCATTGGAAGGCCACTGATTTTTCTGCATGGTATTTTAGGATTTGGGTCTTCACAGGAATATAGTCTAATAAATTATTTGGTTTGTATTTCTAATTGCTTTCTGGTCATTTAGCAAACTCACTACAATTTCTGGGACTTCTGCTTCCTTCCAGAAGCAACTGTGTGCATTTGAATTGGTTTAAAATCTGTTTTATTACTCTTGGAGTAGTTCTTTATTCGTATTACATTGTCCAATGAAATTCTGTCTGGCTTCTAGGGGGGGTTTAAGTTAAATAACTAATGGTTTTCTGCACTGGACTTGTGGTGTGTCTGTTGCTCAGTCTGCACTTACCCTGGAGATGAATATCTGGATTTCAAATCACTGATATGGCTACTTTGGGTTTTGTTGATTTCTACAGGAGACGTTTTTGCTTTGTATTTGTTTTCTGAGAGACTTCTGAAACTTTAGTTTGCTAGGGTTGGTAGGACTTTCTTTTGTGCTGGAGGTGTTTACTTCACATTTTCCATTTCAGGTATTTTGATCAGTACCTGCTCGCAGTGTCATTTGCTGCTTATCAGTTAGTTTTTACCACAACCATCTGTAAAATTTTTGTACTCAACAGATCTGTGAAGCTGTTGAACCTCCCAACCAGTCTCCGACCTCACAAAATGAAGAGTCTGCTTGGCCAGAACATGTCAACCAAAAGCCCCTTCATATATTCTCCGATAATTGCGCACAGTCGAGGGGAAGAGCGAAATAAGAAAATAGGTAAGAAGATTTTGCAGTATTTTGCTTTTGTTATGTTAAATGAGAAAATCTTTCTTGGTCGAGGACAGCATTCCTGAACATTACCTGCTTGTATTTGAAATAATCAGCTTTTTAGCCTGAAGTTCTGAAAGAGCAAAGCTTTGTTCTCTGTGGGGCAGTTTCAAGTTCTAAAGAGGAAAAAGGCTCATAGGTGATAAAATTGATTTTCAGAAGTAATAAACTAGTTCTGTTTCCTTCTGAAACAAAAGAGAAACCAGGGAAAGCTGAGTTCTGACACATTCTGTTTGGCAGCAGCCAGCTTAGCAAGGTACCATGTGTGGTGCCCTGAGGACTTTTGGGATTTACCCTTTTCTAATAAGGGGATCGTCTGAACATGAAGTGATTAGGATGAATGAGCTGCAGTTTCTTGGACAGAAGATACAAACCCATAGGAAACTGGCCTGTGGTAGCTCATCAGTCATAGAAGGTTTTTTTTTATTATTATTTTTAATTAATATTGGTGGACCATTGGGATTTTAAAATTGGTTTTCAGTTTATCTCTTTTAGGAGCAAAAAAATGTATCTAATTGATACCCTGTTATGATTTAACTTAAACTCAGTTTTTCTTAAACACAGTTCATAGAAATCTAAAAAGCTTTCTAAACAATGCTTAGCATACTATAGTCATTTTCTGCTAGAAGTTTGTCATTTATTATAAAGCTCTTCAGTGCAGGAATTGTAGCATTGGAAGTAGATTATAAGGCTTGTTTGGAATAATGGAATTACAGAATGTCAGGGGTTGGAAGGGACCTCTGAGGATCATAGAGTCCAACCCTCCTGCCAGAGCAGGACCAAAAACTAGGGCAGATCACTCAGAAAGGCATCCAGACAGGTCTTGAAAAATCTCCAGGGAAGGAGACTCCACAACCTCTCTGGGCAGCCTGTCCCAGGGCTCTGTAACCCTCACAGTAAAAAAGTTCTTCCTCATGTTGAGGTGGAACTTCCTGTGCTCGAGTTTCAGTCCATTGCCCCTCATCCTGTCACAGGGCACAAGTGAAAAGAGGTTGTCCCTGCCTTCTTGATACCCAGCCCTCATGTATTTATAGACATTAGTTAGATCCCCCCTCAGTCTTCTCCTCTCTGAACAGCCCCAGGTCTTTCAGCCTTTCCTCACAAGACAGGTGTTCCAGTCCCTTAATCATCCTTGTAGCCTCTGTTGTACTCTCTCAAGTAGATCCCTGTCCCTCTTGAACTGGGGAGCCCAGAACTGGACACAACACTCCAGGTGGGGTCTCACCAGGGCAGAGTAGAGGGGGAGGAGAACCTCCTTCCATCTGCTGGACACACTCCTCTTAATGCACCCCAAGATACCACTGGCCTTCTTGGCCACAAGGGCACATTGCTGTCCCATGGATAACTTGTTGTCCACCAGGACTCCAAAGTCCTTCTCCATGGAGCTGCTCTCTAGCAGATCAGCTCCTGGATTCAGTTACAAATAGTGGTGGGCCTTTTTTGTTGCTTTTGTGCATTTTACGTGTGTGATAATTTTAAACATAAATGTTTGTGTCAGCACAAAAAGAACTTGTGTGACTGAAACAGAGCTGATTGTAAAAACTTGAAGACAGACGTTGGCAGAATGGTGTTTATCTCAGTTTGGCTCCTTATCTTACTGGTGTTAGTACTGTGTCATCACTAAACAAAAAAAAAAAGATAAAATAGAAAAACAATACTTGGAAATGTCATAAGGGCTTGTTAGATTTCCTGTCTCATGCTTGGAATTGTGAAACACTGACCATTCAGCTCCACACCATCAGTGGTGGCTCCAATAAACAGGTAGTTCAGGAACAGGTTAGAGCAGAAACTTGTGAGTAGGACAAGCATGTGTGCTCCTCATTTTCTGTCCCCTGCTCCCTGCCCCTTTCAAGCATGGATGCACATGAGATGGGGAATGCTTTCCCGTTCCCATATCCTCTGTTTTTCCTGTGAGGTGTAGTGTATTAGCGTGTATTGTAGGGTATTTCTTTGCTCTCTGGGACCCCTCCTTTCTTCTTTCTCTTTTTACCCTTCCTACAGTCATCCTTCATCTACTTTTAAAATTCATTCTTTCCAGCCGTGTAGCAACCACTTGGCTTGTTCATCTGGCTTGTGCCTGGCCCTGCAGAGCCAGCACATGGAGATTCCCTGTGGTTGCTTCATTTTAACACGTGGGGCCACAGGCTTTTTCCACACCATCTTCTAGGTTAGATGTTGGATTCAACCTGCCCGTGCTGTGGACCCCTGGCTAAGATTAAGATACTGTCCCTCACCCTGAGAGGAGCAGGCACATTTTCTATTTTATGATGATGCGTGTGTGCAATAAATAGGTGAAACACTTGGAATTAGGAAAGATGTAGAGGTATGGATTGTCAGCTGGCAGTTTGGAAGGACATAGTTTAGTGCCACTTTGCTGAAGTGCTACTTTGATTTCAAAAGGAAAAGGATAAGAAATTAAAAAAAAAAAAAAGAAAGAAGAATTAAATAAAGGTTATACATTTTTAATATCTAGATCTATGGGAACACCTTAAACTGCTTTCTCAATAAAGAAATACTTATTTGGAAAATGGCTTGCTTAATATCTCTTAATTTGTTAAAAATTGATTGACAATTAAATATTCAACACTTAATCTCTTAGGTTGCCATTATTGCTAATCTTGTTGAATAGTTGTACTATGCAGTAGTATTATTGCTTGATGAATACAAAAGGAACCTGCTTTTTTTGAAACAGTCCAAATTTAGGATTTATGTGCTGTGTGTTCCACAGAGGTTGTGTATTATATGGGTCAGTTTCTTCTTCTAAGTGTTTGTTTTGCCTAAGGAGATGTGTGAACTGCTTGTGATCCTGCAAAGTGTTTGCCTTTTGAAGTCTATACACAGTGCATTCACTTGTCAAAGCTTCTAATGTCTCATTCAAGTTTTGTGAACAAAAAGAATATGCAAAACAAAAGCAGATATTTCCCTTGCAAGAAGGGGAGGGATTTAAGAAACTTTGAAACTAATGAGACCCTTTTCATGGCATGTATTTGAATTTAATTAAAGAAAAAACCCCAACAATAACAAATGAACTCTGCTTTTCTTATGAGGAAACATGTAAACCCTGTTTTGGTTAAACTGCTGTTACAATGAAGGGAATCGAGACAAGGGGCCATGGGCACAAGTTGCTCCTGGGGAGATCCCAAGTGGACATGAGGTAAATTTTTCCTCATGAGGACAATCAAACATTGGAATAGTCTCCCAAGGGAAGTGTTGGATTCCCCCACATTGGACAGTTTGAAGTCTCAGCTTGACAGGGGGCTGAGCCACCTTATATAAACTGTAGTAGTAACTAGAAAGGTTGGACCAGATGATCCTTGAGGTCCCTTCCAACCTTGCATTCTATGGTTCTATGATACTGCTGAGAAACTGAAGGGAAACAAAACCCTTTAGAAGGTCATGAGGAAAAGTTTTCAGTTTTCAGCTTGATGAGCTTCTCCGATTGGAAACAATAAATGGGATAATTATATTCTGGCTAAATTGCTTTAATAGCCCACTAATCATAAGAAATAAACCTACTCATTTTTGGAGTTTTGGGGTTTTTTTTAATAATCTAAAGGAGTGAGAATGTATAATATAGCTCCTTTAGTAAATCTGGCAACTCAGCCTCTCCCCCAAGGAAGCAATTCTGCAGAATGATCTTGGTGTCTTTCACATGGGCTGTGTAGAACTACTGGAAAGCAAACCAGAGGCAGTTTGTGAGATACCTAGAAGTGGGGGTGTCTTTTCAGTGGTGGTAGGGATAGCCATGTTTTCCTGAGGGAATAAGAAGACTGTATGTATTTATTTCCCCCCCTGCCCCAATCAATCATAGAATCATAGCACAGCCCAGGCTGGAATGGACCTCGAAAGATCCTCTGGTCCAGCCTTTCATGGAAAAGGAAGCCTAAGTAAGATCCTCTAGCACCCCGTCCAGTTGCATCTTGCAAATGTCCAATGATGTGGATTCCACTGTGTCCCTGGGGAGGTTGTTCCAGTGAATGATTCTTCTCACTCTGGTCAAGATACTTGGATGAAATCAAGAGCTTCCCACATGTTTTTTCTGGTAACTTTTTTCCTGAAAAACTTGTTCTGTGGTTGCACTGAAAGCATTTTCAGAAAAAAGATATTCCAATCTTGTGGTAGTCCTTGTAATGTGGAAATTAGGACTGAAGTGCCCATTTTGGTTACTATAAGTGATATAGTTTACCATAGAAGGGCTTCAGTGCTTAAACACCTTTGAAGCTCTTCAGAGGAGTAATGGATTCTTTTGGGGACTGCAGAATGCATAACACATTGTGGACACTACTAAACAATTGAATAAAAATAATTTTACAGAACATCTCATATAATTGCCCTTTTGAATGTTTTGTTTTAATCAACAGTTTTGCTTTTCAGGTTTCATGGCAATGTAACCTGTTCATATCTGTGAATGTATGCTTTTAATTTCCACTAGCATTAATTTCCACTAGTCAAACATTTGCATTAATTGCATCTCCCTTGAGCTCTCTAATATTGCTTGCAAAATGTAATCAAAAGGTAAATGATTGTGAATGTACAATTACAGTACAGATGGTTTCTAACTCTGAATTACAGTCATATTATTAATAATGCTTTTTTTTTTTTTTTTACTGGGCACTTTCTAACATTCTAGTAAAAAGTTTTAGTAATGAATGTTAAAGTTATTGAGTAATAAACTAGTAAAAGTTAATCCCTGCATGTTATGCATCAGCTTAAAGTAATGATTTACTTAGCAAATGCAGTTAAACCACCTTTAGTTTATTGGAGCTGTAGGTGCCCAGCTTGTAGGAAGAATCTTGCCACATTCAGTTTTAAATCTTAACTGTCAGGTGTGTGTGGTTACCTGTGAGAAACGTGGAAGGTGGACAGGATCTTGCAGGCTTAAAAAATAATGAAGTGCTGATGTGACATAATCTTTCTGCATTAATCAGTTCCTCAGAACCCACATCTCTGCTGCTGATCTCACTTCCATAAACTTCTTGCCTCCTTAAATAAATAAACCCCAAATTTTAACCTTGTCAGGGTGACGTGTCTGTAAAGTTGAACATCTGTCTCTGGTAGTGAGGTAGAAACTGGAAATACAGCTCATTACCTGACTTCTTTTGACTTCATTGTCTTTCCTGAGTATTTTCACAAGTCATTCAATAATCTGTGTTATTGCTTAAACCTCCATTTTGTGAACCTCAGAAAAACCTGTATCTGTAGAGCCTCGTGTCATCCTTCCCTCCCACAGCATCTCCCAAACTACTTAATGTTTCCCACAGAAAATAAGTGGGAGAAAACACAAGTTTCCAGCATCCTGCTGTTGTTATCTTCTTAATTTAGAGTGATCCTTTCTTTTCTCTCCATCATCAGCTGTGTCTAGGTTAAGATTTGTTCCCATTATTTTAAATTTCCTTCTTCCTGCTGTGTTTATTTGTTATCTGGCTGCATTTTATCTTAATTATCCAGGGCTGTGTGTACTCTGTACCTGACTCCAAGTGTCTAAGCCTTCCAGTGTTTCATGTTAAGGATGTTTCAGGCCTGTTTGGAACTGATGCCTGAGTTGATGTTGCCAATGTAATCATGTTAGCACACGAGGTTCTTTGGAGCACTGATGCTGTATTAATACCAGTCTATGATTCTATGAAACTACATCCCTGATGGAGCTTGTTGGGATGTAGTAGTTTAGTCCATTGAATCAGTTTGCAGAAGGAAGTAGAGCTTTGGCAGCCCTAAAAATACCAGAAGTGAACCCTGTGCCTAATGCTTGTCACCAGAGAGCAGTGTGAGGACGTGCAGGTGTGGTGGCAGCCTGCTCTGGTGACAGGAAGAAATGGTGTGACTGGTGATCACACAGGGAGGCTGTGGCTGCCCCATCCCTGGAAGTGTTCAAGGCCAGGTTGGATGGGGCTCTGAGCAACCTGGTCTAGTGGGAGGTGTCCCTGCCCATGCAGAGGGGTTGGAAATAGATGATCTTGAAAGTCCCTTCCAACCCAAACTATTCCATGGTCCTTTAACCCATTGCTTTGCCTGTGATTAGTAGCTTGTGTCCCACGATGCACTTGAGTAGGACTTGGGCTGTGAAGATAACAGAGATGTTAATTTAGGACATAAATATAGCAGTCTGACAGCCCAGCTGATGCAACTGTTCTAGTAACACTATGATTAGGTAGTTGTTAGATTAATTCTGTATCATTTCTCGTAGATTTCCAGTGGGTCCAGGGAGATGTTTGTGAAGTTCAGTTGATGGTCTACAACCCTATGCCTTTCGAGCTCCGAGTAGAAAACATGGTACGTATCTTCCTCAGTCTCCTCTTTTAATTAGTTATTTTTCTCAGTTGAACTTGCCAATAATGGTTTTCTATACATCAAACAGTTTAAAAAAGCAACATGTAAGCCAGTATAACCTCAGTTTAACACTGCAATACTGTCAATTTTCTCATATTTGTTGGTAATGAGGTATTGAAATTAAAATCTCTGCCACTCAGAGTGTTCAGATGCTTTGCTGTTACTGACCCCTATATCAGTTCTGTACCTTTGTGTGTTGACTAGAACTCATGCTATGTAATTTACAGACACTGGTTTCAAGTAATAGTTTCATCTGGAAACCTAATACTTACTGTATACTTACTACTGGAACTTAAAAATCTGCATTCATCCTAGCTGTGCATATTGTAAAAAAATCTGAGGAATTAAAATAGTTCTGAGAAGTCTTTTTTATTTAATAGAAGCTTCAGCTCCTGGATCTGCTGTTCCCAAGGATATATTTTATTTGGAAATATTGTAAGCTAAAATGATCAGGAGGGATGAAAAAAAGGCTAAAATGATCAGGAGGGATGAAAAAAAGGCTAAAATGATCAGGAGGGATGAAAAAAAGGCTAAAATGCCAGAGAACTGTGTAAGGTTAGAAGGATCAAGCCCAAGCCATCTACTGTTTCAGTTGACTGTGTGCTATTGATTTTGTGGACTGCTTGCAGTCTATCCTAAATTGCTTTTTCTCCCTCTCTCTTTATGCCAACTAATAGGATTTAAAAAAATATTTTTATCTATATAAAGGTTAAAAGTCCTCTAGCAAGTCAACTGAATCTCTGCTCAGTCCTAATCCAGTTGTTGTCCTTTGTGTTAAATGATTTTATCTTTAATATCACTCTGAAGAATAAATCCTGTGTATTTCAGAGCCTATTGTTCTGTCAGGCTAAGTAAATCAGTGCATATTTATCTGTTCAGGATTTCTGTTTTGTGTTTTTTTTTGCTGTGGGTTTTTTTTTAATTGATTTACTGCAGTGGCTGATCAAACACTTCGACCTAAGTCACTGATAATACACCACACATAGTACAGTCTTTTTGCATGGAAAAATAACATTCCCACAGATTGTGCTTGTAGCATGATTCATAGGATCACAGGGGTTGGAAGGGACCTCTGAAGATCATTGAGTCCAAATCCCCTGCTGCAGCAGGAACACCCAGGGCAGATGACACAGGAACATGTCCAGACAGGTCTTGAAAGTCTCCAGAGAAGGAGACTCCACAACCTCTCTGGGCAGCCTGTGCCAGGGCTCTGTCACTCTCACAGCAAAGAAGTTTCTCCTCATGTTGAGCTGGAATTTCCTCTGTTGTCACTTGGTGCCATTTCTCCTCATCCTATCACAGGGCACCACTGAAAAGGGACTGGCCCATTCTTGACACTCACCCTTCAGATATTTCTAGACATTAATAGATCCCCTCTTATTCATTCTTGGAATCTAATACACTGGTTTCTTCATCAGCTTTTTATCTCCCCCTTATAGAAGTATTCCAGATTGTTGGAAATAGAGGAAGTAATTGTAAAGCTGCTCATGAGAAAGGACTCTACACAGGAATTAATTTATTTAAGATTAATTTGATTTTTACTCTAATTAGTATTGTGTAAGTAATGAACTTACTATATATTTAAAAATCTGATTTTGGATAATTTCTTAATTTATTAATGAGGAAATTTCTTCTGAGTGCTTACATCCACTTCAGGATACATTTACTGCAGGATACAGTTATTTGCATAGATCCATTCCCTGAGCAGATTAATTGTAGTAGTGTGAATACTTCTTTTTACTGTTAGTGTGACAAAGTTCTATCTTTGATTTAGTACTGATTTTCAGTTTCTTTGGTGAGAATGAGAGGAAGCAGCCATGCAAACTAGATGCAAATAATTGAAGTGATTAATTCTTTAGTCCACAAAGAGAGTGCTTGGAGAAGTTCTGCTGTGCACTCATGTCATCTCATGGGTAGAAATGAGTTGATTTTGCCTGATTTGTCCGTGATATCGAGTCTGTAGTAGAGAAGAATAGTGGGGTAATTCCTGTTGCTTTCCTTGATCCCAAAATGGGAATGTGCAGTGAAAAGGGAGACAGATTCCTCCTGCAGGTGCCCAGTGTCAGGGTGAGGAGTCAGGGAACATGTTGCAGCAATGGAAGACTTTCCTAATAAAAAGATCCCTTTTTCCAATCATGAGGGTGATCATAGAATCACAGACTGGTTTGGGTTGGAAGAGACCTTAATGATCATCCAGTTCCAACCCCCCTGCCATGGGCAGGGAGACCTCCCACCAGCCCAGGCTGCTCCAAGCCCCATCCAACCTGCCCTTCAACACTGCCAGGGATGGGGCAGCCACAGCTTCTCTGGGCAACCTGTTCCAGTGTCTCACCACCCTCACACTAAAGAATTTCTTCCTAATGTCTCCCCTCTTCCAGTTTTGATCCATTATCCCTTGTCCTCTCACTACAAGCCCTTGTCAAATGCCCTTCCCCTGCTTTCTTGGAGCCCCTTCAGGCACTGGAAGGTGCTCTTAGGTCTCCCTGGAGCCTTCTCTTCTCCAGGCTGAACAGCCCCAACATACACTGGAACTGCTTGCCCACAGAGGATGTGGAATATCCAGCTTTAGAAATCTTCAAAACTTGTGTTTATAGGTGAGTTAAAACCCTACATTGCCCTCAGAGTTTCCTGTTTTGAGCAATGGGCTGGGCAAGAGGATCTCTCACATTACCCTCCAGCTGAAATTGTTCTGATTTCCCAGTCTCCTCTGTGAGCTTTCCAGAATGTGAGAGTACTTATTACTTTATCCCAAGAACAAGCTCATTTGTTTGTATTTTAATAATTCAGTGCACTGTTTAATATTTTAAAATGTTTGGGTTTATTATTTACGTGCACCCAATGCCTGCAGTCCCCTGCCCCCTTGTTGTCTGATTCTCATTGTGTATCACATTCTTTCATATTCCTTAGTCTCATCGCATCATTTTCATAGCAAGTGTATCTTTTTCTGTCATTCAGTGGCAGATTCAGCTTATTTCTCCCACAAGTTTTTCCCTTCTGACTCAGTGTCTTCCCTTTGCAGTATGAGTGCTGGTTCAAGGTTGTTTCCAAAGACTGGCAGTTCTTTGAGTTCCCCATTGCTTGTTCCTTTGTTCTTTACCCTTTTTGTGGTTCACCATTCATCAACATTTAACTGTCCTGAACTTTGTGGTCTTATTTCTTTTTTCTAATGTTCCCTTTTCCTCATCTTTCAGTTTATTATTTGTTAACTGTTGAATGTATAAATGAATGCTGGAGGCATCGATCCAAACTTTTATCATGGTACTTTTCCTAATGTGTCTTCCTGTTTGTTATGGCTGAAAGTTGATTTTTTTGTTTGTTTTACTTTATTGTTCTCACAGCTCTCTGCCCCTCTTTGTTGTTTTTGCTGTTTATTCCCTGTCATGCATATTTATGTCCTGGGACTCTACTTAGATACCTGTTCTTCATGTGTGTCCCATTTCTGTGTTACTTTTCTGTCCTTTTCATGGTTTTGTCCTCATAGTTAGAAGGCTGATCCATTGAAAGGTGCAATAGTGTTTGTAAAATAACAAATAAAAATGTTTAATCATGGAATATGGAGCTGATGAGGTCCAACAACTGTGTATTTCAGTAAGTAGGAGACAGCACAGGGGTGATCAGACAAAGTCCTTTAATAAAACTTAGCACGTGCCTTAAATCAACAGAGTAAAAGAGACAAAAATGAGCCTAACTAGCTTGGACTGCAATGGATTAGACAGAATATTTTTGAGATCCTGGTTGTGGAGCCCAGGCTTACAGGAGATGGGATTTTCAGCTGTAAATAACTGTATCCACCCCTTCACTTTTTCTCCCAGGAATATTGATTTCTGTACAGACTGGTTCAAGGATGGGAGTGATCGATTCTGTCTCTTGCAGTGACTGAGCCTGTCTTCCCTTCAGGAAAAACTGGCCTTCAGATCTCAGTGCTTCGAAAGAAGCCCCAAATTCTGGGAAATCTCTGATGGATTTATGTTGCATCCTGGGATAAATGTTTAAAGCAGTAAATCATTGTACAGTCTAGTGAGATCTACTATTAAAATTAAACGCACGTGAAGATTCAGTGCGAAGAGTGTTAAGTCCTCTAAGATTTTAGCTGCTTTTCCCTCTCTGTTTCTCAAGTTTCATATTAAAGGCCAGAAAAACCCAACAAAACAACCTGAGACAATGTTATTTATTGAGTGAAAGCATTTCTTTTGCACTTACTGTAGAAAATATAACTGTGGTTCTAAGAAGGCTGCAGTATATACACAGTAGCACAAACTGTATTAAATAATATGGAGAAACTAAAAAATACTCACCCAAAACATGGGCTAATGTAGTTTATAGGATTAAAAGCTCATTATTATCTTCTGTTTGGAGTGTGTTTATTTGAAGACAATTTTAAATATGGTAATTTGATTAATGACGGTATAAAAATGGTGGTTACATTTTTTTGGTAAACTTCAAAACTTTACCATTAGCCAAGAGCCCTTTGCTGATGTTTAAAAATACCAGCTGCAATTCTGATAAATCTCTATAGTCAGTCCCATAACTTACCTGATGATCATTTAAGTTGTTTCCCTGAACTGCTCTTTAGTGAGTTCCCATCTTTGTAGTGTTTCTGCCATCTTGAGAGAACATTTACTTCCTAGACAAAATTTAATTGAAGCTGTATTGGGCAAGAATGCAGACAAAAAAGGTGAAGGGAAGAAAGATGAAAATGGTCATCTTTGGTGTTTTCTAAGCCTGCCTAGAGTGTCATTAGAAATAGTAAGGCAAAATTCCTTTTAAATAAATATTTGACAGCAAATTGTTTGGCAACATGGTATATAGTATGTTCAGTGTGAAAACTAACTTTGATGACAGTGTTCCTTTAAAACAAGAATGGCTGCATTTCAGGATAGGCAAGTAAAGCCTAAAAAACCCAGTTACATACTCATTTCATCCCCAAATGCTGCCATTGACATACGACTTGTTTTGTTTCTGTAAAACTAAATTGGTGTTTGAAGTGATTGAAAGACATGCTGTGATAATAGCCTGCATCTCTTCACTCTTAAGACAATTTAAATTGCTTTATAGGAATACAAGGAACTGTAAAATTGATTTTTGTGTGTGTGTTTCATATATTGCCTGGAGGAGACTTTGTGTAGGGGTAAGCTTTTCCTATAAGGTCAGAAAGAGCAATGAATACTAAGTAGTATTACTTGAAATAAGGTATAAGACTCAAGGGAAAAGAAATCTAACACTTCCTTTTATTTTTTATTGTGTTTGTAAAGGATATGACAGAACTTCAGCCTTGATTTGATTGTGACTGTTAATCTAAAAAAAGTTTCAGGCACCAGAGGGCAATGTTGGGCAAATATTGCTGAATTCTGCTATAATATTGAAAATGCCTTTCAGAGATTCTAGATATGTCATTGTCTTAAAAGACTTATTTGTGTGGGTTAAGTTTGAAGGGTTAAGTATCTTGATTTCAGTTTGTCTGGAACTCCAAAGCTACCTGAGCTTTATATTGGGTTTTCTTTTTTCCTATTTCGATGAGTTTCTGTTTTATTCATATCTTTACTTTAAAAACTTCAAAGTTTTACTGAATGGTAGAACTCTTATAATCAGAGACATGAATGCTGTATTCTCCTTCCTGTGATAATGTGCTTCAGGCTCTTTTATTTCTAGTCCAGGCATAGTATGTGCTTAGTGCAGGTGCTTTGGCATTTCCATTGCATTTGTTCTGTAGGAAAGCCCTTGGTTTCCATGTTTTTTGGTGTTAAAGAATAGACTGAGAATGCATTCTTAATGCATCCTAAGAAAAATTGTGCTGAGTACTTACTTTGCTTTAGCAGTTATCTGTGATCAACAGGCTGTGTTTGTGATCAGCATGATCCAAGGGTGTCATTTTGATACAAATTCAGGGGTTAGGGAGCAATCTCCACTGTATGTAGCATTTTTTTTCCCCTTCTCTACTGTTATTATATCGATTTAATACCAGCAATTTCTCTTACTAGTAGCTCTTCCTTCTAATCCAAGAGCACTTGCCCATTTCTGGTGATTGCACTCCAGAGGCATTTGTGTGCTTTTTTGTCTATTGCTGTCTATTTATCTTGATTTTTTTCTGGATTTGACTGTTAACATATCCTGAGTTTAAATCCTGTGACCAAGAAGATGCTTTCTCTAACAGCTGCCTTGTGATTGTTGCCTTTCCTGAGCCTTGGCCATTACCCTTTTAAAAAATATTACCATTGATTTATTTAATTTTTCTGAGTTAATTTCCCTATTATTTTTTCCCTGTGGTTGTGATCTTTAGTTTCTTCAGGGTTATTTGGCTTGGGTTCATTCCAGGCCTCAATTCCCTGCAATGAGGGAACTCATTGGTGTTATAGATCAAAACTCTCACTGCACTGTGAGGTTTTCACTGGCAATTTTGAGGTCAAATGGCAGCCCAGAGATATGCAAGCACAGCTACTTTAGATGCATTTATCTGGGATGTGCTGCTTCATCACCTCCCTTGAGGTTGTTTTTTTCCTGTTCAGCCTGCAGAAGAGAAGGCTCTGAGGAAACCTTATAGTGGCCTTTTAGTACTTGAAGGGGCTACAGGAAAGCTGGGGAAGGGCTTTTTACCAGGGCTTGTAGAGAAAGGACAAGGGTGAATGGATTAAAATTGGAAGAGGAGAGATTCAGGTGAGATGTGTGTGAGGCTGCTGAGACCCTGGCCCAGGTTGCCCAGGGAAGCTGTGGAAGCCCCATTCCTGGAAGTGTTGAAGGGCAGGTTGGATGGGGCTTGGAGCAGCCTGGGCTGGTGGGAGGTGTCCCTGCCCATGCAGGGGGTTGGAACTGGATGATCTTTAAAGCCCCATCTGAACCAAACCATTCTATGATTCTATGAATGGAAAAACAACAATTTGTTACAAGGTAAGTTCAGTGTAGTATAAGGAGTAAATCTGAATGGGAAAGGCCATCCAGTTTAACCACTTAATTAAGTTACCTAATCCCTTCTTAGAGACTATCACTGAGAGACATTCCAAAACTCACCAGATAAAAATACTGGGAGTGGTTAAGGTGGAGCTGGCTCTGCATTCAGAGTAGGGAGATGGGGTTCAATAATATTTAGCAGTCCCTATCAATTTGATTTACTTAGATTAGCTATAGCTGAGACTAAAGAAGAGGTTGGAGGGTTTGGTTTTTGTTGGTCATTGATTGTTTTAAAACTTGAAGTCCTTGAATGAAAGGATTTAGTTGAAGTGAATCCCACTAGAAGGATTAGTATTCAGTCACATGCAGTCAATTATGTTGCATCATATCAAAAATTAGTTTGTGTTGTGTAGTTATTGCAATAATTATTTTGATCTCCTTATTCTGCAATGCTGCAAGAAAGTATCATCAAGGGTGCAAACAAAGACTGCTCCAGCTCCCAGCTACATCAATGGACCTTCTGGAAAAGTAGTGACCAAGCTTGTGTTTCTGCAGTGAGAATCAAAAATCTGCAGTGAGGACCAAAAATCATCAGTGTTCTGACAGACTGGGTGGTGAATCTATGAGGAGAGAGAATTGGTTTTTATTTACTTTTTCTGTGGATTGTTTCTGATGGCTGAAGTCTCCAGGAGAAGCTGCAGGGAGACAAAAATTCAGTAGAAATGAGGGTTTGACACAGTCTTCTTATAACTCAACTTAAATGATAAAATGGAATTTAGTGCAGTATTAGGAAAGAAAAGCTCTCCAAAATACCATTCCATAGAGCAAGAATAGCTTTGATTGAATTAGGTGCTGCCTCAACAATGTCAAGTCTACAAAGAAGTAATTTCTAGAACTTAGCTTTTGGATATATTACAGTAATCTTGATGACTTCAGATCTTCAGTAGAAGATAAATCTTGCTTTCTTAAGCTTCTGGTGTCTTTAGGATTGTTAAAAATCTTAAGTGCAAAGCATTTAATGAGTTGTTATGGAGCATGCACATAAAAGATGGTTGGTTGTTAATTCTCCAGAAGACACCCTGCCTTCAGAGGAGAGAATTCAGTTCAGTTTTTGATTAGTGGTGGGTTGATTTTATTTAATATCTAGGAGCTGCTTGAAGAAGTCTTGGTTGATCCCAATGCAAACCAGGCCATTAAAACTTAATGTACATGACAAGTCAGGTTTCAGTCATTGGCTGGGTAATTCCAGTGGTTACACTTGCATTTATTTAAGTACTTGTTATGGGAATATCAATTTTCCTAATTTCTAATTGAGAATTGGGTACACAAGAGGGTTAGTCTGCCTTGTAGAGCTGATGTGAGCATTAGAGGTACATCATTCAAACCCCAGCTGGATTAAAAGCTGGCCAACAGAGGTGTTTTCAGAGGAAAGCAGTGCTGGTGTTCTGGCCCTGTGCAGATAAGGCTGCTGCTTCTTAGTCTCCTTGTTCAGTCTTCAGTCTCTTTGTGGTTTTCTGTGGCTGAAAGCATGAGTTTTGTCATCTGTCTTTACAAAAATAGTATCTACCTCTTTCACAGAGTTTTGAGTCCCTGTGAAGCTTCCTCATGGAGTTCAGGTTTAGTCTTGTACTTACTGCATTAATTGATGGAGATACTTCTATGGCATCCTTATTAAAAAATAAAAATCTATCCATATAGAAAAGCAGCTGGTAACTTAGACATCTGTTCTTCACAACATTATATTTCTTAGTTGCAACAGAATATTCTGTATTCAGGCATCTTCAGTTAATTAACTGGGTTTCAAACGCACCAAGATGTTTAGATTGGATAGAAAAGCAAGGCTTGCTCTTACTATCTGTAAATGCACCATTTTTTTTCTCCCCATAGATAAATATTTTCTGGCTAGGACTCCAATTAAAGCTAAGCAAGAGCCACTAGTGATGTTTGAGTTCCACAGTTCAAAATATAAGCAAATAGAGGTCACAGGTACAATAAACATAGGTATGAAACATCATCATGTAGATCGAATCAGTCATTCTTTTTCCTCTGCCTGGGTTTAAATTTGTATTAGTTTTCATACATTTTTTTCCACCTGAGATCCTGAAATATGTTTCACTGTTGAATACAAATCATGGCATAATTCTCAATGCATCCCTCAGTCACTGGAATGTAAAAATGAAAAGAGTTGCTATGAGCAAATTGGAATAAATCGTAAAAGATTGGAGTATCTTCCTGATCAGGAAAGGCTAAGAGAGCTGGGATTCTTTAGCCTGAAGAAGAGAAGGCTGAGAGGAGACCTTATTAATGCCCACAAGGAGGATGGAGCCAGACTCTTCAGTAGCTCCCAGTGACAGGATGAGGGGCAATGGGCACAAGCTGGAACAGGGGAAGTTCCGTTTAAATATGAGGAAAAACTTCTTTACAGTGAGGGTGACAGAGCCCTGGGACAGGCTGCCCAGGGAGGTTGTGGAATCTCCTTCTCTGGAGACATTCCAGACCCACCTGGATGCATTCCTGGGTAATGTGCTCTGGGCAATCCTGCTTTAGCAGTTGGACCAGATGATCTCTAGAGGTCCCTTCCAGCTCTGACCATTCTGTGATTCTGTGAAAGTTTGGGTGATATAATGCCAGGGATTAAAATCTAACTGATAAAAATGTAAGTGTATGTCATAAATGGACTTACCTGTGTCCTCTGACTTTTTCAGAGTCTCTTGACAACAGGAGTAGAATTTGAATCTCTTCCTGCAGCTCTTTCTCTACCTGCTGAATCTGGGCTCTATCCAGTGACTCTTGTTGGTGTTCCTCAAACCACTGGGCAGATCACTGTCAATGGTAAGGGGTGTCTTTAATCATTCTCTTCCTAGCAAAACAACCTTGTGTTTTATGTCTCTCTGGATTATATGTTTCTACAACACATTTTGAATTTCTGTACTTTATATATTTGCCATTCTGAATTCTTGGTATGTAAAATAAAACCAAACCAAAACAAAAAAATCTTGTTTTCTATAGTAGAGAAAAAACACAGCTTGAGAAATTTCTGTTTTAACAGTATTAATGAACACATATTTACAATATCTCACATATGAGAGGAAAAGGATAATGAATTCAAAGTCCCCTTTATTAATGCTTTCATTTGGAAAGCTTCTGAGGAGGATTACTTGAACTTTGTCATGAGAATGCAGAAGATAAATCTTGCAGTTTATTTTCCTTAAATATATAGTGTTGATGTAAGATTACAGAAATTTTTGCAGATTGTTTGTGTAGAAACAATTTAGTCAATGTGTGTAGGCTGCTGCAGTCGAGATAACATTTCATTTATAAGCCTAAATAGAATTGTGTTTGTAGTAAGTAAAGAGATTTAAAGAGCTTATGTAGAAGACAAACAGAACAGTCTCCTAGAAAAGGAGATCTGTGTGAAGATGATGGATTCAACAAGTAGTAGGACTGGGTCATCTTACCAACACGTAATTTCAAGTGCATGTTCTTGGAACACAGGGCTACAGGAAAGGAACCATTAACACCAACAGAAGAAAGGTTTGGAACTTGAAGAAACTGTTCTTACTGAGTTTTTCTTCAGTGCTTTTCTGCCTGCTCGTAAAACAATTCCTCGACTATTTCAATAAATACAGAACAGCATCAAAGCCTGCAGAACATCTGTGCTGTAGTTGTCTGCTTTAGCTTCACATACTAAATATATATTGAAAGTAGAGGAGTTGATTTCTGTATTTGGCATCTGTTTGTGTGTCAATATATGAAATTTTCCTTCAGATATGGCTGGTATATATTGCCTGGTGAGGAACTGGTGTGGAGAGATTTCCTACTAAACTGAACTTTTGGAGGACAAGCTGTGGTCTTTTATAGCAGGTGTCTATGTATGCATGTGCCATATATATATTTTTTTTTTATTATTATTTTTTTTTTCCTGATTTATTTCCTTTAGGTTTCTTTTTCCCTTAGCTTTTAGATACAGCTGAGACTTGTTCATATAAACTTTCTTTGGAGGAAACATGGAGCTGTTAACATATGTTGAAGGGTAACAGGTTTTATGTGCACCAGTGGATTAGGTGATGTGGTGTAAAATGGTGGTCTCTATTGTATGACTTGTGATGTTGATCTTGTGAAGGTTCTGCAGAACTTACCGTAATGCATGGTATGTTCATGGATTATTATTATTTTTCACTTTACATGTCTCAGATGCAGACATACATGTGTTGCTTGTAAGTTGTCATGGACTTAATAACATTATTTAGTGGGTTTGAAAACCTTTTGCATATTTTATGGAAGATTCTCCTGTAGAGGAGGTGGTGGTTTGAAGAGCAGAAATATTGGCACGGTCTGACTAGTATCCTTAGTACTTTTGGACTTTCAGAAAGCAGAAAGATTCACAACATGTTGGTGTTTTCTTCTAAAAATCAGGTTACCATACTTCAGTTTTTGGAGTCTTCAGTGATTGCCTCCTGGACAATCTGCCAGGAGTGAAGACCAATGGCTGTTCTGTTGAAGTCATTCCAGCTTTGCCAAGGCTGCAGATCAGTACCTCCCTTCCAAGGTGGGAAACATCATTGTTATTCTATTTGCTCATATTTAAACATTACTTGCAGGCTGAATAAAAGCTCCTCTGTGTGTGTATATAATCAGTGCTTTAGTAAAACAAGACAAACTATAGCTGTGCTTTTTACTTTAGAATAGGAGTTCTTTTTACTGCTTGAAATCTTGGAGTTTAATGGAAAATATTTTTAGATTTAATTAACTGCGGGAGTGTAATGGCTATTTATTATTAACATAATACTTTTAAAAGAAAGACTGAATCCTTTAAGGGCTTATTGTTCATAAACTCTTGAAGAGGCACTCAATGGAACAGTGTAGGTTGGAAAGGGGGCCTCTGGTCCAGGATCTTGTACAAAGGAAGTCAACTTTGACAAGTGATATGACTTAAATGTTAGTTCAAGTTGCTCAGAACATGCTCTAGTTACATTTGAATTACCTCCATGGGTGGTGTTTCCATTACCTCTGTATCTGACCATTGATCCAGCCTGTCCAGACCCCTCTGCAGAGCTTTCCTACCCTCACACAGATCAACACTCCCACCCAACTTGATGTAATCTGCAGACTTGCTGAGGGTGCACTCATAAAGCTTGGTCTGGGTTGAGAATGACTCTAGCAGTATACATTTTTGTGATTATGTGCATTTATATCTGCTTGTGTATAAATTTAGATATATCATATATATAGTATATAAAAATATTACATTACTGAGTGAAGCAATCCTAATGCAGAAGCTCACATAGTAAGAAAATTGAGGGAAGAAAATGACAAATTTAAAAATAAAATGGGAGAAGACTTCTCACATGAAAAATGTCAGTTATTTCCACAAGAAGTTTCATGCCACTGTGCCAGACAAAGGGTTTCCTTCTTGATGAGTATTTCTAATGTCCCGAGATAATTGTGCTATACTGTTATGCTCAAAATCTTGTTTATGGTCAAAGAGGAAAAACACTTTATGCTTAAAATTTGCTATTTTGTATCTCAATGTTCCCACATGAGACTGTTACTAGTACAGAAGAAAGAAAAAAAGAGAGCTGAAAATATTCTGTACAGACGAAGACTCATTCTTAATAATACACTTAAAATCACTGGACACACTTCCTGTTTTCTACCTGTTTTCCTGATGTTCTGCTCACCCCTCCCACTGCTCCTCTGGGCCTAAGGTTGACCTTTTCTGTCACAGAATCCTCAGGGATCCTCTGAGATTCCTGAGTCTGAGGATACCAGGGAGCTCTCAGCATCTGGAGACATTCACCAAGAGGATTATGATGTTGATGGGCTGTTTTGTTTTGTTTTTTCCACTCTAGAAAACACTTGAAACCATTTTGGTTTGCTATCACAGTTTTACACTTTGTTCTTTCTTTGCTGAAGCTGAACAGAGGTAACAGAAATTGAGCAAATCAGGTGTAGCCAACAGGTCAGAATAAAAATGGCTGTGACAGTAAATCAAACCAGAGATGCAGGCAGGTCAGGACAAGTTCAGAGCAGACAGAATCAGATTGATTTGGGTTGGAAGGGACCTTTAAAGATCATCTAGTTCCAACCCCCTTCATGGGCAGGGACACCTCCCACCAGACCAGGTTGCTCCAAGCCCCATCCAACCTGCCCTTCAACACTGCCAGGGATGGGGCAGCCACAGCTTCCCTGGGCAACCTGGGACAGGGTCTCACCACCCTCACAGGAAGGAATTTCTTATGTCCAATCTGAACCTACCCTATTTTAGTTTAAAACTGTTGCCCCTTGTCCTGTCACTACAGACCTGAATAAAAAGTCCCTCCACCTTTCTTATAAGCTCCATTTAAGTATTGAAAGGCTGCAAGAAGGTCTCCTTAGAGCCCTCTCCAGGCTGAGCAACCCCAACTCTCTCAGCTTGTCTTTGTAGGAGAGGTGCTCCAACTTTCTGACCATTTTTGTGGCCTCATCTGGACCTGCTACAACAGCTCCGTGTCTTTCCCGTGCTGGGGCCTCCAGAGCTGGACACGTTACTCCAGGTCGAGTCTCACCAGGGTGGAGTAGAGGGGCAGAATCACCTCCCCTGACCTGCTGACCACTCTTCTTTCTGTTGCAGCCCAGGATAGAGTTGGCTTTCTTGCCTGCAAGCACACCTTGCTTTCTCATATATAGTTTTTCATCTACCAATATGCCCATGACAAGCCTCAGACCTGAGTTCTTGCAAGTTCAGAACAAAGCTGGTGACTATAAAGTACTTAAGCAAGAACTGAGATGCTTTTTAATTAAAGAAGCTGTTTTACAGAATAGAAATTGAAAGTTGAATAAGCTTGTGCTCAGGTTTCAGATGTCCATTTATGCAGTAGCTGAAAGTACCATTTGTTTGGTCTGTTAGTATGCAGTTCCTCTGTATTTTTGTCTAAATATGAGGGCAGAAAAGAAATTCCTTCTTCCCTGTCGCTCCAAATGCCCAAACCTCAGAGGACTGCAATGGTAATGATACATGACAGTAAATTTTAAATTATCAAAAACTACATGTTTTAAGTACTTGTTGTCATGGATGCATTCTGAATGACTAAAATCTGCTTCAGTTTGTGGAGGTTTCTTAACTTGTACTGAGGAAGGATAGGACAGGAAGGAGGGATAGCAGTAATACTTGCCAAAAGAATCTGCTGAACCTGGGTTTATCAACAGGTTTAACAGTCATTCCTCTCAGTAGCTTTTGCCCTTGTATCCTTGATCCCTTCTGAACGTTTTGCATTAGGATGAAAAATACAGTCACTCTCTGCCCATCTGTTGTGTTCTGCAGTCCTCCTTCCTGTTCTAAAGACTTCATTTATATTCACTGTTTCACCTTTCACATTGTGAATTTCTTTCAGGATCTGCTCCCATGAGCTTTTTGCCCTCAGCTGCTCACTCAAATGGCATTGTCTTAGCTCCTTTATTAGTTCTTCCTAGCAAAGGTCAAGGTTACTGCTCATTTCTCCTTTATCCATGACATGCTGTCGCAGCACTGTCCATATCTACTATTTCAATAATCAACTGGTTTGACACTTTTCTTGCCTTCAAATGAAATACTTGATGCTCATTTAAACAAATTCCCATGTTTCTGAAGCTTCAGATAACCATTCATTTTCTCTAGCACATATAACTCGTAGAATAATTTTTGTTTCATCTGTAAGTTATTTTTACAATATATTGCTCCAGGAAGTGTAGCTGTTTATGCTGTTTATGATTCCTTAACAAAACAGTTGCTGGGTGAATACCTGCATTAAAAAGTCTGTGCAGCTTATCTGTCATTAAAGGTGTTTTAAACTTCATTCCATATATAGAATCACAGAATGGTGAAGTTTGAAGGGACCTTAAAGACCATCAGGTTCCAACCCCCCTGCTATGAGCAGGGACACCTCCCACCAGACCAGGCTGCACAAGCCCCATCCAACCTGGCCTTGAACACCTCCAGGGATGGGGCTTCCACAGCCTCCCTGGGCAACCTGTTCCAGTGCCTTCCTACCCTCATGGTGAAGAATTTCTTCCTGATGTCTAACCTCAGTCTACCCTATTTCAGTTTAAATTCATCACCTCTTGTCCTATCACTGCCCTCTCTGTTGAAAAGCCCCTCCCCAGCTTTCCTGTAGCCCCTTCAGGCACTGGAAGGTGCTCTAAGGTCTCCCTGGAGCCTTCTCTTCTCCAGGCTGAACAGCCCCAACTCTCCCAGCCTGTCTCAATAGCAGAGCTGCTCCAGCCCTCTGAGCATCTTGGTGGCCCCTCTCTGGACCCTCTCCAACAGCTCCATGTCTTTCCTGTGCTGAGGGCCCCAGAACTGTACGCAGAATTCCTGGTGGGGTCTGACTAGAGCAGAGCAGAGGGGCAGAATCCCCTCCCTGGCCCTGCTGGTCACTCTTCTTTGGATGCAGCCCAGGATGTGATCTATTGCATATTTTTGGGGTTTGGGAATGCCTAACAGTGTGAGATAATATATCATCACTTGTGAGTACTAAGGTTTCATCTCTTTGTAGCTGTTTCTCCCACCAGTTAAATTTATTCTGACATTCGTAGTTTTTATGGGCTGATCAGAGCACAGCCTGGACTTTAGGATCTCACAGATGACTTTCCCTCTGGTTTCTCCTATGTACTGCTCAACTTCCTGTTCTCCTCAGTTTTGTGTTTTATTATTTTTATTTTATATTCAGCTCTTGAGACTCATTGTTACTCCACCCTAGTGTTCCAACACTTGTTTGATCAGATACCACTATTTTCAAGTTTACTCATACTAATGACCTGCTCTTCCTTTTGTTCTTTTCCCTTACATTTGTTGTTTGTTTTTTTTTTTTTTGCAGCAATTTTTTAACAAGCTTTCACAGTTAGGAATACACGTTTGGTATTGTTTGAACTCTTACTTGTCTTATGCATAAATTATCAGTGTTTGTCTGCAATGGTTATAACATTTACCCTGCAAAAAAAACAAGAATGGAAAATGAGATCCAACACTTTCAAGATTGCAGAGCAGTAGTTGGAGTCTTCAAAGAACAGTTGATAGAAGATAGTAAGTTGGACAGGACTGAAGATGTTTATCATAGTACTTTGTGTGTCACATTTTGCAGGTCTGCTCATACACTTCAGCCTTCTTCAGGGGATGAAATCTCCACTAATGTGTCTGTCCAGCTTTACAATGGAGAGACCCAGCAGCTCATCATCAAGTTGGAAAATATTGGAACAGAACCTTTGGAGAAGCTGGAGGTCACAGCAAAAACACTTAACACTAAGGGTGTGTATACTGAATAATAATAATAATAACAACAACAGTAATAATAACAACAACAATATTATTATTAATAATAATAATTTAGGAATAATAAAGCTCACTTTTTCACTGATAAAAGGGGAAGTGGTTGTGTTATGCTTCTTCTAGGTCAGTTTAGAATAAATATCACGATCCCTGTTAAGGAACTGTAATCTTAGAATCATAGAACTATTTAGGTTGGAAAAGACCCTTGGGATCACAGAGTTCAACCATCATCCCTACTCAAATAATTCAGTTTGATTTTATTGTAGGAATATAGAGATGAAAGAGGATGTAAGAAAATGTAGAAAGAAAATGGAAGAAACTGTAGAACCATCAGTGTGTGCAAAGATCACCTGTTCTTTGGAAATCTGAATTTTATTTTAATGTTACTAGGAAAAAAAAAATAAACCTGAGGCAACAAGTAGTAAAAAGCAAGAATATTTGGTCGAAATTAGTTTCTTCTTATGTCTAAATAAACTGATTAGTTAAGTACATAAATTACCATTGGCAGTAATTTTATCCTACTCGAGGGAGCAGAAGTAAATAAGCCTATCTCCAGCTCAGTGAGCAATAAGAAAAAAAATGGCATAAAAGACTAAAAACAACGCAATAAATAAAATAAGCTCTTGTGAGTTAAAAGAATATTGGAAGGTATGGAAGAAATATAGTACAGCTCATGCTTCCAGTTACTTCTCCTTATTGAAAAGTAGCCTGATAGGTGAATCTTGGTTTTGTTTTGTGATGTGTTTTATAATTTTTTTGTTTGTCCTCGTTATGAAAATGATGTTAATTACATTAACAGAACTACAGGTGACAATTAAGGTAATATTTACTTACAACAGAAATACCTTATTTTATTGCAGGTTTGATTCTGTCAGTGCCAGAGTATTGAAATGCAATGTGAGAGCTGCTGAGTTTTGTTCATTTCAGTATTCCAGCTCCTGATTTTTTTTTTTTCAACAGAGCATACTCTTCTCTGCAGCCTGAGAGAACAGCAGTTGCCAGTCAGCTAAGAATAGGTTTTCTGTCTGAAATTTGTTGCTAAGAATAATTTTAGAAGCTGAAATGTATGATGACTTGCTTTTCCTATTTAATTCCAGTGTGCTCCTACTCTTCTGGGTGCTCTGTGTATGGAATGAAAAGAGCAAATACAGCACGTGTGTTAAATGGTGATGTTTATGCAATGAAATGTGTTAAATAGTGGAATATATGGGACTCTAAATCAGATTAATCAGACTCTTAGTACATAACATTACACAGTTAATTGGTTCAGAATTTTCAAGTAGAGACTCTTGTCAATTTTAATGCCATCAGCTTGGATTAAAAACGATGGGGGAAAAGGAGAAAAGTTGATACACTCAGCTATGAGCTTCATCTTTTGTTTCTCTGTAGAAAATGTTTATAATGAACCCTCTTTGTGTACTTAGCAGTCTCTTAGATGTTATTAGGCATGGTAATAATTGTCTTTATTTGAAAAAGGAAGATTTGTGATGAGTAAATTACAAATATGCCTCCTCATCAGGATGCAATACTTAAATCACCATTTTGCAAGCTCAGAAATGAGGGGTAATTTTGAGAAGGACCGAATACTTTTTGTTCTGAGAGTGTGAGAACCATGCAGTGAAGAGAAGTCTACTTGGGCAGGGACCTCTGGAAATCATTTTATCCCATCTTCTTTAGAAAGCAAAGCTTTGGATTATGTTATCAGGGTCCTGTCAGGCCCAGTCTTCAGTTTCTTGCATTGCCTGCTGGAAGCAAAACACAGTTCTGTATGTGGAACTGTATGCTCAGGTTGAACCATGTTGTTGCAGCAGAGTTAATTCTTAAATATGAAACAGCAGGGATTTTTAAATGACTCTGCTGGGACTGTGTCATCAATCACTGACAAATGTTCCCCATGGCAAAAAAACTGATGGTCCCCATTAAGCAGGTACCAATTATGTCGTTTCAAATGTGACTGCATGCAGGTCTGGCAAAGGATGGATCTTTGCCTTTTTAAGTGGACTCTTTCCCATTTTTGTCCATTTAGTGGGCTCACTGCACAGCATGACATGTGACAAAGGATTCTGGTGATCAACAAGGAGCTAAGCTTTGTAATGCCAGCAGCTCAGTTTGGTCAGTGATTTTACAGGCATGGAAATAATGTGCATACAACATGAAACCATCTCCAACAGCAACACAGACTCTTCACTTGATATTTCATACCTAGTTGAGAGCATGTGCAGATGCTTTGGAACTACCTGGTGTGCATTGAAAAGTTGTCTCTTGGATGTTCTTGACTGTTCCTCAGCTGAAATGTGCCTGAGATTTGAACTGCTGAAGGTCTCCTTAAAAGCTGTTAGGCATCTTCATCTGCCATCACCACAGCTTGCCTGTCAACTTGGGAGCCTGTGAGAAGTTGTTCTCCAATTTCAGCCAAATACAAAGAGCTTTTCATCAGCCTTGGTTTCACCTGATTTTCTTTGGTTCTTTTAGTCTTGGCACTTGCTCAGAAGTCTTTTGCAGCTGCTGTAGGAGTGAGCAGCAGCTGCACACAGGGAATGGAATGGGTTGGTGAAGCAAAATCACTGATCTTTCCTAGAAGTGATTGACCTCTAGAATTTAAACATGGAGAAATGAGTTCACCTGCCTAGTTGTAGTCTTCCCATGGGCTTGGAACTCATCTGCTTGTGATCTCAGCTTTTAGCTGTGCCAGACCAGACATGAAACATCTGCTCTGAAGTCCAGGTAACCCATTTTAAAAAACGATGGAGTAGTTTTTTAAAGGTAAATAAAATAGATCTATTTACCCTTACCCCCCCCCTCCCCACCAGAACTGTGAAGTCTTTCAAACTGGAGTTGACGTATGTTCCATAGTGGGTTGTGAATGCAGGCAGGCTTTTCTTCATTAGTTCAGATGTCCTGGTGAAGATACAACCTGCAGCCTTCAGAAGTTCACTACCAGCTGGACAGGGAAGTGCTTTATCTGTTTTAATCTGATCTCCTACTAGTTTTACCAAGTGCTCCCAATTCCCATACCAGGGCACAGTTCTGCATGCATTTTATCTGCCACCTTTGCAATTTTTGTGAACTGAACTATCTTCCCCTACTCAACCTTTTGTTCAAACTGAAGGGTCCCAGCATTTTAAATCTCCACTCACACGGCACCTGTTCCACCCCTGAAACATTTTATTTACCCTTCTTTAGAATGTCTCTACCTCTAGTATTGTCGTCCTTGCAGTGCAGAAACCAGAATTGCAAATAACACTTAGGATATGAGCACACCAAGGTTTTATGCAGCTGCAAAAATGTCCCCCCTCCTCTGACTTGCTCTTAGTGTCCTTCACAACAATGACCTGCATTTTTTTTGGGTTTGGGTTGGTTTGGTTTGTTTATTTCCCCATCATTGCTGTTCACTAAGCTGATGATTCCAGGGGACCATCAATGATCCCTCTAGAGTTTCCTTCCGGGTTTGGAACTGCCAGTTCCAAGTTCAACATACCAGGCATGGCTCATCATTTCTTTCCCTGAGATTGAATTTTTTTAACTTTATATGTGTTGAGATCCATCTTTTTGTCTACCTACTTGATTTTGTGAGGTTCTTCTGAGGTTCTTGCCTTTGACATTATAACTTTCTTAATTATTTCGAAATCTAGTGTAGATTAACTTTCTGGAAATGAATCTGATCAAGTGGTGAATGTAGTTTGCAGAACAACTTAATGCTGTCAGCATGGTTGCTGAAAGAAATGTCTTTGTCTATGCTCTTGTTCTATAAAGCATTTTAGTCTAACATTTTAGCATTGCTAGTCTAACTTGAATTTGTTCCTTTAAAAGTAAGTAGTTCTTAAATGAATCATTTTATGGTTCTGTTTGTTCACTGGTTATCTGAAGAGCAAATAATTTTGTGAAAAATGGCAACAGGTCCTAATGCAAGTTGTTCTCTACAACAGCATGAATCTGTGGTGGTAGGGACGTGCAAACAGATTACGGCTTCTCATAATGGTTTTACTCTCTAAAGCTAAATAGTTGAAGAGTTAAATTATTTCAGTTAAATTTCAGTTGTCTTGTAGGTGATAAATTAGAGAGTATCTGCAAGGGCTACTCTCACTTGGAAAGTGTTTTTTCTCGTATCTTCAAATAAATCTCCTACTTAATGAAAATACCTTTTGAAAGCTCTTTGTTCATTAAGCTGAAGATACACTCAGGTGCTTGGGATGTGTCATTCTTCTTTGCATACACTGAGGAAGAACATCCCTTTAGCATCTTATATTTTTACTTAACCAGGAAAAGGGTACAGAGGTTGCTGTAGTTGTTAAGTTACTTGTTTTCTTGAAAACAGATATAGAACAGTGATATGGTTACAGCTAAATCATTAGATGAGATGGAGGTGACTTTAAGGAAATAATTATTAGGAGGATTTTTTGATTTTTGCCTCTTCTTTCTTTTTATGATGAAGTCTATAATATTGATTTGATGTGGAAAGACAATTGATGGTCTGTGAGAAAATGATAGCTCAGACAGAGCAGCTATTGTTTAGGTAGAAATTAATGGAAAAATCACTTTTTCCCCTTCCCTAGCTGCAGTTGTTTCAGTGCAAATCAACCAAGTTTAGACTGGAATTTTAATTAGTTGTCTGTTTTTTTAAAAAAAAATCCTTAATTCTAGATGGTAGTTGTTGAGGCAGCCTTCCCACCCTGTTTTCTCACAAATAGATCTTAGGTGATGGGTTTGGAAAGGCTCTGACATGGCAATATACTAACTTGCTCTTGAATGGAGTAGCCTGGTGTGAAGTGGAGATGAACTGTGACTTTCAGTGGTCCTCATGTCACGTAAAGCAGTGCTGAAATGGTCTTTAAATGAGCCTTTAGAAGAATTCTTCAGGGTCCCTTGAAGATCGTATCCTTCGCTACAATAAATTAATAAATATATTTTTAGGATTATGCCAGCCAAACCATGATGCTTATTTTCCATATTAGTAGACTTCTCTGCAGTGTTTAACATTGTATGGTCTTGCAAATATTAGACTTTACGGTGGGTTGACCCCAGCTGGGACTGAAGCCCCCACCCAGTTGCTCACTCCCTTCCCCCATCCTCCCCCTTAGCAAGGTGGGGAAAAGAACTGGAAGGGCAAAAGTGAGAAATCTCATAGGTAGAGATCACAGAATCAGAGAGTTATTGAGGCTGGAAAAGACCTGTGAGATCATCGAGTCCAGGATATGACCTAACACCACCACATCAGCCAGACCATGGCACCGTGCTATCATGGCAACGTGGTGGGATGAGTCGCATGGTTGGAGCGCTGCATCTCTTGAGAAGGGACAGACAAGGCAAGGGAGGTGGTGGAGTGACATGATATGGTGAGGAGTGCTTTGACTGCCTAGAATTCAATGTTTGACACACCAAGGTGGAGTGTTTGTGGGTAAGGATAAAGGGGAAGGCCAGTGAGGCTGATATCCTAGTGGGAGTCCCTTACAGACCACCCGACCAGGGTGAGACCTTCTTTCAACAACTGAGAGATGTCTCGTGTTCATTAGCCCTTGTTCTCACAGGGGTCTTCTGCTGAAGTAGGATTAATTCACTGGGTTAAGTCACTGTCTTATTGTACCAGTCTAGTATGTAACAACCTCTCCTGTCATTCTGAAGGAAAAATGATTTGCTCTTTTGGATTGCTTCTGCTGGAGGTACTTCAGTGTCCATGACTGCAGTTTTTGGCCTGCTTCACAGCTTGCAGTAACACAGGACTGATTCACCCTGAGGACTTAACCTTCTGCTCCTCTTTAGCTGAAGGTGGATCTTTTGATGTTACAAGAGTAATAAGGAGGCTCAATAGCTGGATAAAGTATCTCAAGATATTGATGAACAGTAAACATTGGGGTTTTTTTTTTACTCATAATACCTCTGGCACTTTAGGCTTAGGGCAGAGGAGCTGGTAATCGCAGATGCTGTATCTCATATGGACCAGTGACATGGAATTTCTCCAAGTATCATGTAACACAAGCTATCCTCTCTGGCATCATCCTTCATATTTCGGTCATGTATACTTTATGCTTCTTAGTTTTGAGAAAGGACTTCATTAAAAGAATGAAGCCAGCAGTCTTCACAGCTTTCTTCATTGTGTTTCAGAATTGTACCCGATTTATTTTAGTGGAATGTTTTGATGAAGTGCTTTTTGCATTCATGTGCCATTTCCTCAGTTGGAGTGTGTATGATTTAAAACCAGATGTACTTTTAGTTGCCTTCAGGTTGCTTCCATGAGTATTGGATGTGGTTGGTTGACAGTGCCTCTTGTGGAATATTTTTCTTCTGGTAGTGTTTTTCTTCACTTAGAGTGGTATTTTGAGCTTTGTGATCTACATGCTTCCAGGTCAATGTCAGTAACAGCTCTAATGTCTTTTTAGTCTTACATTCACTTTAATGTCTTAATTCTGAGTATTTTAGAACATAAACAGAAAATTACAAGTCAGTTAATACTCTCTATAACAGTTATAAACTTTTAACTGCCTTAACACAGGATTTATGCTCATGAAATACTTATTTTAATACAGAGAAGCTGTATGGGGACTTCTTGAGTTGGAATCTAGAAGATACCCTCTCCCAGTTTCCTCTAAAACCTGGAAAAATTGCAACATTTACTGTAAACATAAAAGTGAAGCTGGACTTTTCATGCCAAGAAAACCTTCTGCAAGATCTCAGTGATGGTGAGTTTTTAATTTATCCTTGCTTAGGAGGGTTGCACGTAACTTCTGACAAGCACTTATCCAATTGTTGTGCCATTAATCATATTATAGAATCATACATTGCTAGGTTGGAAGGGACTTCAAGGATCACCTGGTCCAATCTCTACATTTTTAAAATGCAGTGTGTGACGTGGCCTTGTGTTTTCATATCCTATGTTCAGTTCTTGAGTACTATGTTCAGGTCTGAAGCCACCAACACGAGAAGAACATGGAGCTCCTGGAGAAAGTCACAAAGATGATCAGAGGGCTGGAGCAGCTCTGCTCTGGAGACAGGCTGAGAGAGTTGGGGCTGTTCAGCCTGGAGAGAAGAAGACTCCAGGGAGACCTTAGTGCACCTTCCAGTGCTGAAGGGGCTACAGGAAAGATGGGGAGAGACTTTTTACAAGGGCTTGTAGTGAGAGGACAAGGGGGAATGGATCAAAACTGCAAGAGGGGAGACTGAGTTGAGACATTAGGAAGAAATAATTAAATGTGAGGGTGGTGAGACCCTGTCCCAGGTTGCCCAGGGAAGCTGTGGCTGCCCCATCCCTGGCAGTGTTGAAGGGCAGGTTGGATGGGGCTTGGAGCAACCTGGTCTGGTGGGAGGTGTCCCTGCCCATGCAGGGGGTTGGAACTGGATGACCTTTAAGGTCCCTTCCAACCCAAACCATTTTGTGATTCTATGCTATTTGTGTCTAATGCAAAGAAAGCTGTTCACTGAGCCCTCTGGATTGAAAACTGAATTATTGTAACAGCTGTGGGTGTGATAGTCTGACCAAACTTTTCCATCATGAGACCTTGCCCTGCTGGCTTTTTTATCTTTCTTGACAGAGTGTTTTTTCATGTGTGTCCTTTTATCCTTATCTTATGAAGATAGTTTGGAAACATCAGTGGGTGTTAAAGAGAAATAATGTTGATAATTTAGTTATCCAAGTTATGTAGAATTCTTAATCATGGCTGACTGCAGGTTTGCTAGAAGTGTTGTACTGAAAAGTGGGGCACAATTCCCCTAGTATTTGTGCTGTAGAGCAAGTTTCATGTGATTAAACTCATAGTTTCTTTTGAATAATAGAAAACCAAACAACCAAATCCCAATGTATGTTTGTATTAGATTTATCTGGAATTACAAGTGCCAGGTAGTTGTAATAAGGATTTCCTTTTTATAATAAACACACAGTCTCTCTGGAGTTAATTGCTATACTCTGTATTTTTTCAATTGCTTGATATATTTACACTGATTGAGTTAACTTGACAAAAAAAGAGATTCCTGTAATAAAAAATAAAACAAAGAAAAAAAACTCCATTATTTTTTGGACTCTTTCCCAGGGTCCAGTTGCAGGTATTCATTATCAGTATAATTAATCTTTAGAAAAATACGTATTTTCAGTATAGAAAAAAATACACTAAAATCACATGCTTAGCTGATCTAAGTTGAATAGGACTGGTTTCCATGAGTTATCTTGCAAATGCATTTAGACAGAACTGGTATTAATTTTTAGTAAAGATTAAAAGACTGCTTTGTTTTTTCAGTCTCACTGGTGTAAAGTACATAAGTTATAAAAATATTTTAGGATTAGGTGGCAGTGCATTACTTACAGATCCCAGAACTCTAGGCCCTCTGGTACCCTGTAGATGACCTCTCTTTTCCATGGACATTCTAATGACTTATTGTACTTATTAAGAACTTGTCATAATTCAACTCATTATCTATGACACTGTGTGTGGTTTAGGCCAGTTGAGATTCAAATTTTAAATTGAATTTTGGAGACTTAGCTTTGATATGTTGACATATAAGATACATGTATGACATATAACTAGGAAAGAAATGAAAGCCATGGAAATGAGAAAGAACTTGATCAATGTAATGAATATAACTTGAAAAATTATTATAGAAGTCAAAATTGTAAAAGGTAGACATTACTGTCTTTAGTGTCAGTTCTGCTGATTTCACTTCCAAATGTATATATATTCCAAATATATAAATATATAAATATACATACATACATACATATATATATATGTATCTATCTATATCTATATCATCTATATCTATATCTATATATATATGTAATCTTTGTCTCCAAAAAGCTTTAAAGGCACTCAGGAGCTACACTAGCCCAGCAGTTTTCAGATTAAATAAGATATGAATAAATAGTCTATAGAAGGAGAAGATAATGTACTTATTGCTCAAACAGTTGTGGGATTTGAATTTAAGCCTCTGTTTGTTTTTTTACCTCTATCTTAACTTTCATAGGCCCACATACAAGCAAAATCTTTGAACATTTTCACTTTACTTCTGCCTTATGGCTTCTTTGAAAGCTTGTGTGACAAGCCTGGAAGCAATTCAACATTTTCTTGTGCAGTAATGATAAAGGAGTAGAAAGTTAATGTTTCTTTAGGACCTGGGTATCTTTGGGTACTTTGAAAATGTTATTAGAGATGCTTAGTATATTGACATTTTTACTTGCTGCTTTAATTTTTTTATATGGCTTTTAACTTTACAACTATTGTACTTTCTAAAGAGGCAGATGCTGATGTAAAGAACAGCAAAGAGCTAGAAAAATCAATGGCAACTGACGTGACTTTTAATCACGTGGTACTTTTGTCTTTGGAAGACCAGTTTTACAATAATGATCAAAATACTTTTGTCTTTTAAAAGTAATGCCCTTAGCAGGGCATCTGTTACTTTGATCTGTTTTCATTTGCTGCTGAAATTGTTTCCTTTTATGCTGTTTGTAATCAGGACATAATACAGAAAGGATGAATTACTGATGTTTCTGATGATACACTTATCCAATTGGAAAGTAAACTAGGTTATCAATCAAAATTGGTGATCTAATTCTTGTGTGTTGATGGTCTACTGTCTCGTAAAGAAAAATGTTAGATGTTCTTCTAGATTAAAGGAAGGAAAAACACATGAGTGGCTGTACAGGATCAGATCAATGACCGTCTAGTCCAATATCCTGCCTGTGATAGTGGCCAAGAGCAGATGCCTGTGGGAGAACACAAGGAAAATCATGAACATACATGCTACTGTCCTTTGGGCTTTTGGGCTCCAACTGTTGTTAGCTCAGGAACTTCCAGAGCCTGGTATGATATCTGTGGTTTTAGGCATTGCTAGTCATCCTTAGTGGGTTTCTCTTCCATAAGATGGCTTGTTCTCTCTGTCAATGCTGTTCATGGTACAACGTGAAGAAGAGTCATAGCTAAATGGCTTGCAGCTGTTTGCACTTACTGGTGTCCTTCTTGTACTACCTGACTCTTGTACTGCAAGAAACAGGGAACAGTGCATCTCCTCAGCATCGTACCCACAGTCCTGATGCTTTCCTCATGTCATTGTCACAGTTGTCTCTTTTGCAGACTGTAGATTGCTGACTGCCTTAGTTGTCCCTGTTATGGGAGCAGTTCCATGCACTGATAACCCTTCTTGATGCCCTTTTTGATCTCTTTCAGCTCTGTATGTTTGAGGTAGGCTGGAGGCGTTATTTGAAAGGTAATCTGTGTCTTTCTGTAGCGACCTCATGATGCTTTTTATTTTGTTCTATATCACTTTCCTTAGTGTAATGCAGCAATGCACAATTTGTCATTTGATTTTTGGCTACTGCTGAACATTGAGTTGGTAGGTTGATGAACAGCTCCAGGACCTTGCCCCTGAGCAGTAACGATATGCTGAGAGCCTCCTGTTTCACATACAAAATTAAGATTGTTTTTATTTATACTGATTTTTTGGGGCATTTTATTGACTGGACATTAAATGTTTTGTGAGGTCCCAGCTGTGATGTCAGGAACATGCCACTCTGTTGCACAGGCTTCCATGCTGGCAATTGGGTTTCTGCAAATACAGCCTATGTGTGTTCCAGACAACATCTCCTGTTAGAGCACATCAGTTAAGGTTCTTGTCACAATCTGGATTGCCTTGGTTTATTATTTTTGGAATTAATTACTTCGCAAACACTGTGAACATCTGGGAAGCTGTTCTAGAGACACTTCATTAATTAGGATTAAGAAGATGAGGCTTATGTATGGAAACCAGTTGACCTAGATTGAGGGGTTCCCTGTAGGAGATCCTTTTGCAGCAAATGAAGATTTGGATCTCCTGCCCCTCAGGTGGATGGTTCATGGTTCCTGCTATATAAGTCCTGTTTAGGAAAGTCAGTGTGTGTGTTAAACTTGATCCTAAGGTGGATAGATGGCTTCAGGTGATGAAACAGTAAGGTCTCTGTCACCTGGTAAGGTGGCCTGAAGAGGTCAATGGGATGCTCACATTATGTGCATAATGAATTCTCCTTCCCAGTCAGACTGAAACCCAGTATTTTCCTGACACTCAATGGGAAAAGGAACAAGAGCTGCTCTTTCTGGATTGCGTGGTAACTAGCTAGTGGGGAGCAGTCCTTTAAAAAAAGCTTCTGCTACATGGGGATAATGTTTTGCAAAGTTAATTAATTTAGTCTACGATGAGTACTTCATTATGTAAAATGCTAGTGCTCATTCATTCTGTGTATAGGGAACATAAAGACAGGTGCAAGAATATTTAAATTCATAAACTCATCAAAGGAACTAATTAATTATGTGCTAAGGGGAAAGCAAATCCATGCCTCAAGTCTCTCTTTCTCTTCTCTTGCAGAGAAATAGTAGTGTATTTCTAAATGCTGTGATCTTGCATAGTTTTTAATACTGATATACAAGACCATTGTCTTTTTCATACTCACTTCACTGCTTTTCTACTTAAAAACCTTCCTAAACTTACATAGCATATAGACAATGGTTTTTGTTAGTAAGATGCCTGGTTTTGAATTTAAATGTAGTCTTGATAGGTCTTCTGAAAAACTAAGTAGCCTAGAGAACTCATATTAGGGTAATTGTATTACTAGTGATGATAATGAAAGTCTTCAGAGGTATTTCAAGACTATTCTTGGTTGCCTTTATTACATTCAATAATTTAGAATATTTTTTCCAAAATACTTCATTTCTTCGAAGTTTTTTATCTCTGTAGTTTGAAGATGTCAGTTTTCATTCTGACTGCTCTTAATCTGAGTAAACGAGTAGTTTGTTGGTTTTGGTAAAACTACAAATGTTTCACCATTGTGTTACTTTAATAATATTCTTATTTTTTTGAGAACTTTTCTTACACAGTTCTTCTTGAATTCCAGCTCTAGTGCTTATATAAGATGACTTTTTCTCTTCCAACTGCCTTTTAATCTAGGTAAATATTTTTTTATTAGAAAAATAAATAAATTATAATTTGACTGATACACACAGTTTAAAAAACCCACCCCGTAAGTGACATAGGAACTTAGCCTCTATCAGTTGTACCAGCCACTCTACAAACATGCAGTAAGAGGTGTTTCAGGTCCCAGATCTTTACCATGTAAACAGGTAGAGCAGACATGATGCAAATAGTAAAAAATTTATGATTGGCACATACAACCTAATTGACCTGCCATCCTGTTGCACTGCTTCCTTTCTGAGGCACTTAGTTTAGCATCTAATGTAGTGTGCATAAATAATCTCTAGCCTTTGATGATGCATTTCTTTACACTTCATTTGCTCCCTTTCATTGCATTCACCCTTATTCTAAATCTCACTTCCAATTTTACTTCGGTTAGTTCACCAGGAAGCAATCTTGACTTACACTGCACTTGCTATTAATTAATATTGCCATTCTCTTTAAATGTGATGGAGTCTCAGTGAAGTGCTTAGTCTGCTACGTGTTGTCTCTGCCTTCTCCTGGGAGCCAGAGCCTTGATGGAATCCAAGCTTTGCCTGGAGAACAGCTGCCTGGGGTCTCTTGTGGGCTAGTCAGAGATTTTGGAGGCAGAGAAGGAACTGCATCTTAATACTCTTCTGTAGTGTGAAGGCTGAAGTGGATTACATTGCTACTTTTGTGTTATTCCCCTCTTTCTTGCTGCAGACAGCAGGTTTCTAGAATTCCACCCACTTTCAGCAGAATACAAGATCAATTTTTTTATTATTATTTTTTTAATTTTTTTTTTTTTCTTTCTGGGGAAAAAAGGCATATTCTGGTTTGGCAAGCATTTTCTCCTGACTTGAGTTGCCCTCTTTTTTTCTGCATGCTTAAAGTACTTTAAAACTGTCAAGAGTATTCTTGGGAGAGGTTGCCTACCAGAGGCTCTTTGTTTTGGAGTTTCTATCAGGCAGTGGACTGACAAAATAAACAAATGGGTTGACAGGGCATTTGAGTTGTGATATTTTATGCTCAAGTTGTGTGTTGTGCAAAAAACTCTTGATGTATCTCTGGAGTTCTTGTTCCAACCTGTTTCCCCCCTTCCCCTCTCCTCACAGAGGCCCTGCAGCCCCTGCTGCAAGCACCCAAACATGGACACCCCATATGTAATGTTAAGGACATTTCATGGATCTACAGAAAACTTTGCATCCCACGTGGCATCCTATTGCCAGTAGGACCGCTGTGGAATTTGAACAGGCGTGTGTGGTGTCCTGGTTTCAGTGGTAAGGTTATTTAAGGATTTCCTTGCCATAGAGTTTGAGACCACTGTAGTTGTGATGTGCCTCTTGAAGAATGCCTATATTTCTGTCACCTGGACCAAGCCAGTGTTTCTTGTACAACTCGGCATTACAAGGGATCTGTGTCTTGGAATGGGATGGAATCTGTCCCGTTCCAGCTCTTTCTTCAGTGCGTAGTCACTGGGTTATAAATCTGCAGGTTTAACTCCTTTGGTAAATTTCACCTCATTCAAGGTAGGAATTGTGTAGGATTCTTCTGTGTAGCGTGCTGTGAAAGTGGCTAATGAAATTAAATTGACAATTTGCTTAACATTTAAGATGGGAGAGCAAATCTTGGGAAGAGATTTTGCTCTGTTGTGACAGCAGTTGACGGTGATGTTGGAAAGGCAAGCTGTGTGTTTGCAGTTACCATAAAATAAGTCTTGATCATGTGCTGTTACCATGGGAATATTCTAGAAATCAACAAGATTTCAGAGGAGGTCCATGAAAAAGATCCAAGGGCTGGAGCACCTCTCTTATGAGGACAGGCTGAGAGAGTTGGGGCTGTTCAGCCTGGAGAAGAGAAGGCTCCAGGGAGACCTTAGAGCACCTTCCAGTGCCTGAAGGGGATCCAGGAAAGCTGGGGAGGGACTTTTTACAAGAGCTTCCAGTGAGAGTAGAAGGGGCAACAGATTTAAACTGAAAGAAGAGAGGTTTAGATTACAGATAAGGAGGAAATTCTTCACTGTGAGGGTGGTGAGACCCTGGCCCAGGTTGCCCAGGGAAGCTGTGGCTGCCCCATCCCTGGCAGTGTTGAAGGGCAGGTTGGATGGGGCTTGGAGCAACCTGGACTGGTGGGAGGTGTCCCTGCCCGTGCAGGGGGGTTTGGAAATCAGTGATGTTTAAGGTCCCTTTGAGCTTTAACCATTCTATGATTTCTGGAGAGAGCAGAAAGACAATAATTCTTTTTATAGTGAAAGGCTACTGAAGATCTTTGACAGTATGGATTGATGAAAGAAAACTATGGCGAATTTAGCTTCTTCATATCTTTAAACTTCATGAGAGAAGAACTTAAGAAATCTCAAAAAATAGAATCGTGAAGTAATTTAAAACTTCTGGTGAACTTCTTCATTGATGCTCTCCATTTTTCAATCATGTGTTTTCTTCTTCCCTCATTAAGTTCTGCATCTACCAGGGCTTTTAATAGAACATGTTTCCTCATTCAGTGGTGACTAATGTATTACAGAGGAGCTGGACAACGTCTGACTGACCTTGCTGCCTGGACAGAGAACAGGAAAAGCAAAATAATTAAAAAAAACCAAACCAAAACACAACAAAAAAACAACCACTAGCAGGACATTATTTTTTGTATGTCCCCTGACAAAGGTGTGAAGGGGTCAGTAGTTTGAAATATAACACGGTCCCTGGTAGGGGCTCTGTGTTGTATGTAAAGTCTTTGTGCCACAGACTGAAACAGACAATTTGACCGCTCAGTGGTCAAACCTTAGACTTTTTCCTCTCAACCTGAAGCAGAATCAGTGTTTACTTGTCTATCCTACCTCCTTTTGCAGCTCTGATGATCCTTTTGCTTTTTCTCTTCCCCAGAGAAAAGATTTAAACCATGCTTTTTTTTTTTTATCCTTAAGAAAATGAAAATAGAATGGCCTTTTAATAAAGCAATTAGGAAAGGCATTAGTTTTATGTCCTTGGTGCTGCTTTAGCTATTATGTATTCCTTTCTCAAAGCAGGGAACACTTGTGCCTTACAGAAAGTGGAGAATGCTGTGCAGTTTTTCATGCTTGGCTCTTGTCATGTTTTTCTTTTCAGTTAGCAATTTGCACTAATCAGTGTCCACTTTTGTTCTAAATCAAAACTAGTGAAAATCATTCGTCAGTTTGAAAACAATTATTTTTCCTTAGGTAAAACTTTCTGTTTTTTTCATTAAAAAAAGAGTGGATTTAGAAGCCTGCTATAAAATAGATTTATGATCAGTTTTGTTGGCAAGTTGCCTGTAACTTTTAGAACAGTATTGCCTCATATCTTAAGCTAATAAGTATGTTGGCTTTTAAGAGATGCTAAGAGCTGAAAGGATTATGTTGGTTATGGTTCATAATGAACATATTAATTCTCTGAGAAACTGTAATCATTCTTTTAATGTTATTTATATTTTCATATAAGGTGAGTTAATTGTAAATTAAAAACTTGAGTTTTTTTACTAGTAAGCTTCCTGAATCAGAATCTTCAAATCTGATCACAGAATCATAGAATGGTTTGGGTTGGAGGGACCTTAAGGATCATCCAGTCCCACCCCCTGCATGGGCAGGGACACCTCCCACCAGCCCAGGTTGCTCCAAGCTCCATCCAACCTGCCCTTCAACACTGCCAGGGATGGGGCAGCCACAGCTTCCCTGGGCAGCACCATCCTCATAGTGAAGAATGTCCTCCTAATGTCTAATCTAAATCTCCCCTCTTTCAGTTTTAATATTGTTGTACCTTTAAGGATGAACTAAGGTTCTTTTTCAAACTAGTTCGTGAAGGAAACTGGAAGGAAAGGAATATGGGAGATGCCCTTTATTTTCTTATTGGATATCTGTGAAGTTGGATTTCAATGAAGCAAAAGCATTTAATACTCCATCTTGTTCTTCTGGTTTCTACTTGTGATAAATGTATCCTGAAGAGGTCCAGAATCAAGGTCATCAAATTGAATAATGATATTAGCAAATATTATCTGAGTGGAGCAATTTCCAAAGAGGAAATAAGTTTGGATTTTGTGTAATGATTTAATGTTTCCCAAATGTAAGGAGGTATGTGTCTACTGCAAGATGAGATTTTCCTTGTATTTAATTGGTGTTTGTGAATTTGTGGATGTCTGCAGTTGCTCTGCAGAGCAGAAAGGAACAAAATCCTGCTCTTCTGTGGACTTGGGATGTATATCTAAATAATAACAAATTGTTAATAAATAATTACTGTAGATTTAATGTATGTTAAAACTTCATCATTTTGATTTTCTTCTTCCTCTGATGTTTTTTGATTCAAAAGTAAATTTTCACACGTTTTACTGGTTGGTGCTTAGAATGTAGCTTTGGTAGGTGAGAAACCCAAATGTGCTGCAGTGTATCCATTTACCCTAAAGCCACACAACCTTGTTGGCAATAAAACACACTGCTAAGTTGTCATATTGTCTTTTATTGCTGTCCAGGGCACTGCCAGTACACAGACTGCTCGTAAATACCAAGCTGAGGACACTCCTCTAATCATCTCCATTTCTGCTAAGCTTTTTGCTGACTACTAGAATGTAAACCTTAGTTTCCAATCTGTCTTGTGTTATACAAGACAAGTGTTCAGTGTGTTTTTTCATCAAATTATATAAAATAGGTCTTCTCTATTTTCTGTTCAACAACATAAACTTGAAAAGGAATCCCCAGATCTTGTATTGGAAGTAAGTTGAAAGACACTAAGCAGTTCCAGTCTTGTGGAAAAGCACAAACTTTTGCCTTTGTTCTTTTTGATATTGTAAATATTAAAACTAATTTCGTATTATTAACTCTAACATTTCTGTCATGATGTTTCACTTTCCTTTCCAGTGACCTTCACTGAGTTTTAGGTGGATTCCTGTTCGGGTTTTTTTGGCTTCTAGGGGAAAATATAGTAAAATAATCTTTATCTCTTATTTTTCCCTTTTTGTTTAAAATATTTGTATTTCTTTTAGTGTATTTTATCTCCCTTTGGTTATAATTTTTTTTTTTTTTTAATAATACATGTTACTAGACAAGCAAAAGTAATTTCATTGTTCTGTTTCTAGATGGAATCAGTGTTAGTGGACTTCCACTCTCCAGCCCTTTTCGACAGGTTGTCAAACCAAGAGTAGAGACCAAACCCATCAATCCACAGGAAAGCAGCAAAGTTGGTGACTTCAGCCATGTGAAGGTAAGTGACATAAAAAGAAGTAAAATATTTGGTTTTCATTGTACTGTGTTATGGTTTCTTGTGTGATTAAAGGTTTCTTTGTCTCATAAGTATTTCCCTTTGTTTTTTTAAGAACAGTTTGATGTTCTGTGTTTGGAGTGTTATATTAGAACAAACAAACATGAAGGTGAAACAAGATCAGGCTCACAGGAGCCTGGTTATCAGTACAGTGCACTAAAGGAATGTCAGTTCTTTACCCCATGTTTCTTTATTATGTTCTGTACTCTGTGGGAAGGTGCTTCTGTATGAATTCTTGGTTTTCTTCTATTAAAATGTACAGAAGGATTTCTACGTTGTGAACATTTTGGCATCAGTCTTATCTTCCAACTTCCCGTAGAGGTGATCATAGACATAATAAAACAGAATAGTTGAGAGAGCCAAAAGAAAAGTAAATAAAGTAAGAGGATGAAAGAACAATTGTGTTAGTAGAAGCTGCACTGTGCTTACTCAGAGAGCCTTCCCTGGAGTCAGCTACTGTTTGGATTTCTGTTGAAGATTCTACCTGTTGAAGATGTAAACCTCCTGTTTTGAGCAGTGAAATAAGAACAAGCTTCTGGCCAGATTTGCAGAAGATACAATGTCAAGTTAAAATAACAAAGTTTGTAAGTGGTGGCACTTCCTTGGTCTCTTCCAGCTTTGGTGGATGTTCTTAATGCCGTGTAGTGGTTGGCACATTTCCTACCTGGATCTGTGTTCTGCATCAATTCATTCAGAATTTAGATGGAGAGTTGTATGATGCAGCATTTGGCTCAGCAGGGCTTTGGCTGAGAAGCCAGCTCTGGCTTTGCTTTTCTCAAGTAACTCCCTTTGCACATGAATTTGCTTTCTTCTCAGTAAGGTTATTTATGATTCTCTGTAATCAATAAACAGGTGAAGCTATTAATTTTTCAGTATGTTTCTTTTGGACCATTAGTATTCCTGATTCATCACTACTTTTGATTCTGTAGTACAAAAAAGATGATGACAGCATATGGAAGGTCATAAAAAATAAGTAAAGCCTTACTTGTATTTTATGACACAGCAAAGTATTTCCCAATTGCTCATAAATATAAATCAGCAAGATTGAGGAAGCAATTATTTAAGTGGGTAAAATGTTCAGCATTAATTTTTAAGTTTAGAACTTCATATAGAATGTCTGACCTATGGACACTTCTGCCTTATGGAAGTAAGGGACATGTGATTTTGTAATTGGACTAAAAATCTAGAAATGCAGAATATCTTTGCACCAAATGCATGAAAAAAACATCAAATTTTGGTGCACTGTTGTCCTGTCAGCCAAGATGTTACGGGTTCACAATGGTCTACCTGGTGGTCTTCTGAGGATGTTGGAGGAGCTGTAAAGCAAGAGCTTGGTTTTAAACACTGTTTAGTGAAACAGTTTGGTAGGAATGCACATGCTTGGTTTTGTTGTTAGGTTTATGGAATTAATTTTGACTTAATTGCTATTTTGTGATGGAAGGACCTTGCAGGTGATCAAAACTATGTACAGTAGGGAATACACATTCTTGTGTGTGTAATGTGCCCTTGTGGCCAAGAGAGCATAGTTTTCCAATACTTATAAGATAGGTCTGTTGTGGATGAGGAGAGAGAAAACCTTGGTAAAATACCACCATCTGTAGGGTGATTTTGCTCTCATGGCTCATCCCATTTTAACAAAAGTCCAGTTCTATTACTTCTATTTTTATCTACCACGTTAAATATACTATAAATTATTTTATCCCAGTTTGTTCCAATTAAACTACTGTAAATCAATTATTTGATCCGTCTGGATTAAAAGTGTTTATGAAGTTCAGAACTGTTTAGAATGTTTCAAAAGGACTTTTCAATTCACCAGACTCTCCACATAATTAAGTCCCTGTGTCTAGGGACACACGTGGCTGGTACTGGGCAAATGACCAGAAAAAATTACCTGCCATAACTGAAGTGATTGCATTTGTCTGTTGAAATGAAGACATTGCATCTGACTGCCAGTCATTCTGTGATAAGGTTTTATATCCAGCATTTTACCCTGCTGTCTACTTCTGTTTATTACCATCTTTTTATTTCTGATTGCAACTTCTCTCTACTTGGACAGTGCTGTTTAATAGGAAGAACAGCAAGAGCCACCAGTAGCTTAAAATAAAAACTAGACAAATTAAAAAGAAACCTGTCACACACTTGTTGTAAATAATTGAGTCAATTAAGCATTTAAAGATAGAAAGTTTTCTGGTCCAGTTTTCCTGGCTGGCTTCTGAGGAATTGGCTGTATTTTTGGTTTTAACTTGTTTGGCTTTAGCCTGGGTCTCTTTCAGAGTACACGAATGTATGTTTGTTGTCAAATGCAGACTCCTCTCCTGAGTAAGAACATGGTTGTCTAAAAGGTAGCAAGCTGGGCTATAAAGAAGAGGGATGATCCAAGGTCCCCTTTGAACCCAAATCTCAAAATATTTGATGATTATGAATCTTTTGGAGTTCCCTTCACTTTCTGTTGCTGCAGAACAATTCAGTGGTTTTGGGCTATTGCCTGTGTCCTGCACAGTGCCATTCAGGGTGAGAGCTTGATGATGGTTTAATGTTTATCTTGTAATAATACAGCCAATTAAAGTGGTTTGACAAGGACTAATGTAAGAAGCAAGTGGGAGTTTTTAAGTTAAGAAACAAGGTTTATCTTGAACAAATTGTACGGGTGGTGAAATGCTCAGCTGTCATTCATAAAGGATTTAGGAACAGGTGTCTGTTGTAAATCTTCAGGAATAGTAGTTAATTTTCAATCTTGTGTGCTGTGCCTAAGCTAGTGTTCAAATAAAGGTGAATTTTTGCAAATAAAAATTAATGAAAATCAATGCTTCTCTTGTTGCTGATTCTGAAATGTTCTTGTCCAGTTATTTGTAAGTCTTAATGCTTAAACCTTCTCTCTCCACTTGTTTGCCTTACAGTTTTTGTGCTTCAGTCTTGGATACTGCCAGTGTTGCAGTTGAGCTTCTCTGCAGTCTGCAGTTTCCATTTTGCTACAGGCTGTCCTCTGATAAACCAGTCACTGGCTTCTGGAAATGACTGCTATAATGATTTCATAAATTCTGTATAAAAATTGCTTTATGATCTCATCATAAAGCTGGCTTATACCCTCAGGCTGAACAGAGTATCACGGTGTAATAATGTGCTCAGATGTTCTCTTTCCTACTGCTCACTCCTCAGTACTTGGGGTAAGCACTGGCTAGAAACCTGGGCAATTCTAGGGTGCATCTGGCAGGCAGAGCCTGTTACCCCCTGCTTAGCTCTGCATTGCTGTGCTTATAATGGTAGGTGAAATAATCTATTTTGAGGCTGAATCTGTTGCTTTCTGAGTAGCACTGCAGTGAGTTTAGATATTCAACTCTTCTATCTCTTCAGGCAAAAGCTGCAGAGAGAAATTTAAAGAAATATCACCTGTTAGCAGACAATGTGCTATTTTTAACCTAAGGAATTCTGTGATGGATTTCATGCTTAGAAGCTGAGATTATTTGGTTTAGTGTAGTTTTTCTCAGTGATGGAAGAAACACGCACTTACTTCATCTGCATATTATGAACTTCAGGCTTAGAGATCAGTCTGATCTGTGGAAATCTGATCCTTAAAGTACAGGGATTACCATTACGTGAGGGTAATTCATGGATAATTCACCTTTTTGTAACAAGGTGAGAAGGAGAATTACTCATCAAGGTATCTCAGTTCAACATAATGTCCATGATTTCTTTGGAATAAGTCTTCTGGGATTAAGAAATGCTACATGAACCTAACTGGACAAAAGACCAAATCAAGAGTTGAAATGGAGAAGTCCTAGTTGAGTGAAGAAGACTTTGAAAGCATAGTTTGGGGTTTTTAAAACCTTAGTTTAAGCTTAGACATAGCCATTGATTACTGACCAGTTGTATGGCAGACTGAGGGCTGGTTTATGATTTATAAGGGCTTCAGCTGTCTGATTTATTTGCTTGGAAACTTGCATGCTCAGGAGAATTTGCCCCTGCATCCTGAAAATGAGCTGTAATTTTAGAGATTCAACTGCAGAAACTGGAGAGGTTTATGTAATCTCATGGAACTGCTCTGTTCCTGCACTATCAGTGAATGCTGGGAAGTGTTAAAATATGGTATATAGAGCTAACCTAATTTAATACACTGTCTTCAGTGCATCTTTTCTGATTTAGTCAGTAGTGTATCAAGATGAGATCTCAGTTGGAATTTTCTCCCATGTAGGTTTCAGGCTCTGCTCGTCTGGTATGAAACTATGCTGTTAATTGAGGTATAATTTATATTTTGATGCTTTGAGCCTTAAATCTGTTACAACTCTAACCTTAATCCTGAATTTAAATCCTTAAACAGAACAAGTTGGATATATTTTTTTTAACTAGTAAATAATTCTGGATCCTGATGAAGTTAGTGGGAATGTTGAATTTACAAAGCACAACTGAAATTTAGATGCCTTCTTTTTAGTTGGCTAAGTGTGAATTTAGGAATGAGATCTTAGGCACAAACATACAGTCCAACTTAGATGTTCCACTTCCTCACTGTTCTATTTTGGAATTCAGTGCTGCGCTTGTAAATTCTGTGGCCCTGAGTTCTCCTTCAGTATGGAACATGTCAAGTCTGAAGAAGAAGAAGAAAAAAAAAAAAGACACAAGTCTCTCTGTTTCCCTAAAAAGTTTCAAGCCTCTAAAAGAAAAATACCACAAACTAAGCTCTTTCACTTACTAAGTTGGTTTTTATCAAAATAATATATATATTTTTCGTAATTAACTTACATTTGTGAGATAAATACCAGAAAGCCAGTCACATTTCCTGAAAGCTGCCCAGATTTGAGCTGTGAGCCAAATAAATCTTTGCTGGGTCAGCAAGGTGTTTTTTGTTGCCTTTCTGGCCAAGAATTGCAGCATCCCTTCAGATAAAGTTGGTAATAAAATCAGAGTCATTCTCTGAGAGGTCTCAATTCTTGCTACTTGGTACAAACCTGGCAAAATTGGATGATGATCTGGATTTGGATGAAAACCTGCAGTTTATCAGTAGTCTGGGTCTAAATGCTCTTTAAGTTTTCATCCCTTCCCAGTTTGGCCTTGATTATATTCCTTTAGGTGCTTTTAGGGTTCTACAAATACTTAGCTGAATATTCACAAGTATTTCTACTCACCAACTCTCTTCCTCTTTTGTGAATTGTTCCAGCCAGAACTGAACAATCTGTTGTGCCCTGGAGAAGATTGTACTTCAGAACATGAAGAAAATATTTTACTGAGCTAATCTCTAAAGCCAAAGGGAAAAATAAACTTGCTTCTTCCCCCTCCATTCATTCATTTCATCTGGTGTTTTACAGTCAGTATTATCACTGCAGTTTCAATTCAAGACGTTTTACAGCTTGAAGTACTTCCTATTTTCTACCATTTTATTTGATGTAAAAAAAGCATTAAATTTTTTGTATAGTATTGATAGAAAGATTTTGGATAGATTCACTTGCTCTGTGTCAAAAGCACCATTTTCCCCAGTCTTTTTTTGGTGTCACTAAGTAAACCAGAGATGATGGTCTACTTCTAGCCAGACAAACATCTCATCAAGGGTAGTTGTAGCAGGTGCAATCTACTGTATAAATCACATTTCATTTATCTTTCTCTCAGGTCTAGAGTTGAAGAAAGGAAAAATAAAAGGTGACATCAACACGATAAACAGAGCTTATGTGAACAGCGACAGACTCAGCAGTGATGAGAGTTTATTTCCTCACGGAATTGCACGTGGCCATTGTTGACCTTGTTACTCAACTACAGTAAAATCCTGTTGCTGTAGTTAGGACACATCACTGTCTCTTGAGATGAACAATTTCTGGTAGTTTTTCATCAGTTTACCAGATTATATTTGAGTCATTACTATACTCAGCAAGTAGCAACAGCAAACTTAGAATCATGTGGGTTGGAAAGAACCTCTAAAGATCATCTAGTCCAACCTGCTGCCATAAGCAGGGACATCTCCAACTAGAAGAGATTACTGAGAGCCCCATCAAGCCTGACCTTGAATGTTTCCAGGGATGAGGCCTCCACCACCTCTCTAGAAAACCTGTTGTAGATACATGGTTCATGTGTGTCTGTTCCCTATGTTCAGGGTGCTCCAATGCTGTCACACTGGAAATCTTTCAGACAAAAGAAGTTCCTGCTGAGCAGCTGATGTAGCTCAGAAGGTAACAGCAGATGAACCCATTTGGGGATGGGGACACCCCAAGTTCACGGGCAAGTCAAAAAATTGCTTTGGATTGTTTATCCTATGCTAATGCCTCAGAAATGCACTCTGCCAATAGAGAGAGCAGCAGGAGGTGGTTACTTTCTTAGTGACATTATGATAAGAAAGCAAAAAGTCTTAATACTGAAGTGGGCTTGTGGAGGAGAGCATGGGCTGCATAGAAAGTGAGGGGAAGAGTGGGCTGGAAAGCGACTGGGTTTAAAGTTAGGGAGGGAGATAAAAGAAGGGCTTATGTGAAGACTTGATGAGGTTGAAACTTGATGAGAGGAGAGGGCTAGAAGAAACATTTAGAATATGGTGGTGAAAGTCCATTCAGCTGTATAAGAAGTTTTAAGAATAATTAGAAATTGAGACACTTGTTGAAATGCTTCGCTTGCATTAGATGGTATTCTTCCTTACAACAGGAGGTATCTTCCTTAGGGCAAGATACTTCCTCTTGCAGAGAACAGAGATCACCTGGAGCCTACATAGAATATAGGCTACAGAACATAGAATTTATATTCTGTCTGTAGAATATAAATTGCCTCGTGCCAGATCACCAAGTGTCATAAACTCAAGATGCCTTCCTGCATGTTTAGTTTTCCTCCTCAATGAGAACAGGTCAGACACGAGGTTCAGAACAAAGACCACTCTCTATTTCTGGTGCCTTATTTATTTGTACTTTTATACTACTCCTGGTGTTGATCCTGTGGCAAACAAGAGTTGCCACATTTTTCCTGGTGTTTGCTCCTGCTGAATGGACAATGTTTTGGCACCAAGAGTTAAGTGTGTGGTTGATCAGCCCTCTGAAGACTTGCTCCACTTATTAGAGTTCCACTGAGTTGACAACAATGAACTGACTTTACCAGTATTCAGCCTCTCTGCTCCCTGAATTTCACTTGAATGTCCAATTTAAAGTGTTTTTTTTCAGCTCTGCAGGTGGATTTTGATTCATTGTATGTACTCTTAAAATGTGAGAGCATATAGTCCAGGTCTGAATCAGAGGCCCTGTGGCATATTGGGTAGCATGCTATGATTCAGCTTATAAACCCTTTCTTTCAACTCTTGTCTTACTCATAGTGCTGTACTTTTTTGACCACATGACTTAGAGTTATTAACTAACTCATATTCAGTATATCAGGTTCTGGATAAAGTGAGCTCAAGGAGGTTTATGAAAAAAAAGCTGTAGGTAAGATTTTAAAAGTCTGTTTTACCCCTAAGCACAGAAAATCTTACTCTGCAACACAAGAATTCTAGAATGGCTTATCTGGAAAATGTGGAAGAGACTTGCCTTCTGTTGTAGGCAGAGACTCCTTCAAGCATTTCATACTTCAATTTTAATTATAATAGAAATTCTGAGTATTCTAGACAATGTATTAACTTTATGACCAAATACATTTCCATAATTCAGCCTTAGAAAGATTTGTGCAGTATTTTAATCCATTTCACTTGTTAACGTTGACAAACATAGAATTTTGCTGTGCTCATTTCTGGTACCATCACCATTGTGATGGTAATTTCTGGTGTTTTAACTTAACCAGGAGTGAGGAACTGGCTGGGAGGATGGCAGCTGCTCTGGTGGGAAAATGAGGTGGCAGAAGCTGAAATGCACCAGAAAATAGAACCATGGAGACCAAGTGATAGGGCAGCTCTGATCAGCTTCACATTCTCCAGTGCCTACATAAATTGATCCAACAAAGTTATCCCTGTGCTTTTTTAAAATATATAATCCAGGTTTTAAATGAACCTGTGTGAGTGTGAAATTAACTACAGAGACTGTCATACAGGTGCTGTCTTACAACAGATACCTGTAACCTACTGTAAGGATGTTCTTGCTCCTGACACAGCAAGTGAATGTCATTTACTGAACAGTTTCAGAAAGAATTTATTAAAATCTTTAGATCTATGCATGAAAGAAAATGTTGCACGACATAAGATTAGAGTTTCAATGTAATGTTACAACTTGCATCACACAGCTGGAGAAAAGCTGGAAGTGTGTTAAAAGGAATTCTATGGATTTGAGTTGTTCCTTTCTGTAAAGCAAAATTCTGAACAGAAGGAGTAGATGGAATAATGCTTTTTATTTCATTTTGAAGTGATTGCTATTTCATCTGTTTCAAACTCCTGTTGCTACTTAGTGTATCAGTTGTCCTCAGCTGAGTGTCTGTTCATGCTTTACATGTATCAGCTGTTCCATGTAAGTTCATTAAAATTCCTGGCTGCATTTTCATTTTTAGCTCGATATGGCAGTTTTAATAATTGTAAATGTGTTTTGATAGAATCAACATGGTAAGAACTTGCTTGAACAATTTTTGTTTTACCGTAATGGAACTTGTGTGGCTCCACACCTGCCTTGGCCACACTAAGGACATTCCACCTGTGGCCCTCCAGCTTGCCTTTCACCTGCATCTTAATTCACCCTTTTCTTCTTCCATTTCTTCTCTTTTCACCTTGTAGGTTTTAATTTATAATTCCATACTGAAGTCTCTTTAAATACTCTAATCCTCAGAGTTGTTAGTTTAGAACTTTAGAGCCTAGTATATAACATAATAGGGAAACTGCATACCAAATGAATACTGCTCATGTCTCATTTACATTTTGTATCTGTTTGCTTCTTGCTTTGCCCCTGAAAATAAGGGAGACGACTTTGTTACAGCTCTGGAAAGCTGCTACCTGGAGGAAATAATTGTTCTAACTTCTGAGTGCTTTAGTCAGAAATGTGCGTGCAGCATCGTGGACATACATTCTATTTCTTTGGACTTGGATGCTAATAATTATGATGTGTTACTGTTATAAATCTTCCCCTGAAGCAGTAACAAATGGCCTATGTCAAAAAATCACTCTGATGCGACAGACTGAACCACATGAGCTTGTACAAGCAGTCTTTGAGGATAAAAATGATCAGTTCTTCAGAAGAGTTGTTTGTGAGAGAGGGGGCACGCTCTCCAAATTATGGTAACTGGAACTGGATTCTATGATTCTATGAACAGTCACTCTATAAATGTAACACTTCTTTTGATGAAAGATGATCCTGATCATCTTTCACATCCAAAACCATCTATTCAGGCTTTAATTTCATGACTAGTGGTAGCAAACACAGAATCACAGAACCTTAGGGGTTGGAAGGGACCTCGAAAGATCATCTAGTCCAACCCCCCTGCCAGAGCAGGGTCACCCAGAGCACATCACACAGGAAGGCGTCCAGGCGGGTTTTGAATGTCTCCAGAGAAGGAGACTCCACAACCTCTCTGGGCAGCCTGTCCCAGGGCTCTGTCACTCTCACAGTAAAAAAAAATATTCTGATATTCACCTTAAACCTCCTATGCTCCAATTTGTATCCATTACTCCTTGTCCTATCACTGGTCATCACTGAAAAAAGCTTAACTCCATCTTCTTGACACTCACCCTTTACGTATTTGTAAACATTGATGAGGTCACCCCTCAGTCTCCTTTTCTCCAAACTAAAGAGACCCAGCTCCCCCAGCCTTTCCTCATAAGGGAGATGTTCCACTCCCTTCATCATCTTTGTGGCTCTAAACGGTGTCTCCATCCTCATTGTACTCATTTATGTAGCTGCTGCTGTTAGAACTTTTTATTTACACTTCTTGTCTAGAGCCAAGTACCAGTTGCCTCTTAGAATATATGGAAGAAGATGGATAAGGAAGTGCAATTCAGGTCCTTTTTAGTTGTTCTGATCACTAAGGTTTAGCTCTTGCATGATGAAATGGTCAAATTAAAAATGCAGTGATCTAGAAATCTTAACAAAAGGTGGTTTCAACCTCGTGTTACATTTTTACTGCTCATCCTGCATATGATAAACAATTCTGGCCAAATGTTTGATGGAACTTCTTTTGAGATTCCATAAATGGTATCAATTTAATCTTTTTCTGTGGTCTTTTAACCACAGGGACTCAGTGCACTGACAAATAATGTAGAATAGTTTTTCTAGAGGCTGAGATAAACACCAAGTGCCATATGATAGACTTTCTTAACAGCATATGCTTGGTTAGTTTGAATTTGCTCAGTTTTTCTTCTGTTCTTTGAGAAAATATAGATCAGGGGTTCTTTCCTCTCAATTTCAGAATAAATAAATCGTCCAGCAAGTTCAGTTTCTTAAGTTTTCAAATAACTTTCTTTTTGAAATGTTCTTTATTTCTCCATCACAGCACAGATCATTGTTATGCACTGAGGTTTATCCAGGTTTTTTTGGGCATGTTGCCAAAGGAATTAAAGTGCATCTTCATAAAAAAAGTAGCATCTTCAGACTGCAGATCTTTTCAGCTAAAAGTGGCATTTTTAATTGCTGCCTTGCCCAGGAGTGTGAGAAAGAGAATGAAGTTCAGTAATTTATCACTGTGGGGACTTCAGAAGATTAGGCTGAATGTGGTAGTGTTTCCTCAGAAAAAATGGGAAACAGGGAATGTGATGACTGTAATTGATGCCAAGCCATTTTTGAAAGGGCACATCAGAATCTACTTTACCAACTTCACTTCACCTAGGGAAACGACTGGTGCTCATCACAGCAAGCTCCACAGTTACTGTTTATGGGGTAATACAGGTTTTAAATGTCATAGTTTGCAATTTTTTAGTAAGATGGTTTGGACTGCTTTTCTCATGGAGGGATTGCTTAAGAGAATTCCCATTTGGTTTGTTTATTTGTTGCATGCTTTCTGCTGCTATTGGTGGAAACAGGCATAAAATCCCAAGTTTTAATGGAGGTTTATATCTTAATATAGTATTAAAAACAATGCTGTGCTAACTTTTATCACTGATCAGTGTTGAAGACTTACTTTTTGTTAGGGTGAGTTGGACACGTTTGGCTTTAAAAAACAGAAGTTTCCAGGAAAGGAAAAAATTCTAAAAAATTTGTCAGATTTAGGGAGAGGAATACCCTTCTACAAGAGGAAAAAAAAGCAAGATTTAAATAAATGCACATTTAAATGTTGTATTACCTGATACAGATCCAAGTTGTAACTCATATTTTGTTGACCATTTTATGAAACTGCTTTTTATACATTGTCATCAGCTGTTTTTGCAGTGACTGATGATCTGAGAGACAAAACCAGTTGATGACAAAAATTCTTATATAAAAGGGAAAAGAGCAGGAATTTGTGGATGCTGAAAAAATATTTCTTAGATTTTTTTTTTTTCTATGATCAGTTTAGACCTTATTTCCTGCACATATAAACGTATAGTGAATTAAATTTCTAATGTTACTGTGCTTAAAGGGAACAAAAATCAAGTTCTCTAGTGGTAGAAGATGTAGGGAAAAGTACTATGACTATTACTGTGGAAAAATTAATCCTTTGCCCTGGTGCACATTGTTTGTGCCTAGAATATTTTCTGTGCCCCTTGACTTAAAGATCTGTAGTTTGATGATGTATTAGTATAAATATTACTATTAAGTGACTTGGATGTGCATCAAGTGTCTGTAGCCATTAAGTACAGTGAGCATAATACAGAATCCTCTGCAATTACATTTGTAAAAGTGGAAAACTAATAATGACCAACTAATCTGAAACCTGGGACTCTTAAGATACATTATTGATTTAGCTGAAATAGGCCTGAACAAGATCAAAAGACAAATTATGAGCAGCAGTTTAAATGCATGTTTTTTAATAAAGTGATTCATAGAATCACAGAATGATTAAGGTTGGAAGGGACCTTAAAAGATCATCAGGTTCCAACCCCCCTGCTATGAGCAGGGACACCTCCCACCAGACCAGGCTGCACAAGCCCCATCCAACCTGGCCTTGAACACCTCCAGGGAGGGGGCTTCCATAACCTCCCTGGGCAACCTGTTCCAGTGCCTTCCTACCCTCACGGTGAAGAATTTCTTCTCAGGAGCAAGGAGGCTTCTAGTTTACCAGATGGTAATAGCTAGTTTATATAAATTTTAGAAAGTTTAATTTTTGTTGTATCTTTGTATAAAATGACTAGCAAATTGAGCAATACATTTCACATACTGTACTAGTAACTTTTTTAGTATTAAAGCCTTCCATAAAACCCCATTAATTTTTTGTTAAGCAGTGTGCAAATGCAAGTAATAGACAATTTTATTTCTGTTGCTGCCATTGGGTAGCAGTGCCTGACAGTCCAGAACCTCGTGTAAATGACTTGCCCAAAATCACACAAGATGCACAGTTAAGAATATTTTCAATATAACCATCTGATGTTCCTTATCATGACTTGGGTGAGAAACAGGTCGTGTACCTCTGTTTATTAAGAACCCCCCAAAGTTTATCTAAAAACCCACATTATTCACTCCTGGAGAAATTCAGTGTGAGACTTTCTTTGCTCAGCACCTTGATAACTTTTTTCAAAAGCTGTTTTTTGGTTGCATCCCTTGCCTGATCTTGTTTTCTTATGGGAAATTATCTATGACTATTAAAATTCTTTTGTGTTCATTTCTCTTGCATCTTTCAGCCTCTTGCTTGGATTAAAACTGGAAGAGGAGAGATTTAGGTGAGACATTAGGAAGAAATTCTTTAGTGTGAGGGTGGTGAGACACTGGCACAGGTTGCCCAGGGAAGTTTTTGCTGGAAATGTACAAGGCCAGGTTGGATGGGGCTTGGAGCAACCTGGTCTGGTGGCAGGTGTCCCTGCCCATGCAGGGGGGTTGGAACTAGATGATCTTGAAGGTGCCTTCCAACCCAACACATGCTGTGATTCTATGTTTCTGTTTCTCATTTCAGACATACATACCACTGCCTTATCCTGTCACTTAGTATTTTCCTCCATCACAGCACTGGTGTGTGTGTAGCCACTTCTAGAATTGCCTTTGCTGGCAATTTCTATATTTTTATATTTGCACTGTTTGAAGCTTTTCTGCCTTTTGTTTTTTTTCTCTCTTCTCATATCTCATAGTATTTTCTCTTCCCTGATGTGCATTGCCATCTACAAAAGCCTGGATTTCTTTTTCAGGAATCTTGCCATCTCTTTAGTTCCTTGTACTAGCCTGCTGTGTGACAGTTAGTAAGACTCACCTTGTGTTCTCTTTTCCCCACTTGTTCATCTTACAGGCTTGCCATTTTACTCAGAAAATCAAACCTTTTGAACATTGGCCTTTTTAAGGATATGTAGAACAACATCAGATGAGAACAGAAGTTAGTCTATAGTTGAGACTGTGATGCCTTTTCATTTTGCACCTTAATTTTTATTTTGCTTTCTTGGTTCAACAAAGTCTCCCTATTTCAGACTACTCAGTGTGTATGTTCTAGACTACAACACAACGAATCCATACAGTTTGGGGTTCACAATCCAATTTTTCTCATGTATTTGATTATATTCAAAGGTGGGCTGGTTGTGAATCAACAGAATACTGGGTGTTCTTAAATTGACTTTTAAAAATTTCTGACAGCCTTCTTTAAAAAAAATAAAATAGGTAAGTTAACTTCTTAAAAGTCTTCAAACAGACATATGCTATCTCTAATACTGAATGTTTTCTTTCTGGAAAGTTTTTTCCCCCCAAGTTGGTTGAACACTGGTATAAATGATCTAATCTGGTGAGTGTAATGTGTTCTTATCAGGCTCATGTCCCTGCAAAAAAGAACCAAAAAGTAAAACCTTCCTGCTGCCTTCTCAGTGAATGAAGATTTGATTGCCTTCAAAAGAGTTAGAAAGTCTTTCAAGAAGGAGAAGAAACACTTGGTTGCTCTTCAAAGTGTTTTCACTGCAAACCATGTGAAATCTCGAAGAGTGGAACTTGCTTTTGGAAACTGAAACCTTCAGGTCAGAGGATAAGGGAAAACAATGGAAAATGCCCATTGGAAACTTGCTGTCTGAGACAGAAGAGCTTTTTTGAAGAAGATGAAAAGAAAAATTCAAAATGCTGTTGAATGAGGAGCTGCTAGTCCTTCGTGCTGAAGTGGTTAAAGTCTTCAGTGCAGTGCAGTGCTTCATTAACACGTTCTCAGCCATGCAGAAGTGTTTGCCTTGGACTAACCCAAGCAAATGTGATGGCTTGGCATGTGATTATCACCTCCAATTTCACAGTTTCTCTAGCATCTTTCTTCTTCCTTCCCCCCACCGTGTTCCTCCTGTAAAGGAAGGTACATTTTATTTTGATCATTTGATTCCTACCTTTTCAAAGTTTGCTCTTTCACGTTTGTGTGGTTACCTGGTTGAAATGATGGTTGAAATGATTGTTAAAGAAGCCTTGAATTTTAGCTCATCATGCAGCAGAAACTGAAATTTTTCATACTTCTCTGTGTGAGTAGCTTTCTGGTTTGTATTTTATTGCTATTTTATGAATTAGAAAAACTCTGCTCCGGTGAGACCCCACCAGGAGTACTGTGTCCACCTCTGAAGTCCTCAGGAAAGACATGGACCTGTTGGAGCAGGTCCAGAGGAGGCCACAAAAATTATTAGAGAGGTTGAGCACCTCTGCTGTGGAGACAGGCTGAAGGAGCTGGGGTTGTTCAGCCTGGAGAAGAGAAGGCTCTGGGGACACCTTACTGCAGCCTTTCAGTACTCAAAGGGGGCTTAAAAGAAAGATGGGGACAGAGTTTTTAGCAGGCCCTGTTGGGATAGGAGAAGGGGTAATGGTTTTAGACTATAAGAGAGGAAATTTAGTCTACATATAAGGCAGAATTTTTTTACTATGAGGGTGGTGATACACTGGCCCAGGTTTCCCAGAGAGGTGGTAGATGCCCCATCCCTGGAAACATTCAAGGTCAGACCTCATAGCTGCCTTCCCCTGCCTGAAGGAAAGCTGGGGAGGGGCTTTTTACAAGGGCTTGTAGTGGGAGGACAAGGGATAACGGATCAAAACTGGAAGAGGGGAGATTTAGGTGAGACACTAGGAATAAATTCTTTAGTGTGTGAGTGGTGAGACACTGGGAGGTGGGAGGTGTCCCTGCCCATGCAGGGGAGCTGGAACTAGATGGTCTTTAAAGTCCCTTCCAACACAAACCATTCTATGATTCTGTGATGATTCTATGAGTCAGTACAATGAAAGTACTAAGTAAGGAGCAGAGGTATTTGGATCTACTGATTAGAAAGCTGGGTTAGAAAGCCAAGACTGTTGCTTGATGTAGCCTTCATGTTCTCTTGCGGAGTCTTACTTTTTGTCATATAATGATATGGTATATTCCCTGGAAAATTCTACTACTGCCATTGCAAGATAAAATTCTATTCCAATTGCAATATAAAATGAATTCAGCATTATTAATTTTAAAAGGATTAATGCCAGTAGATTAAAAAAAAAAATTAAAATGAACTTGAACTTGCTTTTATAAATGAAACTGAAGATATTTCAGTCTTACTTGATTTATATTTAGAAAAAGAAAAAAAAATACTGTGACTGTTCTACTACTTCCAGCTGTCATTTTTGTCAGTTCTTAAATTACTTCTTTCTAAACAAATTTACAAATTTGTTAATTTAAAATGGAAAGTTGGCTGCTCTGATTCTGTTTAACACATACTTGAACATGTGCTGCTTTTGAAGATGCTTATTTAGGTGAAAGCTCAAGTCAGGCATGTGAATGTGTTTACTTTCAGAAATCTGTTTTGATTGTTTGCCTAACTAGGTCTTCCAGTGCTCTTATTTTCTAGTTTCAACTTGAAGATGGAATAAAAATACAGTGACTATTCTTTGTTTAGTATGAATTTGGAGACTAGTTTGTTATCTACTAAATAGTAAATTACATGAAATTATATACGTATAGTTATAGATAGTTGTGGAAATATTCTCACTTCCTGCTGAGAAGTCCTGAGAAGCTGCAAGAATCCTCACACTGAGAGTTCTGTGAAATGATTTTTTTTTTCAAGATCTCTGAACTTGAAACTGACAAAACCACAGGCTCTGTCCTCTGCTGAATGTTCTAATTATGAAAGCTTGTATGTGATGTAGTGGTTGGGATGTGGCAGTTTGAATGAAGCTTTGTAGTAAACTTCTCTCGTTGAGAGGGAATTTCTTGTTACAAGAGGTTACCAACACATGGGCATGTGAACAGGCACCAGACACTGGCTTTGAGTAGTGCAGCTTGAGTGAAGCAGGAGAGGGATTTTGGTAGCTTTTCCTTTATTGTAAAAGTGCAGTTCTTCATGGTTGACTTGTTCAGCATCTTTACTTAGCTGTGCTTTCTTTACATAAACATTTCTGAAGGCAGTAGAAAACCAGTTGTCTTATCACAGTAATTTTGGATCATAAGTCTCATTTTCAAGACATTCCTTAGCCTGATTTGGGGCAGGACACTCTCTGAGGAGGCTGATCTTCCATTTTCATGTGAGCTTCATCCAAGAACTTCAAGGTCAAAGTACTGAGTAGGAAAAAATTGAAAGACATTTTTCAGAATCGAACACTGTGATATTGTGGTTGTTACATCATCTTTCTGCATTTCTCTTGAGTGATCAGTACATGAGAAAGTTCACCAGTACATGAAAAAGCCTCAGAGAGTGTGTGGAAAACATAACTAAAATATGAATTTGTTTGAAATTTCAGGTTCTAATTCGTTCAGGATAGTCTGAAGTTGCAGTGCTGAGTCACAGTCACTGGGTAGGAGCTGCACGGCACAAACAGGAGCAGTGTCTGCCTACAGTGCAGGGCTGTAGGTCTGAGACAAGGCAGAACATCAGAGCTCAGGGAGGACATGGAAGCATGTCCATGGCATCTCTTTATCTGGCTATTTTTTACAAGGCATCAGTCACAGAATCAGACTCCTCCAATGGATGAGGATGGAAGGCACCACTGGAGGTCATCTGGTCCAGCTCCCTGCTCAAGCAGGGCTACCTAGGGCTGATTGCCCAAGTCTGAGTCCAGACAACTATTGGATGTCTCCAGGGATGGACACTTCACAACCACTCTGGTCAACCTGTGCCAATACTTGCTCACCCTCACTGTAAAAAAGTGTTTCCTGATACTCAGACAGAACCTCCTGTGTTTCAGTTTGTGCCCAGTGTCTCTGCCTTAGATGACCATTACGCAGGAGAGGTGGACATGAGCTCCAGTCACTTCTCTAATGAATGCTCATTTAAAAGAATATACAATGAATCTAGAATTTAATTTAAGGGAACAGATGGGTTGAATTACTGTTCCTTCAGAAAGATTGGTTCTTTCTTCCCCCAATTTACTGAATAGCTGTGTATGCTCATTGTTGTCAGGAATAGGTTGTATTACCCTCGAAAAACAAAACCAGTGTCTTTGGGTGTGAACTGCTTTCTAGAAAACAGTGAACAATGGCAACATTATTAATCAATTGATTTATGGAAAGAAAACTTCATCAGAAATTAATGACCTGCATAGTATGTTCAGAATGACTTCACTTACTGAGTGTGGCATCAGAGCAATTTCTTGCAGTGAATCTTCCAGAAGCAGTGGATTTTTTGGTTTAAGTTATTATTATAGTTATTCTCTGAGCATCTCAGCTGTTTTCCTTATGGGATGGGTGAAGCATTTTGTTCTCACTTCGTAGGAAAGTGATAGCATCTTGAGGAATATGTTTTACATGTGATTCTTTGTGGATATATTTAATAATAGAAGGGATGCTGGACTGGAACTTGAGGTAGTATTAATGATCATAAGTACCAGTGATATGAATTAATTTTCTAACTCATCAGGTATGCACAGCTTGTTTCAAATGAAGTTGAAATGTGATTGCTCCTATTGAAAAACTTAAAGAAATGTTGTATTAGATGGCAGCTTTTTTATTCAAGAAGGTAGAAGAGAAAGAAGTCTACTTGTAAATTTTGTTAAATAGCTGGGTTTTGTTTTCTTTTGGTTTGTTTGGTTTTGTTTGGTTGTTTTTCTTTTAATGTAATAATTTCTGGCTGAATTGATGGTTCTGTATTAGCTTCCAATCAGGTACTATTCTTACATCATGGCTGTGTTGAGGAAAAGTGTTACCAAGTATAACGTGGTATTTGATATACAATATATTATAGTCTTCTCACTTATTTTGCTGTGGAAAAGGGTGAAGGGTGAATAACAATGTGAATATTTGTTGTGAGTTTGGGAAACAGGGAAAAAATAAAGGTCAATATGAGAAATCTTTCTCTTATTTTGCTATCTTCATCCAAGTGTCAGAACTTGGCTCATCACTTCTATAAAGTGTTAAAAGAGAAAAATTATATTCTCAATATATTTCTCTCTTCATTATATATAATGAGCCTGGGAAGTCTAATTAAATTTTTTCACATGTGAACCAGTAAGCGGGTTGATTAATCTTATACTGGATATTCTGATTTATCTTCACTAAGTTCATTTATCTACCACCACTTTTATAATGAAAGCAATGACAATTTTAGCAACAGGACTCGAAACACAAAGTTCAGCACTGTTTGTCCTTGCATAGCTGGCTTTTAGAGGCCAAATTCCAGGGAAAAGCAAACAAAAAGCATGCCCTTCCATTTATCTCACTCTCGGGATCAAGCTGTTCATTTCCATCAATAGAAACTTTATTATTTTATAGCAATATTCCTATGATTTAGTGGTTAAAGTTCACTGTGTTCCTTGTGCACTTTTTAAGTTGACAAGATGTAAACTGGAAATTTTGAGCTGTTCCAGTTCACAGAAAATGGTTTCGTGTCCTCACTTTCAGATAAAACTTAAGAGGAAGGGTTAATGGAGGGTAATGGGTGATATGAGGTGGTTGGAAGAGCTGAAAGCAAACCAATTTAAATTGTGTAAGAGTACAGTCACCAGATGGCACTGTGACTGAAATTTAAACGAGGCAGCTGTAAATATTGTCAGATCTTGGAATAAATTGTAGTTTTCTCTGAAGTTGTTGTATCAAATGGTGATTTCTGTTTCTTTCGGTGTTGAAATTTCACTGTACCTTTTCTTAGCTTCAGTAGCTGCTGCTTAGGAACTGCTGGCTTATCAAAGCAGAAACATTTATCTAAATTAAGTCATCCAACTGATACTTGCTAACAATTAATTTTTGACTGATTAAATTATAATAAATGCAGACAAGTTTTGATGTTCTGCTTTTACTTCTAAGGAAAAACATGAAACCAATTATTTGAGGAAAACAGTCATTCTGATGAGAGACAAATGCTACTTGACCAAAGTTTTACACTGGAATAGAGTAATAAATTAATAGTCATAGTATTCTGTTCAAATTTGTGACACCAGTTTAACTGGAACTCTTACCAAACCCTTTAACATCCTTGGAATAAAAGCAGTTTTTGTAGTAGGCATTGAACTTACTAGAACAAAAACAACTTTCTTTTGCACAGAGGCTTATTCTAATATTTGTTTTCTTTGTAAGAATGCATTACCTAAATGATGTTTTAAAAGAACTTACCAGTCAAGCTACTGCTGTTCTAATGGCTTATTTCATCATTAATTTGCCTGTTTTAAGAAATATCTAAGCAGATCTGACATCATTTTCCTTTAGTCCTGGTTGAGTAAGCATCTTAGTGGCAGTAACATCAGTTGGCTGGTATGCAAAAATCTTAGAGAGAGATGGAGTTGTGCAGTCAGTCTTTACATACATTTTCAGAAGTTCAGAGCTGTAACGTGTGCTCAATGTTCTCATTCCCATGTGAGAAATCTAGAAAAAAGTTTGGGAGTTTTTAAAGAAAGAACCAATGTATTTGATAGTGGACAAATCTGATGAGCAGTGTTAATTCCTTTTGCCTTGCAGCCTAAGTTCATTGCCATGATCAAGTTGATCCATATGCTTTATGAAAACAGCAACTCTAATTATCCCAAGAGCTTAATTTCCTTGCTTGAATATTAAAGTCTTATACTATGGTGTAGTTTAATATTTTAATATTTGTTTTATATGGCAGATTACATTATCTTAGAATTACAGAATCACAGGATGGTTTGGGTTTGAATGGACCTTAAAGATCATCTAGTTCCAAGCCCCCTGCATGGGCAGGAACATCTCCCACTGGACCAGGTTGCTCCAAGCCCCATCCAACCTGGCCCTGAACACCTCCAGGGATGGGGCAGCCACAACTTCCCTGGGCAGCCTGTGCCAGGGTCTCACCACCTTCAGTGTCAAGAATTTATTTTTAATGTCTAATCTAAACTTACCCACTTCAAGTTTAAAACCATTACCCCTCATCTTATCACTACATGCCATGGTAAAAAGTCCCTCCCCAGCTTTCCTGTAGGCCTCCTTCATCTTACCAAAATAAGGCTTTACTAGGGACAAAACTGACAGAAGTTCTGTTTAAAATACAGTTCAGCCTTAAATAAGCTTTAAGTAGGATGAAAAGTGTAATATAAACCTATTCTTAAAACCTATTTTCATTTTCAGTGGGAGATACTTTTTCTTTCCTAGTGTCTTGTTTTCACTTATATTTTCAAGTACACATCAAAGGTCTTCCTTTACTCCCGTGGAACACAAGTTCCTTTTAAACCTTAAGTTTAGTTTCTTACTTTTAATCTAGGTAATAACTGTTAAAGCCTATTACTGAAACTCAATGCACACAGATACACTTCTAAAAGAAAATGAAGTCCTTTTCTCACACCATGTTAATGCTGTATGTGCTGGATCCTGACTGGCTGGAAAGCAGCTTTGCTGAAAAGGACAGGATGGACAACAGGTTGAGCAGTAGTCAGCGTCGTGTCCTTGCAGTGATGGCCAACTCCATAGTGGGATGTACCACTTTTTCTGGTATAAGCAGACCTAGGGAAGTGATTTTTCCCCCTCTGTTCAGCACTTGTGAGACTATGTCTAGAGTGCTCTGCCCAGTTTGGGGTTCATCAGTACGAGACAGACATGGACATGTGGGAGTGAGTCCAGTTGATGACCAGCTGGCTGGGTAGGAGCCTGTGATGTCTGTGGAGAGTTATGAGAGAGCTGAGTTACTGCAGTCTTATGTGGAGATAGCAAAGGGAGTTAGTTACATGATGGGAGAGTGCAGAGAGGAGAGAGACAGTCATCTTAGAGGTGCACGGTAAAAAAATAATAATGACTGAGTTTTGAAGGTGCATCTGGAGGCCGTCTAGTCCAAACTCCTTGCTCAAGCAGGACCACTTAGTCAGTTGCCCAAGACCATGTCTAGAAGACTTGTGAGATCTTTGAGGAGGGAAACTCTGCAGCCTTTCCAGGCAACCTGTTCCAGTGCTCAGTCACCCTCACAGTAAAAAAAGTGTTTGCTGATGTTCAGATGAAACCTCCTGTGCGTCAGTTTGTGGCCATTGCCTCTTGTCCTGTCCATTCAGTATGTGCCCATTGCCACTGTCCACTCACTGCATGCCACCAAATAATAAGCAGTAGACAAGCTGGAACATAAGAAATTGCAGTCAAATATCAGGAAGTTTCTTGTTCACGCTGAGGGCACTGGAACACAAAATGGTTGCTCAGAGATGTTGCAGAATCTCCATCTTCAGAGACGTGTCCAGAATTTGACTTGATGAACACCTAAACAATTTACTGTGCCTCAGCTCTGCTTTGAGCAGAGGGTGGCACCAGGTGCATGACATGATTTCCTCTGCAAGCACATCTTTCTTTGTGGAGACCTTAATCATTTGAACAATTTCTTTTTTTTTCGAATGGCCACATTTTCCAATGTACAGTTGCTTGTGAGGAAATTACCAGTCTGTATTTTTATTTGATAATTTAAGGCAGGGTAAACATTTCCCTGGATAATAAAGGAAGCTTGCTTGTTTTGCATCTGATGACCTAACAGATCATCACTTAAGGTGATGAAAACACTGAAAGTAGCAAGCAAAATGTATCTTTTGTGTTTTGAGAATGTGTGTCTGAATTAATGACTACTGAATTTAGAAATCTGTTTTCAGACAGTTTTCCTTCACTCATGTTGAATGGTATCTCATGCAGTTGTTAGTAACAACTGTGTACCCATCATTCCCTTGTTTCAGTTAGATAGAATTCAGTTAGGATGAAGTTGAGCTCCAGCAGCTCAGACAGATGATGGGTGCTGTTGATTGCCATGTGTTCTTTCGTTTTTCCCTTGTAAGATGATTTTGGCTTCTGTCCTTGCTTCACGTACCTTGAATTCTAGGCATTACTTCATGCTTTGTAGCAGCCTTTTCAAGGTTTTTTTTTTTTTCTTTTTTTTTCTTTTTTTTCTGTTTTGCTTTTATTTGTAGTGTTACAGGGAGGAAGGAGGTCAGAAAATGTCATACTGTCTGTCTCCTGTGTGCCAGAGATGTTCGTTTTCAGCTTCGTGCAGAAAAAAAGTTGAAATTCACTAAGTGTATGTGACAAAGTGTTTCTAAGGACAAGTGTTCAAATGCAATATCGTCAAGCTATTTTTAGCCCACTGCTGTCCCTATAGTGCTGTTTAAAGATTCAGCTCAAGCTGCTAATAGATATATTTATAACCATTCTGTCAACTGCCGCAGCGTGAGTGCTGTTACAGATGATAATTCTATTCTTGGAAGCACTGCCATGGTTACCATTCCCCTAGCTGCTCAAATAGAAGCTATACATCTGTATACACTTAGCAACATTTTAATATACTAACACGTTTTTACACTGCAAGAAAGAACAAAGCCTAGACGTGGTATTAAAAGAAATAGTACACACAGAAAAGCACATGAAAAAATAAAAGTGGTGCATTTATATGTTTAAGAAAATACAGTAACTTCTTGAGAATTACATGTTCTAAAGTCTGGGTGTGAAAGAAACTGTATGAGGGTTTGCAACTGCATTTTACTGGCATTTATTTTTAGTGTCAGCAGTTTGACTTCACTGGCTGATGTTTCATGTCAGGTTGCTAATGACACTTCGGTACCACAGGAGCGTGTGTGTGCACACTTTTGGTACTGTAAAAAGTCATAATGCTGATGGGGGTGGGGTGATGCCTTCTAAGAAATTCAGAATTTTACTAAATTAGAGAGTCATCTGCTTCAGGGTGTAATTTGATATTAAAAGTTTCACGTGGCTTTACATTTGTGTGCTTTGCTCTGAGCATGGGTTCATGAGATGCTCTTCCCTTTGGAAGCCTCCAGCAGTGGCTTTAGATGCCCACCTGGCATCACAGCAAGCACCTGGGTCTTTTCTGAGGCTGGGTATCATGTAGAAGCCTTGGATACTCCTTTTGTTGGGTCTAAAACCCAAGTGATCCAAGGCCTTCTTGGTCTCTGACTCTTTTGGGTAAATATTTGCTAAGGGGTGACACAACGTCTGGGACTCAACGGCTTTATTTGCTTTCTCTAAGTACCAAGAAGGCTTTCAGGAAGACATTAGGGCCCACGTTTGAATGAACTATGTTTTTAGTGACTGCACTGTAATGTGCCTGCAGCACTGCAGCACGCCTGACAAAAGAGACTAGAAAAGAGAGTGTAGAGCTGCATGGCAGGGGGACCTGTCGGGGCTTTGGAGGATTTTGTTTATTTCTGTTTTGTTGTTGCTATTCTGTTTGCAGGCAATTGGACTTGTAGGGCCATGAGTAGTGATAAAAGGCTCTGAATCCTGTTGGTGATAGAGACTTTGGGATGAGCAGCCTGGTCTAGTGGGAAGTTCCCATGGTTGGAACTAGATGATCTTTAAGGTCCCTTTCAACCCAAACCACTCTATGACATTCTATCATCCACCATGTTGGTCAAGAAATGACCTTGTTTCATGCTGTTGCTGCTGTGGAGTTGGGAAAAGGGCTTCTGTGAATCATGGACAGCAGCAGTTAATGTTTCTTTGCCTTTATGTTCATTAGGTACAGATTAAAAAAAAAAAGCTATCTTGACTTTTATACAACGACTATAATCATAAAAAGATCAATACGTTTTTCTAGTACATTGTTGTAATTGAATGTATCAGTTTTCTGTTAGGTGTTGACATGAATTACAGATCATGCCTGCCTGAAAAACTGAACGTAAAATGAGCCTTGTTTTTGTGGGAAGATAATATTTTCAGGAAGAAAGCATCAGTATTAATGATTTCTTCAGCTGTAGGAATTACCAAGTGATGTTTTAAAATAATCAAAAGGAAGCTTGTTTTCCTAAAGTACATTCATTGAATGTGTTGCTACAGGCTTGAGGAGGAGTGGCTGGAGAGCTGCCCAGTGGAAAAGGAGCTGGGGGTGTTGAATGACAGCTGGCTGAACATGAGCCAGCAGTGTGACCAGGTGGCCCAGAGGTCCAGTGGCATGCTCACCTGCATCAGGAATAGTGGTCAGCTGGACCAGGGGGGTGATCTTACCACTGTACATGGCACTGGTGAGGCCTCACCTCAAGAACTGTGTACAGTTTTGGGCACCTCACTGCAAGAGGGACACTGAGCTACTAGAGGATGTCCAGAGAAAGGCAACGAAGCTGATGAAGGGTTTGGAGCACATGTCTTGTGAGGAGCAGCTGAGGAGCTGGGGGTGTTCAGCCTGGAGAAAAGGAGGCTGAGGGGAGACTTTCTCACTCTCTATAACTACCATAAAATAGGTTGTAAAGAGGTGGAGATCAGTCATTCACTGAAGTTACAAGTGATAGGACAAGAGGTAATAGCCTGAAGCTGTGCTGGGGTGGAGGGGCTTAGATTGGATGTTAGGAAGAATTTCTTCACTGAAGGGTTATCAGGCAATTGAACAGACTGCCCAGGGCAGTGGTGGAATCACCATGATTTAAGAGTCAGATAGACATAGCACTCTGAGATATGGTTTAGTGAAGGACTTGTCAATGTTAGGTTAATGGTTGGAACTGGTGATCTTTAAGGTCTATTCCAACCAAGGTAATTCTGTGATTCTGTGAAATGTTAGGAAGGCCAAAAGAATAGATATGTTCAACACAGAGCAAGAGAAATGGAAAACTGGATTTGATAGGTAGCTGTTGTCTGGATGATACAAATGCAATGTCTGTGCTAAAAAGTTTTGTTTCTGGATACTGGGAATAGATGAGAGTGATAATTTTGTTGTCTTGCTTGTCACATTCCTCACGGAACAGATACTAGTGTCTATTGTAGGATGCAGAGCTTACTGGCTTGTTCCAGTAAGATAAGCCCTGTGTTAAGAAAAGAGCAGCAGGGCTCCATGTAGCCAAAGGTTTTTGTTACAAAATAAACAAATGTTCACAAGTCAATCCAGTGTATATAAAAAAAATCATCTTATTGGTGTATCTAAAATATATAAGCCAAGTTTGTTTAGTTTGTCTGCTCAGAGGAAATTTTCTATTTTTAAGGTTTTTCATACTGGGCATTACTGGTCTATTGAGTGAGTTTTGTCAAATCTAATTAATTTGATGAGCAATTAAAAAAATACATACTGTACTGGCTCATTAGTTACTAGTTTTACTTTTTGCTTGATTTTCAGTTAAGCTTTCAAAAAACGAAGTAATATGGATGGTTTTTTTATGTAGATGGTAGAGCAATTACTAGTTTTACTAGTTCTCTTGAGGATAACTTTTGTTGTAATCAGTGCAAGTGCATCACCTTCTAATTGTGAAGGTGACGAGAAATGAACAAATATGAATCTAGATAATTTTCACAGGTTTGCTCAAATTTTTGCATCAAAAACATGTGAATCAATTTATCTTTCTAGTTTATTATTGGAATTGCACGCTGTGTCTACAAGTGATGAAGGTATCCAGTTTGTATTGTGAATGTGAAATAGTTCAGGCAAAATTGTATTAAAACAAAGACTAACATCCAGTTTGAGGGGGTCTGAATATGGCTTAGTAGGCTCAGAATACATACTGCTTAGAATTTGTGTGTGGTTTCTATCATGTACAAGAGGTTTAGGTGCTGGGGAAGGTGCTGTGTAAAAATCAAGAGAGCAAATAAGAACCTTCCTTCCTGGTTTTGCACTTGCCTTCAGATGGAGAAAGAAAAAGCAGCAAAACCTGTCATTGCAGTGATTAATAGTGATTCTACTTCTATGAAAAGAGAAAGTAATTGATTGGCAGGGGAAGAGTTTTTACATGATGTATACCTTAAAGCAGATTACATCTGTGAGATTTACTGCCCTCGATCGTGTAATGCTGTCAAAGCTAGATTATGCATTACAGTGAAGGTGACTGTGATGAAAGCTGCCCGTGTTCCAGAAGGGCTTGGAATAAAAGTATAAGAGGATTCTGCAAAGTGAAGGGTTTATAGGGTTGTGGTATCTGAACTGGAGAAGGTTTTTTTTAAATGAGATAGGAATATCTCATTTGTTGTGGGGTCTCCTTCTCTGGAAACTTTCAAGACCTGTCTGGACACGTTCCTGTGTGACCTGCCCTGGATTTTCCTGCTGCAACAGGGGAGTTGGACTTGATCTTCAGAGGTCCCTTCCAACCCCTGTGATTCTGGGATCATCATGTTAGAACCTATCAACAGAACAGCAGGAAAATGTGCATGAAGGAATGGTCAAAACAAACTTTATTGGACCATGAAGAACTTCACTGAATGAGTTGTTGGCTGGTCATGGCCAAAATTCTGGATATATATGCCTGTATAAATGACTGGATCCACACAGACCTCTCTGTGTGTGTATATATGTATATCTATGCATCTAGAAACAAGTGGGAGAGCTTGGTTTTTGGTCTTGGGCATGTAGAGAAAAAGAAAGAAAAAATGTCTGAACAGGACGTTACAGTAAAAGAAACAAAAATGTGTAAAGACATTGCCAGAGAGCATGAAAAAAATGTGTTGGTAAGGAGGGGATCTTTGAAGAAAAGAATGACTTCATTGCTGAGTAACATTTCAAAGATGGCATCCAGGGGGTATTTTTTAAGTGATGTATTCTTTTTTGAAGCCTGATAAAGCTTATAGTGTTCTTCATATGGAAGGAACAAAAGCAGATTTGAGATTGATGACTTGGGAATTTCCTGATGACTGGAAGAAGCTTAATGTTGTGCCCATCTGAAGGAAAGACAGAGAGGAGAGTTCAGTGTTGCATAAGCTGCTTAGCCCTGTTTCAGTTTCTGAAAAGATAATGGAGCCATTTCCATGTATGTGAAAGACAAGAATGTAATTGAGCACAGTCAGTGTGGTCTTAACCAACCTCAGCACAAGCCTGACCAGCCTGATGTTCATTCCTGGATGAAATGGCTGGTTCTTTGATGGTACTGAGGCTGAAATAATCTTTTATCAATAATCCAGATGGCGAAAGAGAATAAATAGGGTGGATGATACTGAGTGTTGGGTAGACATTGTCAGTGGTAGAGGTTGAGTCTGGATGTAGCTTGGAAAACCTGAGTTTGGGGCCAACAGGAATTTCAGAAGTTCAGCAAGGAGAACAAAGAGGTTTTCTGATGAGATGATCTTTGTAGTCAGAAGATGCCAAGTTTGATGTGAGTCAAGAGTGTGTCCTCACTGGGAAGAAGGCACAGCTGTTCTTGTTTCTATGTGTTAAGGAGTCCTGTGTGGAGGTAAAGCAAGTTTAATATTAATTTCTCAAACACATGTAACCTATTTCCACCTAACATGCAGAAATCACACTGGTTTTATTGCTTAATAATACTGTAATAACTGCACGAGTGCAGTGTTCAGTTTCACTGGCTGTAAGAGATGGTTGCCAGATCTCCATGTTCTCTTAGTGTCTGGCAGAACCATGCTTTAATTATTCCCTTTTCATTCTCTCCCAGATAACTTGAGTCGTTTGAAGCAGTTGTTTCTTCCAGAAGTTTTTTAGATTCCTGCCAAGCTTGCCTTTTATGTGAGACTGTAAAGGAGGTTGTGACAGATTGGTTTGCAGTTTCATCAATATGCTGCTAATACTAATTTTTGTACATCTCCCTTTCATGAAACACAGATGGTCAGGTTTTTTAGATGATTAGTGTGTGACTGAAACTGGATTTTGGCTAAGAGCTTGTTGGCTGAAACTCATCCTAATGGAAGCAGGTGACACCAGTTGACTAAGGGGAAAAGCTGAGAAGGTAGGAATTTGTTTCTTCAAGAAGGTGCACCTGCATTTTGTTGTCAAGACATATTGTCATGGTTTACATGGTAACAACCAGGCCTCTGCTCACTCACCTCCTGCACTCCCCACTGTAGGACAGGGAGGAGAAAATCCAACTGGTAAATTGAGACAAGGACAGGGAGGTTGTCATGGGCAAAACAGACAGACTTAAGTTGGGGAGAAAAGCCTCCCGACATTTTAATTTATCAGAACGGGAGAAAGGGAGAACAAGATCCAATCTTAAATACCTTCCCTTCACCCCACACTTCCTGGGCCAAAATCACTTCATTCCTGCCTGGGATCAACTGCCCTGGGCTGCTCCACCATGCTCCTCCATGGGCTGCAGGGGACAGCTGCCATTTCACTGCAGGCTGCGGGAGAAACTCTTGCTTGGGCATCTCCTGCCCCTCTCTCCTCACCAACCTTGCTATCTCTGCTCCTGCCTTGCTCTCACCTCTGCCCCATGGTCTTTTTGCAGTTTCGTTTCCCCTTTCTTGAATATGTTATTCACATATATGTGTGCAGCTTCCCTAATTAGCTGGGCCTTGGCCAGAGGTGGGGCTGGAATTGGAGCCAGGGGAGCTTCCAGCAACTTCCACCCCTGTGTTCCCCCCACTACCAAAACCCACCACACTAACCCAAAACACATATGATGCTTGGCTTAGATTGTTGCTTTTTGGATAAGAAGAAAGAAGAGGGATCCAATAATTTCCTGATGTTCATTTAAAATGCAATTTTCTGCTTTTATTTTATTCATGAGATGCTGGCTTTAGCTGTTGGTGTCAAATATATTTTTTTTGTAGCTTTGTTTTCACATGTGTTGAGTTCCAGTTACCAAGAAGTGTGTCTGTGATACAACATGTACCTTTCCCTCTTTAGTGTTTCGCATAGAACACATTATATAAAACCTTTTGGAAAGAGCATTACCTTTCAGAATTGTTCTTATTTCTGTTTGGACTCCTAAAACTGACTTTTTTTTTTTTATATCTCTGTATTTCAGTTTCCTGTTCTCTTGACTGAGAACACATAAGGTTTGTAGATCGAGCTGCTGTCATTCATCTTCTGCTTGGAGTATTAGTTTATTTCCATTTAAGAAATAAGAATTCCCCTGACTTATTTATCAGCAAATGTGCAAGGCAGACAACAGCATTCATACCCACATTTTGCTGAGATCTTCTGGTAGACATAGTTCTTTGTAAAGAACAATTACATGCCTACAAGCAAAGACCTGGGAGAACCCCTGTATTTGAATTAAAATTTAGAGGAGAGATGAAGTTATATAAAAATCTCTGTAAACCTAAAATATTTCTTACTCTTTGAAAACTTTCCTAACTTCATGAAGAGGAACACAATTCCACTCACTGGAGCTGCACATCAAGAATTCCACCCATGCGTGCACAGAAATCATACATTTTTTATGCAACTGTCACTTATATTTTCTTTATATGTCCTTAGACAAATGAGTTTAATTTGCAAAATATTCCTTGGCAGGCATTGTCTAGTTTCTGTGGTGATTTTTGTGTGATCTGGTTAAACACTGGCATACAACATGCAAAATTATGAAGATGATTCTAACTTTTAAGAAAAGTCTTTTCAATTAAAAATCATGTTTTTCTGATCTTGTTTATTTCGAGAGATCACAGAATCATAGAATGGTGAAGGTTGGAAGGAATCTTAAAGACCATCAGGTTCCAACCTCCCTGCTATGAGCAGGGACACCTCCCACCAGACCAGGCTGCACAAGCCTCATCCAACCTGGCCTTGAACACCTCCAGGGATGGGGCTTCCACAGCCTCCCTGGGCAACCTGTTCCAGTGCCTTCCTACCCTCATGGTGAAGAATTTCTTCCTGATGTCTAACCTAAATCTCCCCTCTTCCAGTTTAAAACCATTCCCCCTTGTCCTGTCACTGCCCTCTCTGGTGAAAAGTCCCTCCCCAGCTTTCCTGTAGGCCCTCTCTGAGATGTCCCATACCTCAAAAAATGCAGCACTGAGAAATCTTCACTGGGTTTTAGCACTGAATGGACACTGGAGAGTGCTGTAGGGAGCTGCAAGGGAGCAGGGATGGGTTGCAGAGAGGTGGCATGGACAACCACCAAGTGCTGAGCAGTTGTGGTTTGCCTGCTTGGCCATAGATGGGAGAGCTTCCATTTCATTTTTTCATCAAGTATAGAAGAAATAGAGAAGATGTCCTTCAGGTGGGAGAAAGATTCATACTGTGTCATGATAAAGTGGCTTCAACTATTCTTTTTTCTTTTTTGATTGTAGTAAGGGCTTGAGGTACTGTGTAGTTTTATGTAAGTTCAACAGCAACTGGATTTTTAAATTATAACTAGCTTATGTTATAATAACTTGTAGTAGTAACTTGTGCTGATACTTGGTAGCAAATATGTTAAATACATTAATCTGAAAAATTCTCCTTGTGAAAAATAGAGTTCTGGTAGTCTGATTTGCTGCTTTTTTTCTCTCTTTTGTGTTTCTTTCTTTATAGAAAATATCAATGGTCTCTTTCAGAAAACCTCTTTAAAGACTTTTTTTTTATTATTATTATTATTATTCAATAATCTGAAGAATCATAAACTAGTATTTTTTTTTATTAAAGGCCTTATCTTTAAATAGTGACCCTAACTTTTCTGCCAAGGGATCAGTTCCTGTAGTTGCCAAATGCTGTGGAGCAAGTTAAAAACTCTAGTACCCAGTCTCTGGAAAAGAATAAGGAGGAGTGTGATTTTCAAGCTGCAGCTGTGGGCCATGCTCCTGATGTTCTGCCTAAAATCACAAAAGTCTCTTTGAGGTCACCAATTATGTGATGGATTTCTCAAAACTTCTGTACATCCATCTTCTGACAGTGACATTTAAATCTTGACATCCACTTCCTGTCTTCCAGAAACCTTTAATTCTCTTCAACTTTATTGCAATAGAAGCACTGCAAATGATTGGTTGTCCCACTGTCCTATTCCTCATGGTTTCAAGAATCCACCATTAGCAAGTTCTGGTTTGTCTGAAAATTTGTGGCCAGCTCAGCTCTGTGAATAGTTAAGAGAAGATATTTGCTACTGAACTCTCTGTAAGGACTCATCAGGTTTTTTAGACTGTCAGTTTTAGGATCATTAGTGGTGCCACTGCTGATCAAAGCTGTATGCCCTGTTATAAGAAGGAGTAAGCTTCTTTAGAAAGCTGTGAGTCATAAGTGTAAAGAACTAACTTTTATGGCCTTAATGTAAGGACATCCAATCTTTTTACTTGATAAAATAGCAGCCAAGAATTTTCTGTCTTTTCAGAAGTACAGTATAAGCAGAGCAGTGCAAGAAGTATTTGTTTCACCAAGGTAAAAGTAATTTATTTGACTTACAGCAACAGTACTTTTTGGAGTGAACAGAAGTTTCTGCAAGGCTAGAGAAAGCAGGCATGTCCAGCATTTGTGACAAAAAAATATCCCTTTCACACTCCAGAATCTCCTGGATTTCTTGTATCCTGCCATGTTGCCTTCATAACATATGCTCAAAGTGTCTTGTCCTCCATTAGAAGGATTGCAATTGGGAAGTGTTTTTGACTTATTTAAATAAAAAAATTAAAATTCCACTTCTTGGTCAGGCAGCCTGTGTTCACATGTCCAACATGACATTCTCTTGCTGGTCATCCCTTTGATCTTGGCTGATCATCCATTCTGTAGCAGAGTTCCATGCATTTGAGGCCTTGAATTCAAGTTTTTTCTCTCCATCTTGTCTATTCTGCATTTCTTAAACTGCCTGTATCCAATTACTGCAACACTCTGGTTGTGTGAGCTATCCCACCATATCTCTGGAATCCCAAATACATTGTAGGTCTATTTATTGCTAGGCACAGACTTCTCATTCCTTCTGCTTTACTCCCAAGGTGTGGACATCTTTCTACAAGCACTTATGGGCCCCTGGTCGCACAGCTTTCTCAAGGGCAATGGAAAAGCCTCCTCTGATGCCCTATTCCATGTTTGTTTTCCATCTATTGTCCAGCCATTCACTTCTTTTACTGCCATGAGCAGAGTTGAAATTCAATTAAACTGTTTTGTTACAGACTTTTACTAGGATGTCTCAAGCAGTCCCACAGAGAAATGTGGGACTTACCATCTTCTGAGTTGTCAAACAAGCCCTTAAGTAATTTCCTTTATACTTAAGTTGTGTATTTATAAGACTAGATGTTTAAACAGTGGCTATAGAATAAGTTTATAGAAAACAATAGGAGAAGCTGTATGGGGTCCACATAGCAATCTAAGGTTTCTAGTTTCAAGATGCTAATTTAGTTAGTGTGGAAAATAATTTGTAGCAAGTATATTCATTAACTTTTCAGTGGCCTTTTCTTGCTATTTGGTTTTCTAGATTGACAAAGGATGTATATAGATATGTTTATATGCACATATATAAACAGACACATATATACACAAACTTTAGACAGTCATGTTTGTGGGACATTGTTTATGTAATCATTAAGAATATTAGGAAAATTCCATTTAAATGCTATTTACTAGTTAATTTTTTCAAAGAGAACTTACACATGCTATTGCTAGAACAGAAAACAGTCAACTTGAAAAAAGTAATAATCCATTTTCTCAGTTAATGAAGGCAGAACCATAAGAAAGGGAGCATTCTGTGCATCGTTTGCAGGTTGGCATCTTCCTTGGCTCTTTCTTAATTCTAAAATTTGGGGATCAGAAAAATTAATCAGTTCTTAAATCATATATCAAGTTAAGCTGAAGTTGCCAGTAGTTTTGAGAGGTCATATATGGCATTCTCTTAGGAATCATGTCCTTCAATTGCTAAAGATCAGCTCTTCAAAAAAGCAAATATTCAAACCTCAGCATGAAGATTCAGCTTCTACTTGTGTTTTTAGTCCTGTATAACAGATTTTTTGGATGTTACCTACTAGATTCTTGTCTTGGTGCAGTATTACAAAACAGGAATTCTTTACTTGCCATGTTTCTTTTTTATTAATAGTTTATTAATAGTCAAGCATCTATTAGAAGAAGTTCCTGGAAGTAGGGCTCTGCATCCCTAATACAGGCCACTAATGATCTAGGTTATCCAAGCAAATAATATTAAAAGATGGCATTAAAAAATATTATTGTTTTCTGCTCTGTTCTGATGAAGTGACTATTGCCCAGCATCTGATGGGTTAGGACCATCTTGACCCTGATGCCAATATTTCCCTACATTGCTTTAAAAGTCCCTGTTTGCACCTGGGTTTTCTGTCTATTCAACCAGTTTTCTGTGAGGAAAACCTTTTCTTTTATCCCATGTGCCTGGGTTCCTTAAGTGCTTTTTAGGAAGCTTTTGGAAAATTGGAACAAACTCATCCTTATTCATGTTGACGTTAACTTCCTTGAAGAATAAATTTGGCAAATGTTTCTGACAAAAAAAAACATTTGAGCACTTCTGATGTAATGCTTCAATGCATGTGTCCAATACTTTTCTGTTAGGATTCCTGCCCATTTGCCCAGTATAGAAATCATTTCCAGCTCTGTAATTTCCTTTATCATTTGCTGAGAAACTCCTTCCTTGAAAAAGAAAGAAAAGACATGTTGGGCATCCTGGACTGTGAAAAGTTTATACAAGGAGTTCACCAGTTTGTTACATGGCTTTGTGTAGGTATCTGATGTGAGAACCACTGAAGCTATGAGTATCTTGGACTCATAAAGTGGTTTGGGTTGGCATGGACCTTAAAGATCATCTAGTTCCAACTCCCCTGCATGGGTAGGGACACCCCCAGCTAGACCAAGTTGCTCCAAGCCCCATCCAACCTGGCCAACTTCCAGAGGTGGAGCATCCAGAACTTCTCTGGGAACTGGTCCCAGGATTTCACCACCTTCATTGTACTGAATGTCTTCCTTATGCCTACCTTCTTTCAGTTTAAAACCATGGTTTCTTGTCCTGTCCTTACAGGCTTGGTAAATGTTTTTTTTCCATCCTACTCCATTTAACTTTTGAAAAGTCTCCCTGGAGCCTTCTCATCTCCAGGTTGAACAATTCCAACTCTCTCAGCCTTTCCTTGTAGGAGCAGTTTGTCGGCCCTTGGATCATTTTGTGGCCCTCATTTGGTACTCTTTTCCTCAATTCTTCTAAAATTGACTGACCTTCCAGTTTAAAGGTAGTTCTAAAGACTTACCCTATCTAGAGGAAGTCATATGTAGTCCAATACCTATAAAAACTAAAAAACAATTGCACATCCACTCAGTGGTACATCAGCCACTGAGCAGAGAATTTTTGAAACATAGAATGGTGAAGGTTGGAAGGAACATTAAAGGTCATCAGGTTCCAACCTCCTTGCTATGAGCAGGGACACCTCCCACTAGACCAGGCTGCCCAAGGCCTCACATTTTTGAACATTTGTGTTGAAAAATCTTTCTTGCTGTTTCCTTCTGTGGAATATGAATGACTGAAAAAAAAATGCTACTGAGTAATGTTTAAAATGCTATGTGCTAGAAATGCTAAAAGCCTTTTTGTTTTGAATCTTGCTCAGTGTTTTAAAATGTGGAACATCGTTGTGTTCTGCTGAGGAAGTGGAAAAAAAATAAAAAGAATAATATTCTTAGAAATAAAAAAAAACAGAAAAACAACTCACCCAAAAAACCCAAAGATTTTTTTTGTGATCTGTAGAGTGGGTTGTTTTCTGACCTAGTTACAAATAAGGGAAAATACAGGGAGCAAATGAAAATTACTTTTTGTTAGGTTGTTCTTACATTTGTGTGGATTGCTCTATTTTTTATCCGTGTTTGTTTATGTACATTGTTGGTAACTGCTATAATAGTAGCACTTTTTTTTTTTTTTTTTTCTTCAAGAAAGGCTTGAGGGAGAAATGCCACACTTGTCAGTGAATGATAAATGTCTTGAATAAAGGTTAATTGCTTTCTGATTCACAAAATAGCTGAAAGCACAGATGAATGCACCATGGAGACTAACTTTAAAGCAGGATCAGAGCTGACCTCAGATACTGGAAGAAATGGTGAAAATGCAGTTTTCTAGGTCAAGAGCTGAGATGATAACAGGGAGGTGGTAATGTGCTGTATTTGAGAACCTTTGGTATCTTTTGTCTCATATTTGGGAACCTTTTGTGTAGGAACAATTAGACACATTTCAGTTATACCTCTGTATGTGGGTATTAACAGCATTATGACACTGTGTCGTCTTGAAAATTTTTCCCATCTCATTTTCAGTAATAAAAATAAGAGACAAGAAAAGACAATGTGCCAGCTGTAGATACGCATTTACAGCTTCTGACTACTCAGAGTGATCATTTGTGATCCCTTGTATATTAATATGATGCTAATTTTTAAATATTTGATGAGGAAAATGTGCCTGCTCGTTACGGTTTTTGTATTCACCCTGCGCTGACTGAAAGTTGTAGATTTGGGGGTTACAATTATCAGGAAAATTAGATTTTTCTGTTTAAATTTTAGATTAATGAGATGCTTCCTGTACTTGGTGGTTACTTGGGTTTTTGAATGCTCAGCATAGTCATGTGTTCAAAGGTTAGAACTTGCAGAACAGCAGATTTCCTCACAAACAGCAGATTGCTGACACGGAAACAACATTACTAGAAAACGTTTCTCATTATACTTTACTCTGCCTGTCTGTGTTCCTCTCATTAAGAGGCAAGGTTATTTGTCCTGTAGCTGCTGAACACATTGGTGTTCTTTTTGTGGCTGATATCTGAAAGTCAGTAAAACATAAATTATTTTAAAATTCCTGGTTAACTGAAAATGAATGTGCTGTTCTTTTGTGTGTGTGCCATTAGAATAAAACAGCTTCAGTTGATAATACTGCTTTATGATAAGGTTTTTTGTCAGAACCTTTTAAAAAACCTCCCTAGTCTGCCTGAAGAGAAAGTAGATTTCTAGGAGAAAGTAGGATTTCAGTTAGCTTGGGCTCAGTTTCATTACTGACTTAAATATTCCAGCTTTGGTATTCAATTTTCCTGTCCATGTTTTTTTCAAGAGTTGCTAAACAAATCCTAGGGAGTAGAGCTGGAATGAGAGAACATCTAGTCTTTATCTTGCTGCCTCAAAGGTCAGGTTGTAGACAAGCCACATCTGAGCCGTTCTGGAAGAAGATCACAGAATCACAGAATTGTCAGAGTTGGAAGGGATCGTCCAGTCCAACTCCCTTCCTAAAGCAGGATCACCCAGAGCACATTGCTCAGGGCTGCATCCGGGCAGGTCTTGAGTATCTCAAGAGATGGAGACCCCACAACCTCCATGGGCAGCCTCTCCCAGTGCTCCATCACCCTCACTTTAGAGAAGTTTTTTGTCATATTTAAATGGAACTTCCTATGTTCCAGCTTGTCCCTGTAGATCTGGTGCTGAAAATCCCACAATCCATATTTAACAATTAGCAATCTCTAGCCTTTGCTATTGCTGAAAGCTCTGGAAAGCTTTTCTGTTTTTCTGTGCTAGCTCTTTCTTTTCATGGTTATCCTGTCCCCAGTGGAAATTGTTCCAATCCTCTGTCCATCGACCTTTCAGTTACTTAAAAACTGTTATTTGATCTTTTCTGTCAAACCTCTTTGAGTCTTATTAGGTAGGAGAACAGACTCTTCAAAACAATTACTAGCTCATTTGTTGACTTTGGGAGAGAGGTCTAACAATATCAGTTCAGGCAAAGTTCAGTTCAAGCTGGAGATCTGCTAGACCTGACTGAGCATAGCTCGATGAATTTCCTGGAGTGGAGGACGTTTCAGTTAGAGTCACCAGGCTCTTTCAGATGGAAGACAAAGCAGAATTTTAAAAACCAACTCCGTAACTAAAAAATGTGGTCCCCGTAAGAGACAAACTATTTCCACGGGTTAAAAAACTTTAAGCCTGCTTCTGGCATTCTGTAGATGTACGGTTGATTTGACAATTTTTTAAATGTCAGAATGACTTTGATTATAAGTTGGATAATATCTTATAATTGTGTGCTTCTTTGCCATTAACTGTCAGGTGTAATGTACTAGTTCCTGAAACGATGACAAATTGAGTTTAACAACGGTAGATTTCGTAAAATTTTTGCAATTCTGATGTTTCCCTTGAAAAGACTTTTAAATAGTAGTCAGAGTAAGAAAAAAGGTCTAGGAGCACGATTAGCATAAAGTTTGAGACAGTTTGGGCAAACTCCTGGTTCATCTGTGGTGCAGAGCTTAGAGCACTTTGGCTTTATTGGGTGCCATGTGGCTGTAATTTATTTTAAGGCTGTATTCGAAGTGCATGTATTTATTTTTTTTTTTATTAGGTTTTTATAGATTGAAAAATGTTGCAGCAGAAAGGTCACAAACCAGTAAAAGAACTGAGAAAAGACATTTTAAAAAATGGCTTCACCAAACTGCAAGAGGGAGAAAAGTGGAATACTAGGCATTAAAAAGATGATGGAGTGTGTTAATCACCTGGCAGAGTAGTATCTAATGGTGACTTGACAAGGGATGCCTTGTCTAGGTTTTAACTAAGAGGATCAATAGCTATTGATTATGGCAACTCAGTTCAACACGGAGTCCTTTAAATAAATAGTTTCACCTTTAATATATGGATTCACTCCGTGTTTTTTTAACCTTCCATGATCAGTTTCAATTGCATGAATCAATTACAATTTGTAAAGCTTCACAATTGAATAGGGATATTAAATTAGACAATATGTTCAACCACTTTTCTTTCCCTTTCTTTCTTTTCCCTTCCCTTCTTTCTGAAGCTCCTAGTTATTATTTAAATGGAATGTTGAATGCTTTGGTTGTTGCCTGCAGTGATTCCTGGCAGAGATGAGGAAGGCTAACATGAATATATTGGTTGCCTGTATATGTATTTCAGCAAAGTTAGCAGCATATACTAGAAAGGTGTGAAGACACACTTTTTATTTTATTTATACATTATATATATTCTTACAAAATCTATTTTCCCTGCTTGTGAAAGATTTACTACACACTGAGCACTAGTTCTGCTATTTTTGATAAAAATTGCCTTATTGATGGAGACATTTTAATTCAAAGAAGACTGAATTCTTTTAAATTTGAAGTAGCAGTGTTATACATGGACCTGGTTATTCAGTTTGCCTGAGCAGTTATCTTATTAAGCTGTCAACCTGGATAGATTATATTTAATGATTTACTACAAATGATACAATTTTTTCACAATTACTATTGAAGTCATAAATAATTTAGAAGACATTATAACCCATGCACTCTGAATCAAAATTCCCTTTTAAAGTCACTCATTTTTAAGTTACAAAGGTTTATATATGAACAGTGGGGGGTTTTGTTTGTTTGTGGGTTTTTTTGTTGATGTTTTTTAATTTTTTTTTTTTTAATTGAGGAATATCAGATAATTGGAATATCAGATAAAAGAGCCTTAAGCTTGAAGTAACTCTTGACCCATTTGACAACATGAAGGAAAGCTTTCTCTGATGGCTTTGCCTTTCTGATGTCTTCTTGCAGGGAGTAAAGATTTAATATAATACATCTTTTTCGTGATGTCAAACTTCTCCAAGTGTAGCCAATAAGATTAGTGTTTCTGCAGAGTTTAGAGACTAAGCTATATATTTTAGTGTAGGTGTTAATCCTTTTACATGTTGTGAAACATTTTTACCTTAGTCTGGAATTACATGAAGGCACATGGTGTCCTATAAAGTCTTTAGGGTTGCTTGAAGTTACTGTCCCAAACGTCAGTGGTCGTTTGATTTGTTTGTCAGTTCCTGATGTTCTTACACATAATTACACAAGATAACCTAGAAAACCAGATATTTTAATTTCCATATTTGCATGATGTGTGCAGTAATATTAGTGTAGATTTCATTCATTAAGTTTGAGATGTAAAATGGTGATAGCTTGTTGGTTTCTAAGAACCAATTTAGTTAGATTTAGTGGACTTAGCTATAATAATGTGCTCACAACTGGCATTGCTGGTTAGATTGCTTTTTTTTTTTTTTCTGGTTGCTGAAATAATCAGGCACGTTGTTATGCCCATAAAGAAGTAAAACGGAACAACTGGAAGTTCTCCAGAGATTTTAGCTATGCTGCTGGAAAAAATAAATAAGTGATTAAGCAGATTTTTAATAGAAAATATCTCACTGCGCATTCGTAATGTAGACTTCCGTGCACCATGAAGTGCTGAAGGCTGGAGCCCTTTTTCAGACCAGGCAGTGTGTATAGACACTGCATGTCCCGTGTTCTTCCTGCCTCCATGTGTGGGATTTTTGCAGTAGTGTTTTTGTCTCTTGGACTTTGTCTCTCTTGAGTGGATGGAGCGTTCAGTTGAGCCTCTGCAAAAAGCCTGTTTGCTTTGGCTATCTGGATATAATTTTTCACATGAACTTTCTTTGAGTTAATTATTGTTCTTTTCCTTTTGTTTTAGCTCAGTCCCTTACGTTGCTGTTCTTTTTGTTATGGTGGTAGTTGTCTCTGGGCCATAACTTTAAAGAAACTTCATTTCTGTGGCTGATTTTTTAAGCAGTTTTATTTTTCTTGCAGTTTTGTTGTCTGTATGACAGTTTGTGTTAGTTGTTTGGGTGTTTTTTTTAGAGAGAACTAATTGGGGAGGTCTAATACTGGCATTAAATTACAGTCACTACAGTTTTTTTGGAAATAATGTCTATTGAACTTGCTTAATAAAAGCAACAAAAACAGTTTCCAGATTCTGATTTTGTCTCAATATTATAGTATGTTTCTTAATCTTTTAAGATACACATTGACTTTGCCATGCATAATAATAGTGTATCTCTCCAGAGAGCAGGAGAAAAGTGTAATGCTTCAAAACTAATCTTCTGGCTAATTCATTCAGCCTTCTTTCTTTTCTGCTGGCTTCTTTTGGTTCATTGGTACTGCCCATTAATGTAGGGCTTCCAGGGCAAGATTGTGCAGTACTGCTTGGGTTTGGCCTCTACAGTATTGGTTTCAGCTGTGGTTCCTGCAGTGTAACACACCTTGTCACAATTCACAACCTAAGTAGGACTGGGGTTCACTTTAATCCAAGATGTAGCATTTTTTATAGATGTGAAAGGTCTAAAGCCACCATTTCTAAAGTATGGGATTGGCTGTGGAAAAGCTAACCCAGATGTTGCTTTGAAGACAAGTAGTTTTTAAATATCATGAAGCATGAGAACATCAATATGATGAGAGATGTAATTAGATATTTTTTCAGTAGCCTGGAATTACCCAGGTATTGTTGATTTTTAAATATTCCCTAGCCCTGTGGGACTAGGAGAATCAGTCATAAAGACCTTAGTAAAGTGCATATGGGCAGAAGAAAATGGGGTTTTTGGATTCCCTTGTCCCTTTATCTATGCTCAGTGCCAAACACAAAGGTGTTTTACAAAGTCCCAAATTTTGAGAGTCTGAATATGTGATTCTGAAGTCATGCTTTTGGTGTCAAGCTGAGCACCTCAATCCAAATCCTGGCAGAATGGAAGAACCTCCTTGAGGAATATTAGACATAAAACAAAGTGAATGATCTCTACTAGAGGAAGCCAACCTTTTGGATTATTACATTAGGTTTTAATTTATTCCAGAAGATAAACACTCTACATTCTTAGTATTTCAAAGTGTACAAGATACTATAAATATGTGATAAGGATATAAACTTCTTAGAGAGGCCTTTAGATGCTTTTTCAGCAAAATTATTATAGTTTGAATACTGGATGTAATTGGATGTCAAGTAGTACAGCACTTTTTTAGTGGTTTCATATATTTTTCAGAGGAGTGATAGTTTATTTTAGTGGGATATTTTATACCACCAATGGCAATGCAGGATGTGTCTTGATAGTGATCTCAAGTAAGCACATTTACTAAGAAAATATTTTCTTATTTTCCTCCTGTGCTTCCTGCACTTCTTTTTCAGAGACAGTAAATCAAATGTCTGATACCTTAAGATTTGTAGTGTAAGGGCTAAACTTCTAAAAAGAGATTTAAAAAAAATTTTCTTCTTGACTTTTTCTTTCCTTATTCCAAAATTCTTACTTTGCTCCATTTTTAAAAGAAAGATCTTGTTCTATTCCAGTGTCTTGATGCATGCAGTTCATTTGAACTTACCAAGTTCCTTATATCAAAATATCACTGATAAGAAAACACTTTCTATTTTGTCCCTTCTCAGGCTTTTAAAATGTGTGAAATTTTACCTTTGATATAATTTCCTTAACTCTACCTAGAAATTAAACAGATCTACTACTTTTTTTCTTTTTTTTTTTTTCTTTTTGGTCTGAGTTGTAAGCAGATGTGTTGCTTTGACTTCACCCATTTTCAAGGGTGTCATTTTTCCATTCTTGCACCTGGTGAATCATCAAAGCATATTTTGTATTAATTGCTTTACTACTTGTCTTGTTTCTTTGTTTACCTTTGGTGTAGTATTTCTCCTGTGCTTGTGGCATTCTTTATATTGTAAGGAATAGGGAAGAATTATCCTTATTCCACTCTTTTGTGTCTGAAAACAGAGATTATTCACATGTAGCAGGGCTTTCTTTGGCCACAGTATAGACAGCAACTACACTTAGCAGGAGGATAGCTTTTTTTAGTACATAAGGGCTGTAAAAGTCTAAAATCCAGATTTTGTGTGTGAATGAATGAAGTCCACAGCCTGTGCATGTGTCTGTTGCCAAAGACCCTATAAACTTTTCACTGTAATTTCAAAACTTTTGCCTTAGCTCTCTATTGCATTTTATATCCTACACAAAACTGCTTTGCTGACATTTAAAATTGTCTACCAGTCTATAGCTGTTTATCTCAGTGACCTTCTAGTTCCTTATATTCTGGTCTAAGAGTTTAAGATGTAGTGTAATTTGTTTTGGTGACTCTTCGACATTTGAAATTACCAGAGTAGTTAGTTGGAATATAATTATCCAAATTAAATTTGGACAAAACATGAAGGTAATCACTTCTCTGCTTGCAGGCTTTAAGAATGAGGCTTGTGCAGCCTGGTCTGGTGGGAGGTGTCTCTGCTCGTAGCAGGGAGGTTGGGACCTGATGATCTTTAAGGTCCCTTCCAATCTTCACCATTCTATAATTCTGTGAATGAAGGCCAAAGATCTGGTTTGTGTCTCATCAGAAGTATAATGCTTTCAGCATTGTGTTAGATACTATACTAGGATAAAAAATGAGTGGCTGGTCCTATAGAAAGAATGCTACCTTCTGAAAGGCAGAAGATTTCATAGAGTCATGTAATTCTTTTGGTTGGAAAAGACCTTTAAGATCATAAAGTTCAACCATAAATTCCTTTCTGCATTATAGACTTCCAACTTATATATTCATTTTTTCCACAACTCCAATGTAATTCTAAAATCTTTCTGTATCTTGACCCTCTTTACATTGTGTTTTCTGCTTCCTCCTGACCAGCACTACTTGCAGTGTGCAAAGCCTCCATTCTCAATAAAAATATAGAATCTGAATTCCTTTAATTTTTGGAACTGCTAATGTTGAGTACAATGTAAGTGGCACATTTATTATGGTTCACCACCTATATTTAACTCAGATTTGATTATGTTTCTGACAAGCTGTTTGCATTTAAACCAAGTCAGCATTTCTCTGGGATGATTCGTAGGCTGGGACAGGAGAACAAATTATCTGAAAAGGACAGAAAATAGAAAATTCGGTGGCAGGATGTTAGAAAAGACAATTTAAAGTAAATATTGAAAGCAATATTATTGTTAATCTGCCAGTTTGACATCTGTGAAGTGCTGAATGCTGAACTTTTTTTGGTTACACAGATATGACTGGAATAAGCAATAATGTTGAAGGTGTAGAAAGATTTAGTTCTCTGCTTTCTTTATAGTTACAAGACTGTTGTTTTAATGAAGAATCAAGATTCTAGGTGCTATCTTTTATCTATCTTTTTTGAGTTCCTGTAATGAACGTCAGTCAGAACTTCTGTGCTGTTTCTGATATGTACTTCATTATTAACACGTGTCTTAGACTCTATCAAAAATTGTTTAACAAATGTGACATTGAATTAATTTCATTCATAAGGTAGAGGAGAAGGGAGGTCATGTTAGAATGCTGCTGACTGACTGAATGCAGGGGTTTTTGTAAGGCCATTGTAATAGAAAATTAAACTATGAAGTTTAGGGTATAGTAAGGAGAAAAATTTAAATGAAAATTATGTATTTATAGACAGTTCCAGTGTAGTGGGTTGACCTCAGCTGGCTGCCAGATGCCCCCCAGCCACGCTCTGCCTCCCTACCCTCCTCCTCCTGCGCCCGCCCTCGGGCTCCCTCTGCTGCTGCTGCCTCCTTGGCTTCCTCCTCCTCTGCCTCTGCCACCTTGGGCCCTTGGGGAAACCTGTTTCCCCCCTTCCCCTCTCCTCACAGAGGCCCTGCAGCCCCCCTGACTACACCTGGGCAGGGACACCCCACGCATCAGTAAACTGAAAATCACCTCCCTTCAGTCGAGAAATAAATTCTGCCCCAAACGTAGATGCTCCTTTCCCTCATTGTTTGCTGTTTTCTTCTCAGACCTTCCCGTGAAAAAACATCTGAGAGCTCTACTGAATATGTGTGTAATTAAAACATGAAAATATTGCTATGCAAAACGCTTATTACACCATCCATCATGATCATTCAAAGGAACTGCTATTTTAATAGCAAGAACCAAATTTTACTTTGTGTCGCTGTGAATTTAATGAGCAATTTGCTGTTAAAGTGTTTGGAAAATTTGACAGGAGAACGTTTGCAGGTCGTAATTTGAATTTGGGGCTTTTTACAAGAAAGGGTTATATCTTCCAAAGGTGGGATTTTTACGTGTCACACAGAACATCACACAGCCCTTTCTCCTGTTTCTGGTGCTCTCCTCCATGTGGTGCTGTCTCTCTACATACAGCAGAACAAGGCTGAATTTTTTTGAGGAGCTTTTCTATACGTTGGAAGATTAGATGCCAGCTTCTTAGCGTGATTGAAGTAGAAGTAAACATTCCACATCTATAGATAAATCAACAACTTGGAACTTTGCATGCATTGATTGTCTGTCACATCTTGTATGTTTTGACTGATGTAATAGCACTTAAAAGCACAGGCAGATGAGTGGGTTGTATTAATAATGAGTTAAAATATATTAGGTGAACCCTGAATTTGTTACCCAGCAAATAGTTCTAGGCCCAGTGTAAGACAGGTTGTTCAGTAGGAGCACTCACTGTGTTGTGGGTTAAGAAAGTCTTTTAGACAACTGCAGGTATCTGAGCTTTGAAGTCCAGTGCTGTACTGCACCAAACCATTCTCTTTAGGGTAACCAGAAGCTGCAGAACATCACTTTACAAATTTAACATCACTTAGGGTGTCTAAATATTTCCTTTGCATTACAATGATGGGCGTTTCAGCCAACGCACAGTAGATTTTTTTTGATGGTGGCATTGTGCAATGAATTAGGGAAAATTTTAAGCAAATCAGTTTAACAAATCATCTGTACCGCTGAGTTGCCCTGAATTTCTACAATATATAATACAGAATTCCAAGCTTCTGATTTCAGATGGTAGTGAATCAAGACTATGGCCTGATTGGCATGATGGCAGTGACTGCAGGACCTTAGGGGAAGTAGAGAGGCTGTGAATTTTGGGTACTGTAATAAGAGATGACTCCAGCTGTCTGTTGGAGTCCAACTGTGGAGCAGATGATTAGAAAGCCAAAGAGAGAAAGTCAAATCTCTGGCATTTTCCTGAGGAATGTGTAGGACTTGGTTCAAGATGTGAGGCTGAAGCGCCACTTTGTGATGTTGATTTTGGTATGCCTGGGTACAGCAACAACAGTCAATGAAGCAGTGCACAGCTTCTTGAAACTATGTGAAGGAAATATTAATAAAACCAAGAACAGTTGTTAAAAAGAGAAGAAACAAAGCAGCTGAGAGGTGAATTTTTGTAGGTAGCATGGAAACTTTTTAAGAGCATCCTGTCACAAGCACAGAACAAAAATATTTCCATACAAAGCCTTCTACCTTCAAGAATGGCTGGAGAAGAAGGCAAAAGCAATTGGTATGTCTGAAGAGTAAGGCAAAAGAGCACAACAAAAGAAATATTACATCTGCAAACATTTTTGTTAGGATCTGAATTTGCATGGAAAATAATGTGGTACGAATAAACAAAGCTCTTATCACTGCAACCAGGGCACCTCTGTGAACTAAAGGATTATAATGGTTAAGTTATCAACAATAGTTTGTCACCTCCTGCTTCCAGCCACCTTTGTGCTGGAGGATTGTTTGATAGATGGGAAAGACAATGCCAGTTCTTTCTGAGAATTCCAGATCTGGGACCCTGCATACTGCTAAGCCTAGTGTCTCGTTTGGACACTGTGATAAAATTTGTCATACAGAATTAGTGGACACATGAATATGTCTGATATACTGGGGATAAGGCTTTTTAAGTTTATTTTTTTAAAGTCAGTGCCTCACAGGCTATATGCTTCACATGCTGGAGATCTTTGAAGATGTGTAGGAACGCTTGAAGGAGAGAGATGGTGAAACTGGATTCAAAGAAACATTGAACAGGATGAGAGAAGACAGGTTTAGTGGAGATTAGTAAGTGTATAGAACTCACCTTTGTTTCAAGGAGTCTCTTTATACCTGGGAGAATTGGTTGGAAAGCGTTTTGTGTGCTTGCTCTGTTCTCTACTCATCCTGTTTTGGTTACTGTATGTGGCCACTCTTATGAGTACAAACTCATCATAATTTTTGTCTGCAGACCGTACCATCTGCTAAATGTTATCTTGGGTATAAGACTCCTTCCTCTTAGATTGTATCAGTGAATGTCAGTAAGTTTAGGTGAGCAGGGGTTCACCTAGGGAAGGCATTGGATATCCTGCATAATGGTCTTGTTCAACTGCAAGAAAGAATAGTACCAAAACCATGCTGTCTTAAATAATTTTATGGATGATGCATCCTAGAAAGTACTGAGAGATAGCCAGGAACTGGTTCTTCTGATGGAAAAAAATTGAAGTAAAAAGCATTTAATTTTTACATTATTGTACTGATCATTAATATTTTAAGATTGGGCCTTGTATTAGGACTGTTAGTTCAAGCCAGGATTTATTTTTGGTTTGTATTTGTATGTTCATGCGTTGCTTCTTACATCAAAAATCTCAAAGAAGCACTTCAAAATGTCAGAGTGCGTGTCATGTGGTTTTATGTATTTGAGAGAATCAGTGAAAATTTATAGCCACTTCTAGCACATTTGGTTGATTTAAGTTTGTATTATAATCTCCATTATACAGAAGTGGCTAAACCCCCAAAGCATTCTCTCTCCAATTACCAAGCTGAAGTTGTATGTTGTGTTGGTCTTTCTTTAGCATTTTAAACAAGCATATGAAAAAGGAAAATAATTTAATTTGTATGAAGCAGGACAAAGGAAGAGGAAGGCCTGAAATACCTGAGTAATGTGGTCATTCATAAAGCTGTCATACCCACACCACAAAGGAGAGATACTTCCCCTCTACACATTTTACAACAACTTGCAAGCTTGTTTTGACAGGGCAGGTGACAGGTCTATCAAAACTGGGAGTCTCCTTTGACAAAATTCAAGACAAGTGGACTGATAGAATGATAGAATCTCTCAAGTTGGAAGGGAATGTAAGAACCATTGAGTACAAATCCCTGCTCCCCACAGGGCTACCTTAAACCAAACCATATGAGTGAGAGCATCATCCAGATGCTCCTTGAACTCTGACAGGCTTGGTGTCATGACCACTTTCCTGGGGACCCTGTTCCAGTGACCAACCATCCTCTCAATGAAGAGGAGAAAATATTAGGCAGAGGGAACTTCTTGACAAACCTTATAGAATTCTGTCTCGTTTAGTTTGTTGTTGGCTGTTGTTTTGTTGTTTGGTTTTTTTGTAATGATACATGTTCTCACAAAATCATTAACTTCTCAGGGGTTGACAGACAGGCTTTTAGGAGAGAGAAGCCTAGATGAATCTCTCAAAGTTTTGGCTGACTTGAGGTCTCATCATAATTTTATGGTTAATTTTCTCCTGTGATATTTTAAACCTGGATATTTTCTTTTTGACAGTTTCTTCTTGCTGCAACTACCTTGGCACAATTTTGGTACCAGATATTTGAAATATGACATACAACTCTTAATAACTCAGATTTTTCCAGAACTCATTTGGATTTCTTGTAGAGAAGTTAATTTCCTCTTTTAAATCCATACAGCTTCATTTTCTTCTGTGATGAGCTGGATGCACGTAGGTTGCCTTAGGCAAACAATTCCTAATCAACCCTCAATCACGGGCCTTCGGAGTAGTTTCCACTTTTCTTCTATAAATGCTTCAAGGTTTATATACCTAAACTGAGTTCTTATGTGTCTTCATTTCAATTGGAAATAGTTACCCTCCTGTTACCTGGTAAAAATAGATCATAAGGTGTGAAACAGATTGTTTACCATTTGGTGTGATAAAATGTTAGAGATGGACAAGAACAACTTGATTCTTTATAGTTGTATTATTTTTTAAGACAGGTTGTAACACTTATCATCTAGATGAAAGAATGAGTTGTCTGCTATTTATTCTTCCTTGATGCTTGGCTTTGAAATCAAGTTTTGACTAGAATTTAGGAAGCATACAATACAAATTTCTTGGTATCCTGTTAAAGAATTTTAAATCTTACAGTTCCTAACTCTGTTCGGTAAAAACCTACATGTAACAGAACATGAGTGAGTAAGTGTCAGCATTCCTGATTTCTCCCAGTAAGGAACTAAAAGGAACGAATTTGTGAATATTGACCTTTTAAATAACCAAAGCTAATTTTCATGTAATGAGTCCTGTCTTAAGAAAAAACAAACCAAAGCAAAAAAACCAACAAAAGACAGAGAAAAAAAAAATAATTTCATTTTGAATGAAGCAAAGCACCATCATTCAGGTTGAATCAACTTAATTATAAAAAGGTAAAATCACAATTCCAGCATTTTTATTTTAATTACTGTGGTTTTTTGATTCAAAACTTTGTATTGCATACAGATTTTTCTAGAATATGATCTTGACATTTTTTTTGCTATTGACTATTGTGTAATCAAACAGAAACATACCAGAAATGGTTCCTGACTTTCAGCCAGTGTTGCTGCAATAACTGGGAAGTCTATGGCCTGGTTGTGTGCAAGTGCAGTGAGCACAGTGTCCTGATCTGCTGTGAGAAGTGAGTTTGTTGCACAGGTTGGAATGCGTCAGGGCTCCATTTGTTTCTACGTGTGGTCTGTGCCTTGAGTCCTGTGGACCTGGGTTACATTCAGAGCTCAGAATAGGCTTAGTTAATGATTAATTGGAATATCCTTCTTTAGGCTAAATAATTAATTGTAGGTAATCTGCACACTTTCAGAAGTAAAGGATGATGTCCCACCCTTTTGTTTAATCCCTATGAGCAGGTTGCCCAGGGAAGCTGTGGCTGCCCCATCCCTGGCAGTGTTGAAGGGCAGGTTGGATGGGGCTTGGAGCAGACTGGGCTGGTGGGAGGTGTCCCTGCTCATAGCAGGGGGGTTGGATCTAGATGGTCTTTAAGGTCCCTTCCAACCCAAACCATTCTGTGATTCTGTGAATTTCACTGCATTGCATGCAGTGGTTTTGTCATTTGAGTAATGAATGGGATGGATAGATACTTTGACTTTTGTTGTTATATGTTGATGTTAATTTGCATTTTTATGGTTTTACAGAGTACACAACTTTGTCTTTTGGTGAAGTGATTAATGAAATGTGCATTTAAGAGGCTAGTATTTTAGTAGAAGCTAAGATTTGCAAGAATAAGTTTATAAGGCATTTTACCACACTCTCTACCTATACAATAATTACATCTATTTTAATGTATATGAGCCAGCCAGCATGTGCCCAGGTGGCCGAGGAAGCACATGGCATCTTGGCTTGTATCAGCAATAGTGTGGCCAGCAGGGCTAGGACAGGGATTGTCCCCCTGTGCTCAGCACTGGTGAGGCTCCACCTCAAATCCTGGGGTCAGTTTTGGGCCCCTCACTACAAGAAGGACATTGAGGGGCTGAAGCATGTCCAGAGAAGGGCAACGAAGATGGTGAAGGGTCTGGAGCATGATTCTTGAGAGGAGTAGCTGAGGAAACTGGGGATGTTCAGCCTGGAGAAAAGGAGGCTGAAGGAAGACCTTGCTTTCTGCAACAACTTGAAAGGAGGTTGTAGAGAGGTGGGAGTTGGTCTCTTCTTTCAGTTAATGAGTGATAAGACAAGAGGAAATGGCCTCAAGTTGTGCCAGGGGAGGTTTAGATTGGACATTAGAAGATACTTCTTCACCAAAAGGGTAAGTAAACACTGGCATAGGCTGCCCACGGAGGTGGTTGAGGTCCCTGGAGATGTTTAGAAGAGGTGTAGAAGTGATGCTTAGGAACATGGTTTAAGCATTGGACTTGGTAGAGTTGGGTTAATGGTTAGTAGAGTGAGGTTATGGTTGGGACTTGATGATCTTAAATGTGTTTTCCATCCAGAATGATCCTGTGATTCTGTAATACTGATAAACTTGAAAAGGCATTCTTTTTCATTTTAAGGCAAAATAGGAGCATTATGATGATATTTAGCAATAAGCCATTAAACATTTATTCTAAGTAGCATCAATCTGTAAGAGCAGGTAACTAGAGGATGCCAGTGCCTTTTTTAACTCAGAACTTGACAGGATTGTGGAGTTGCAACATTCCTTAGATAAACACAAAGTGAGTTCTGTGGAGAAGAAACTTCAGGATTGTTGCAATGTGCTCAGATCATGTTTAAGTTTTATTTTCTTGAGGAAAAAAAGTTCACAAAGGTTTTGGTTTCGTTTGTTTGTTCGTTTTTCCAGAATGAGTCTATTCTACATTGGTGAGGCCTCATCTGGAGTATTGTGTCCAGTTCTGGGCCCCTCAGTTCAGGAAGGACAGGGAACTGCTGGAAAGAGTCCAACGCAGAGCCACAAAGGTGATGAAGGGAGTGGAACATCTCCCTGATGAGGAAAGGCTGAGGGAGCTGGGTCTCTTTAGTTTGGAGAAAAGGAGACTGAGGGGTGACCTCATCAATGTTTACAAATACGTAAAGGGTGAGTGTCAAGAAGATGGAGTTAAGCTTTTTTCAGTGATGACCAGTGATAGGACAAGGAGTAATGGATACAAATTGGAGCATAGGAGGTTTAAGGTCAATATCAGAAAATTTTTTTTTACTGTGAGAGTGACAGAGCCCTGGAACAGGCTGCCCAGAGAGGTTGTGGAGTCTCCTTCTCTGGAGACATTCAAAACCCGCCTGGACACGTTCCTGTGTGATGTGCTCTGGGTGACCCTGCTCTGGCAGGGGGGTTGGACTAGATGATCTTTCGAGGTCCCTTCCAACCCCTAGGATTCTGTGATTCTATGATTCTTAAATAAGGTGAAGGCAAAATCCACCCATGCATCAGTTGTAAGGGAAAGAATTCTTGTTCAATTGATGTTTATATGAAACAGGAATTCCATAAAAGCTGTTAAGAATTATCACTATTCCCATTTATCTCATTTTCCTTGTTTTTTTCCCAGAGGGCTCTTATTCCTGTAGAACTTACTGGTGGTCAAGTGCAAGTCACAGAAGCAGGACAGTCTTGGCTTAGGATTTAATCGAGTATGAGTAACATTTGGAAAATTCATGATTATTTGTCTGTTTTAGGCCTCTGAAGAGATGACTCACTGTTTGGGAGATTCCTGCTGCATATTTATGAAGTTCTCTGAGTGAGCTGACTCAGTGTGTTTTTAAAATAAGCATTTGTAATCCTTTTAAATGTGTGCTAACCGCTCAGATTGGAAATCAAGTTAGATTCCCTATGAGAATCAAAATAGTGATTTACATATCAGGCACCAGTACCTTATATCTGTCTATCTGTTGATCTGTGTATACAAATATTTATACATCTGAATTTATGTACAAAATGTGTATATATATTTTGAAAAAAATAGTTTAAATGTAAAGCTTTTTTTTTTTTTTTCAGATCACTTCATCACTGGGAATCCCTATAAAGTGATCACATGAGAATGAGTTTTTTACTGAAATTTTGTTTGTGTGTAAGTGGTTGTTGGAAGGTGGGGGAATGTGTTCGATGTTCTTGAGTGTCTCAGAGAAAAAAAGGAAGGAATCAGAGACTGGCAATATCCTGTTTACAGAGAAAGGAAATTTTTTGTTCCTTATTTAGAAAGGAGAGAGCTCTGATTTATCAGCGTGTGGTGCTTTTAGTTGGTTTTACAACCTAAGATTCTGGAATTAAGAGACCTGGGGCTGTTCTTGAGAAAAGAAGACTGAGAAGGGACCTTATTAATGTCTATAAATACCTGAAGGGTAGATGTCAAGAACAGGCTAGTCTTTTTCAGTGGCGCCCTGTGGCAGGGTGAGGAGCAGTGGTCACAGACTGGAACACAGGAAGTTCCACCTCAACATGAGGAGAAACTTTTTTACTGTGAGGGTGACAGAGCCCTGGGAGAGGCTGCTTAGAGGGGTTGTGGAGTCTCCTTCTCTGGAGACTTTCAAGACCTGTCTGGAGGTGTTTCTGTGTGACCTGCCCTGAGTGTTCCTGCTGCAGCAGGGGGGTTGGGCTGCATGATCTTCAGAGGTCCCTTCCAACCCCTGTGATTCTGTGATTCTATGTTTCCTCAAGAAAAAGGTGTCTGAATCCACTGATTATGTCTGTTACTAAGTGAGGAACTGCACCTAATGGTGATGACATCCAGGTGACTATTTAGAATGTATCTTTTTGGAGGGGGAACAACCAAAAGCAAAACCATGCATTGAGCCTTTTTAAAAAATGCTGGTTTTATAGGATGTTCTGTTACTTTTAGAGGATTAATTGATCTAGGTGTAGAATTCAGATGTTTAAGTAGTGGCAGCTTGAAAACAGTCATGGTCCAAGTATTCTTGGAATTGTGAGATCATGCTCAGAAATCAATGATAAATGCATACAGCAGACTAGTCTGACATGCACTGCTCAAATTGTCAGTGACTAGCCCTTTATAAATCTATTCTTCTGTGAAAACATTGTGATGCCTTTCATCTGCTCTAAGACCTTTACCTTTGTAAAGTTTTCATGGTAACTTTGCAGAAATTGAAGTGTCTTCTCAGCCTTCAGGTGCAGGTGGGACTTGGGGCTGGAGCTCACGGGCACAGGCCAGGTTTACCTGGCTGAATTATGGCAAAATGGGATCAGTGAAGAGAGGAAATGAATTTTAGTGTCATCTCTACTTCTGATTAGTATCTGCAATTATCATCTCGTGTGTATTGAAGAGCTAAGTCCAAGTTCTGTATATTGAAGAAAAAGATTTGAGGAAATCACATACACTGAGTTTGTTAAGAGAACTGCATGTTTTAATAATGTATGTGAATGCTTGGTTGGCTTGGAATATTGGCTTTCAGATAGCATGCCCAGTGAAAGAAAGAAAATAACATTACGATGGAATGTTCTGCAACTCTAGGACCTGATTTCTAGCAAAATTATAGGGCAAATTTATGTTCTGAAGCATTAATCCCTGATAACTAATTTCACTGTTTAAAAAAATGCGGTTAGTTTTTATCGTCATCTTAAGGAGTAGGAATTTGCAGTTATCTTTCCATGTAAAACACAAAAATCTGTGATAAATTTAGCTCAGTAACTGTACTGATTTTGAAAATCATTGTGCTTCTAGAGCCTCTATTTCCAACCCAAGTAGCAGCTGAAAAATCTCAGTCTTCCGTATTTATATGTTAATGGCTATGCGGAATAAATAGATCTATTGATTAAGTTATTCAAGCATTCCTGTTTTAAAACTGCTTTCTTCACTTGCTCCTACTTCTGAATAATCACTAAGTTGAGTTAATCCCTCACAGGAATTCCTGAAAATAACAAGGATTGTTTGACACAAGGATACCAGTGAGCTCTCATGTAAAAATCCGACAACTCAGTTTCAAGGATCTTTTATTTGTTAGTTGATTTTTTTCTGATTTGCTGAATGCAGTGTATCTTTTGAAGTTACTTCAGCTGTTGTGGAGAAGGATTTGGTTCATCTTCTGAGGTTGCTGGGTATCATTTTTGTTTAGAGTACAATACAGCAGTATCATGAATAAAAAGTATATGAACAGTGAATAGAGCTGTGTTCTTCAGGAGACAGTTTGGAGCAGTGAATGATCGGAGATCTTTGGGAAACCATTTGTACTTTTTGTGTGCCCTTCGTGTGAGGTGGATTTGAGTGTTGTAAAATAGAAACTCTAAAGTTTGTTTACTTGGGTAATGGTGATGGTCCTGGACCTGTGTTAGAGCATATGCCCATAGGGAAATGTGTGTGACTGTTCCTTATTTGTCTGGGGTATAATCTTAATATTCTCTGGCATTTTAAAAGTTCCATGGAGGTTCCATGTGAATATCAGGAAAAACCTCTTTCCTGTGAGAGTGACAGAGCCCTGGGACAGGCTGCCCAGAGAGGTTGTGGAATCTCCTTCTCTGGAGACATTCCAAACCTGCCTGGACACGTTCCTGTGTGATGTGCTCTGGGTGATCCTGCTCTGGCAGGGGGGCTGGACTGGATGATCTTTCAAGGTCACTTCCAACCCCTAAAATTCTGTGATTCTGTGATTAGGGTTGTATCATAGTTGATCAAGCATAGCATATGGGAAGACCAGCTTTTAAGGATTACCTTGTGCTAGAGGTGGGTTGTTAAAATTGGAGATTAAGATCATGATTGATCCATGTGTGCATTGTAAAGTCATGCCTGTGAAGAAATTGCAATCTGAAGTTCAAATACATAGAAATGGGCTATGAATTAACTGTTGCCAATAAGGATAGAGATCTTGGAGGTATGAGATGTTCTGTGAAGATGTTAATTTGTAGGAGCAATGTCTGGGTTGCAACTCTTGCCTAAAACCAAGGGAAAAAAAATGGTTTTGCTAAATTGTTTTAATCATTAAAGCCAGGAATTATTCTGAGTATTGAAGGAGTGGTGAGACACTGGCACAGGTTGCCCAGGGAAGCTGTGGATGCCCCATCCCTGGAAGTGTTCAAGGCCAGGGTGGATGGGGCTCTGAGCAACCTGGTCTAGTGGGAGGTGTCCCTGCCCGTGCAGGAAGGATGGAGCTAAATGATTCCTTCCAAGGTCCCTTCCAACCCAAACCATTCTATGATTTTTTGAATAAAAGAAATTAAAGGAATAGAGAGCAAAACAAAAAGTTTCTTCAGTGTTTACCCCACTTGGTGTGGAGTCTCATCCCCTTTTCTCACAAAGGACATAGTAGAAGGGAACAGAGACAAGATGGCCCAGTTTTGAAGAATTGTGATACAGTGTAGAAAAAAATAAAGTAGAATAAATTCATTGTGTTATCCAGAGACTTTGGGTTGTTGCATATGAGCCTGTTCAGGCTTGGTGTGTTGCTTTGATTCCCTTCCGGGGGGGGAAGAGTTGGAGAAGAAAACTTGCACTGACACTTGCACACTTTATCAGTGTCATGCAGCTTTCTGAAATTGTCACTTGCTTGATGCAAAACATACACTGCAAAGTAATGCTTGATTCCTGAGTTTGCAATAGTGAGATGTGCTGGATGGCAGTTAGAAAAGCAGTGTGCTCAAAAGTGGGAGATGATCTGCCTGTGAGGGAGTAGCAACATTCATCTGATGTGTCATTCTTAACTGGGGAGTCACTGGGGCAGCACTTACTTGTGCTTTGTTTTGTTGTTTGTTTGTTTCTTTGTTTTTCTCATATTCTTTCTGAGGTTGTAACTGTTTTATAAGATCTTGTTACTTATTTTCTGTTTTCATGATGTATGGATACATGTTCTTTGCATCTTTATGCCCAAGAGTTGGTTTTATCCACCTCTCATGGGTGTGTTCTTTTAGTGAGAAAATACCTGCCAGCATCTTGTGCCTTTACTCTTGGGGATCCTGCCTACAGGTTGTAATGAACAGGTTTCAGTGAGGAAATCAATTCTGTGATGCTGCTTCACAGCAACCAACATATTGCATAGTCCTTGTTGGGAGAACCAGGCTGAGTTGTTGTTCTCCACAAACAGACATTTTTCCCTTTAAAAGTGGGGTGTGTGTGTTGGGGAATGATCAACAGCTGCCCCTGCGTTTACTCTCCTTTTGTACCTTCCTACTTCAAAATTAGGACGGGGTTTCAGAATGGGAGAACTTTTCAGAATGGGAGGGGAGATCTAGTTTAGATATTAGGAAGTAATTCTTTACTATAAGGGTGGTGAGACACTGGCACAGGTTGCCCAGGGAAGTTGTGGAAGCCCCATCCCTGGAGTTTTTTAAGGCCAGGTTGGACGAGGTTTGTGCAACCTGGTCTAGTGGTAGGGATCCCTGCTCATGGCAGGGGCTTGGAACTAGGTGATCTTTAAGATCCCTCCCAACTTTAAACATTCTGTGTTTCTGTGATTCTATGAACTTGAAGAACATGCATGATGACTTGCACCTTCATTCCTCCAAGTCCTCCAAAAACAGAAAACAGGGCTGCCTAATTTCCTAGCACACATTATTCCAAGAGATCCTGCCGTGTCAATAGACAGAAAATTCTCAATGGGAATGTTCCACATAAAAGTTACTTGTACTTAAATTATTTTTAATCTCTCATCTGTATCTCAGTCAAGAATGAGGAACAGTGCTGGTATCAAAGTCGATGGAGGTAAAACCCTTGAGGCAGTTAAGGAGATGTATCAGCCACTTGGGCTTTCAGTTGCAATGGTGCTGCCCTGAAGGTCTGGATGTAATTTGCCTTTAATTACAGAAAACAGAATTCTGTGATTAATATTACAAGAAGAATTATGTATTATATTTTCAGAGGGAAGCTGATGTCTAGAAGGGAGTCCACAGGAATAATGCTACATACTCCTGTCTTTTGAAAGTAACAGCAACTAGTGACAGGACAAGTGGGCATGGCCTGAAGCTGCTCCGGGGGAGGTTTAAGTTGGATATCAGGAAGCACTTCCTCAGGGAAAGGGTGATCAGACCTTGGGATGGGCTGCCCAGGGAAGAGGTGGAGTCACCATCCCTGGAAGTGTTCAAAGAAAGGCTGGAGGTGGCACTTAGTGCCATGGTCTGGCTGATGTGGTGTTAGGCCATAGGTTGGACTTGATGATCTCAGAGGTCTTTTCCAGCCTCAATAATTCTGTGATTCCGTGTTCTAGCTAAAAAATGCACATGAAAGAACTTGTGAATGGTGGCTGCAATAGCCAATTAAAAAGTGCACAGTTTAATGTGAGAGAAGAGCTCTGCAGTAAAAGATGGCTGCACCAAGTATTGTCTGTCCAGCAGTTTGTCAGAATGACCTTTGATTCACCCTATCTGTTAATGCAGAATGACTATAGTGTGCCTGCCTTTCAACTTAATATTATTCTGCTCACATCTCCATTCTCATTATAAACAGGGCTATTTTTAGCTAGCACAGATTCAGAATATGCCTTGTAAGCTTAAGGGGGATATATTGAGCTCCTGTGTGTATTCACTAGAGATTCCTTGTTGAAGCTTACTGATTGTAGGACTGGGGAGGGGGAAAATGTAGTATTTAATTCCTGGCTCGTGGCTGCAGGAGCTATCTTTAGCTTCAGCTACTTGTCATTGCCATTGTGCTATTTTTACAAAGGGATGCAGCAGTTTCATTGTTCAGGGGCTTAACTAGACGTAAATGTAGATGGATGAGGGAGATAAACAGCAGTGTACTGCAAAAATGGGTCCTGCAAGTCAGAGTGTGTTTGAGTAAAACTGCACTAGAGCATGAACACAACAGGCAGCTCGTTCAATAGACAGGTTGTGTAAATTCACCTGATTAACATGTGCTCAAAAGGATGTTTAATTTTGCTTTAGACTGTTAAAGTAGTGTAACAGGAATAACAATATGGGCTTTGTTTGTAGTTGTATATAAAAAGGTCTGACTTACTGCAGTGGCATGATTTATTTCATGGCTTAATCAGTTATTAAGAATTTTATCACGGCTTTTGTAGTGGCCATGTGTGTTTTTAATAGAATATAGTGGAGAAAAATTAGTATGGAGAATGCTTGCTGCAGTTCAGTCCTAGAGGATGATTACATATGCACTACAAGATGATTACATATGCATATCCTTTTAATAATGCATGTATCAGGGCTCTTGCTACCAATTGCTACACTATTTGGTTCTTTAAGGAATAATATCTACTGGGAAAGTCTCCTTTTCTTATTTGGGTAAAATCAGGAATTCTATCTTGATCCATTAAGTATTCCTGTAGATTTAGGTTTGCTTCATGATTTGCATTCAGGAAAAAAAAAAGTATAGTTGCTGTCTTGCTTATTGAATTTCTCCTTAAAAAAACAGGATTTGTTTTTTAGCTAAAAAAAGAAATAAGAGAGTTGTGCCACTTACAAAAATTCAGAAAACCTAAAGTATATTTTGTCTATCAGAAAATCAGGTTATCTGTAAGTGAAAAGACTATTGTTCAATGGGAGAGGGAGCAATGAATAGATGTTTTTTTTCTGTAAAGCTGCATGATATTACTGTGCACTTATTCCATCAATTATTTGCATGGAAAAAAATCAATTTATCATATAATTATTTTTCTGAACCACAATATGTTACCTACAGGTAAAAAAACCCATCACATTCACATAATTGTTCATGTGTTCCTCTTCTGATCTTCACTTCTTACTGTGGACCTTCCTTGGGCAACTGAAGATTTTTGCCACATATTGAAGACATCAGGGAGGACTACTTTATTTTCAGCTTTGGAATAATACTTAGCTTGAAATAAACCTTGTGAGGATGAAGGCTCGAAGCTCTCCTTATCACAAATAACATGTTATACTTCTCCTTCCAAATGTCCTTTCAATGCCTGTATTTCATGTAAAGGAAGGTCTAAGTGTTTGAGGGAATGGTGTGAATTCCTGCACAGAAGAAGCTTTGAAGATCTCAGCATCCAAGTCCCTGTGGTCTGAGTTTTGCAGTGAGACCAGGCCAAAGAGTCAATGCCAAGAAGTGTATGTAGCTCAGGAGCCACAAAATGTGTTGTGAGAGGATTTAGATTTCAGGAATGCTGAGCTTTGCTTAGCTCTCACCAGCAGGGAGTAATAGAAACACGATGCTACAGACGCTTAGAGGGAGATATTTTCCTTTTCCATTGGAGTTTTTTGTCCTCCCAAAGAGAATTACAGAATCTCTAGCTAGTCAGCAGTTTCTCTGTGTTTCCTCTTCAGTGGGGTGGGGGGTGGGGGTGTGTTTTTCACTTATCCTTCTGAGTGAGCAGGAGGATATTCACCTTCTGTACGTAAGGGCACCTCTTACTTCTTCCAACATTGCTGTTAAGCACCGTTTTTTATATAGACTTTATACGGACTTTATCCTTTGTCAGGTTATCTTGTAGAATCATAGACTGTAGTCACTGGAGAAAGAAGCAAAAAATCACAAGTATTTGTCTTTGCATAGAACCACAGAATGGTTTGGGCTGGAAGGGACCTTAAAGACATCCAGTTCCAACCCCCCTGCATGGGCAGGGACACCTCCCACCAGCCCAGGTTGCTCCAAGCCCCATCCAACCTGGCCTTGAACACTCCCAGGGATGGGGCAGCCACAGCTTCCCTGGGCAACCTGGGCCAGGGTCTCAGCACCCTCACACTAAAGAATTTCCTCCTGATGTCTAACCTAAATCTCCCCTCTTCCAATTTAAAACCATTTTCCCTTGTCCTATCACTCCCTGCACTTGTAAAAATCCCTCCTCAGCTTTCCTGTAGCCCTTCTGGTACTGGAACGTGTTAGAAGGTCTCTACGTGGGGATTTATAATGTTTAAGGAAAAAAACCCACAACCCAACAAACCAGCAAAGAAAAGGTATCCAGTTTGAAAAAGGGCTAAATCTCAGAAAGAATGGCTAAAATGGCTGAACACTCATGAGCTAGTTTGCCTGAGAAGCAAGAGAAGCATGACTGAATGTAGGAATAGAACATGTTTAATGTTGGGCAAGTATTTTTATTTTTTTTTAATTAAAGAAAAACGTATTTGAAGGTTGCACACCTAGAATAAGTTCTTTTTCAAAATTTCAAACCCTAATTCCGGGAGAAATTACATTCATTGGTAGTGCAGGTATTTTCTAGAAGCAGTTGAGAAACTAAAATGGAAGGATTATATTCTGACTTTATTTTTAGTGTAGTCTTCATGCTGAGGGGTTTTCTGGTGTGTTGTGGGTTTTTTTGGTGTTTTTTTGTTTTGTTGTTTGTTTGGTTTTTTTAGAATAAGTTAAATCTTAATGGGGAAGCTGCAATGGCACATTGTGATGTTTCTTCACAGTTATTGCAGCCAGTATCTGCAGAGTCTCAGGAGCAAACTGCCTGTAGCTAAACTCTGACATTTCATTTAATATTAAATGTTGAGTTCTGCTTAGTGTCATTTTTACTGTGCTCAGGGAATTCAGAAAAAAACCTGAAAGTGTATGTGATCCTTTGTTACAAAGCATGAATGGTTAATTTAATTATGGCAGACAATGAGAATAAATATTTCAGAATTTAATGTTCTGGTTTGGAAAAAAAAAAGAGGATAGAAATCTTGCTTTGCTTTCTGGAATACAAAATGCAGTCTGTGCAGTGATGCTCTGCTGAAAGAAGAAATATTGTAAAACAGAATCTTCTGGTTCTTCCGTTAACAAGATACACACAGGGATAAAATCAGAGTTATTGCTAGTGAAATTGCTTAGTAATAAAGGTAAGAGAAACAAATCTTCTAGGCAAAGTGGAATTTAGTAAGAATTAAACTCAGAATCTTCTGACCTGAAATGTTTCCAGCTTTGTAAGTTTTACAAACCTGAAAATTTAGATGCATAAAAGTATTTTTCATTACTGAGGAGGAAAGTAGATTAAACTTTTATTGATTTTTTTTTTTTTTTTTAATTAACAACATTTCACTGGAAATTTTAGCTTCCTGGGTGCTAATTCCACTGACTGCATATCTTGTTCTCGTTGGTGGTTTCTGTGTTGATTTTATCTAATGTCTGTTCAATAATGCCCATGTTTTTGCAAAGACAATGTCTCCTTTAGTGTGCCTCATATCTTGAGGATTTTTTTTCTTAAAGCCAGTCTAATGATAAGAGTTGCTAATATTAAATTAAGCTAATACTTGGTGTTCTTCTTTAGAATGTTTATCTTTATTTCCATACAGCATGTCATGATTACATCTCTGTGGGTGGGTTCTTGTAACCCCATGTTACAGCTACCTTAGCATGCTTTTGGTATAAACCAATCATTTTTGCTAAAATGGGGATCTTCTGCTACATAGAATTTTGAACCCTTTTTCAGGGTAGAGCTTATTGACTCTTGGTAGTCAGTCAACCCCTTACATGTGTGAACAAGCATTCAGAAAGGATTGAGAACCATATTTAACTCTAGGACAACAAATCCCCTTCATCATTCCTCTTTCCTTCTTCATTTATATTATTTTTGTGTCGTTGGCTGTTTTGGAGAGAGCTGTTCTCAATCAGGAATGTTCTGGCTTCTGTGTAATAACAATATTCTCTAGGATTGAATGGAAATGCTCTGGAGACAGGCTGAGAGAGTTGGGGCTTTTCAGCCTGGAGCAGAGAAGGCTCCAGGGAGACCTTAGAGCACCTTCCAGTGCCTGAAGGGGCTCCAGGAAAGCTGGGGAGGGGCTTTTCACCAGAAAGGGCAGTAACAGGACAATGGTTTTAAACTGGAAGAGGGGAGATTTAGGTTAGACATCAGGAAGAAATTCTTCACCATGAGGGTAGGAAGGCACTGGAATAGGTTGCCCAGGGAGGCTGTGGAAGCCCCATCCCTGGAGGTGTTCAAGGCCAGGTTGGATGAGGCTTGTGCAGCCTGGTCTGGTGGGAGGTGTCCCTGCTCATAGCAGGGAGGCTGGAACCTGATGGTCATTAAGGTCCCTTCCAACCTTAACTATTCTATGATTTTATGAAATTCTCCTTAGATTTTACTCTCTACTTCTGGTTAGGTTGTACTACACTTGTAGTTCAGTAGAAAGAATTGATCTATGAATTGTAGTTCTTTGAATTGGCAACTAAAATCAGTATATGGGAAGTGTTACTGTTCAGGGTCACTACTGAGGGCTTAGCAGGAGGATACTGACTGTTGCCATTTAGTTAGGAAACTGTAATGCCCAATGTTTTGTTTTCTATTAGTGGTATGGGGTGTTCAAATAGCAATTCTTAACTAATTTTGCTTTTAATTCTAATATCAAAGTGAATAGGGGAAGGATTTCCATGAACAAACTGGAGAGAATTATGTTTTAGTAAAAAACCCTGGTGCCTGCTCTATTCAGAAAATATGTTTGATGGCAAAATGCACGAGAGAAACCAAGATGTTAATATTTGGAAAGTTTATCTGTGAAGTATTTGTCAGCATAAGGGGTGGTATTGATGTGTGATGCTCTTGATGGAGTCTCGCAGTCTGGAATTTACACACAGAAATACTTTTGTTTTCTTTTGTCCCTAAGTAGGAGGAAGAACCAATGAAGTAGTCAAAAACATCTTTCAACAGGTTCAACAGCTTATCCATATTGTAACCATTGAGTTTCCATAATGCAGCTCTGCTTAAAAAAAAAGCATAGCAATCCTCACCCTAGTCTGTAGATATTCTGAATTCCAGATGTGTTAACAACAGGCTTCTTTTCCTGGCTGCCTGCCCTGAGAGGCTGGTCTGCTCCTTCCTTCCTTCCCTTTCTGTTTTATGGATCCTCTGCAGGCAAAATGATGTTCATAGTGACCCCCTGCTGTTCCCTTTTGGTCTGCAGTGGTGCAGTTTGGAGAAATCTAATAAATGCTGTTGGTATTTGTAAAGATGAATAGAATCTGCAGCTCAGTCTGTTACTTGTTTAGGTTTGACAAGGCTGCCTGAGTCAGGATACAACATTGTTTGAGTCGGGGGCTGTGGGATTTTAGACCATTCTTCTCTGCAGGTGCTGTTGGAGACAGTAGTAAATTGTTTTAAATTGGAGCTTTGTAATCTTATGAAAGTGTAAGGATGTTTTTTCTATCCTAGAGGTAGAAAATCAATCTTTCATATTGTATGTGAAGTCTTTTCTAAGGCGTGTGTGTGTAGAGGGGTTGAAAGGAGGTTGATTTTTTTTTTTTCCCTTTACATCCTGTTCATATGATATGAACCCTAAGCAATAAAACTTTATCTGATCACCTGAAGGCTCCTAAAAAATTATTGCCTTCAGTCATGCTCCCCCTCTACACACACACCTACACTCCTGATATAAGGTCTGCCTGATGTTTTATCTCTGTGCCTGTGTGTACATTCCTAGGAACCCTGCAAGGTATCGTGGCCAGAGGAAGCATGTAGGTTTGGGTGTTCTGTGATCCTTAGAGATACTCAAGGTATCTTTAGTCCTTAGTGTTAAATGTCCCCAGTTAGATCTTGCATTTTGGGTGAGAAGAGATATCTACTTGTTTTCTAGATGGACAGAAGACCATTGGGTTTTCTTCTCCCTGCTCTCTAGCATGGGGTGTGGGACACAGGCAAGGTCATCAGCAAGTTTTCTGTGACGGATTCCTCACCACCACAGGGACCAAGGTTATGGTGAAGCCCTTAAACTCCTCTGCTCATTAATGGCACTTAATGGTTGAATTTTTGAGCATTCTTCTCTGGAGGTTTTTCATTTGGTACAGGATGTTACGAAGGATTTTGCATCTGGGTTGATAATATTCTGTGGCCTTTCAAACTAACATTTATTATGTGTTTACCTGTAATTATTTGGGACTGGGCTTCATAAAGCAGCTTTTGTGCCACGGTCTTGTCTAGAATGAGCCATGGGTCTGTAGCACAGTGACTTTCCCAAGCTGGGTGCTGTTTTACAGCAGTAACACGTGCTCTGTGTTACTGAAATAGGAGTCCAGTACCAGATCCCTGTACTTGTTGACTCTAGCTCTGTTTTTTAATAAATGGTCCAGGTGGTTAATTAGAATGAGGTGTTTTGAACGGGCTTGTGCTTTTTTTATTTTTGTATTTCATATTGATTAGCTCATCTGACATAACAAACTTGAGTTCATTAACAACAGGTTAGGAATTGACATAAACTGAGTAGATGGGTATGTCCAGAGTGTCCAGTGAAGGTTTTGATTTGTATTATAAAATGACTCTTGTGAATTTTAATAAAACTAAATTTGAATTAGGAGTTAACCCACTTTGCTTAAAAGCAAAGTAGAAACAGGCAAAATATAGAAGTGTGCACATGCAGCAAAGCATTGAACTCTTGAATTTGGTGTTCTTTAAATCACTGGATTGTGGTTATTTTAAGAAATTTATTGTAACTGTGTTTCTGTTCTTTCAGTCAGGCTTAGAATCAAACATAAAGCTTTTTTGTAAGTCAGAAAATCCTTACATTGTTCCTTAGAGCTAACGAAAAAAAAAATCAGGTTTCATATAATATTCTATAAATCTTCAGCTGAAAGGGGGAGTACCTTTAACCACGTGAGGACTGATGACATCTGTTAAATATACTTAGTTTCCTAGATAAGTTGTTGATTAGAGGTTTGTGGGTTTTAGTTTTTGTTTTCTTTAATAAAGAATGAGCTAAAAGATAAACAGAGAGGAGACAGGCATTGTTTCTTAATCTTTATATGAAAAGGCTGTCCTTCTAGACACAGGCTAGTATGGTCATGTCCAGGTTAGGGTAGAAGTCTGTCTCTGTCCTTGCTCTGAGACTTGGCAATAGCAGCTGCCTGTTGGCCAGAATAAGAGCTGAGGAAGAATCCAACGATACTTCCCAAATTCTCCCCCCACTTCCAGCAAATTGTGTTTCAGGAATGTAGTGGAAGAAGAGGTGGGGTGTAGTCTCTCTGAATGGATCAAAGGTTTGTTCTGAGCTTGAACACTGATGGTAACATGGGGACTGGTGTGCTGGGAAGCTTCCTACATGCTGTTTATTAAGGAAAAAATACACAGAGTCCAAAATTGCAGCACAGAAGTAAAGGTTCAGCACTACTGGGAGTAATGAGTGAGTTAGACTAAAGCTAAAGAGTCATCCTCCTTTTTAATATTTGATAACCAATAATGTTCTACAAAATGAACATCAAAGAAGGACAAGGTTCATGCACTAGATCCGATCAAGTGTTGTTTTAATCTGTTAGTTAATGGAGATGCAGGTGTGTTTGTGGTGACATCAGAAACCAGATGCTTTTAGTTTTCTGTAATCTTTATCTGTCCACACTCAAAAACTTTAAAGGTTTTCCATTTGATTGTAAAGGGAAAGAAGTGGTGAATATTTTTCAGGAGTCTGAAAGAGTGTATAATTTAAGAAACCCTAAACTCTTCTGAGCAAAAGTAACCTCTTTGTTTTTCTGTGTTACAAGTGGTAAATGAAAAGGAATAATGTAATGGGAAGTCCAACTGACTTTATTCTGTACTCCTTAGTTTTTTTTTAAAGGATTGGGTAAAAAAAGCAACTGTTTCCCTAAGATTATTTGTTGGATTGCCTTTTTTTTTTTTTTTTTTTTCCCCAATAACAGAATGGCTGGGTTAGGAGAGCAAATTCTTGAGGGCATAGAATCTTTGCTGGTAAATCACTTCTGTGGCCCAATTTAATTGAACTTGTGAAACGCACAGTAAGGAAACATAGCTAATAAGCAATTTACTTTTCTTTCTCTAGACACTGGAAGCCATTTTGAATTTTAAGTACTCTGGTGGACCAGGACATGTTGAAGGATATTACAGGAACCTTTCCCTAGGCCTTTATGTAGAAGTAGAGCCATCTGTCTTCTTTACACGTGTCAGCACCCTTCCAGCAACGAGGTGAGCCTTCTTTTGACTCTTGGACATTTGCCTCATTGTCTCCTTTCCATTGACCATAACTGAAAGACCATGCTGGAGGCTTTCAGTATCATCAGCAACATGTTGGTAAATGATTATGTGAAGAAATTTTCAAAATTCTTCATTTAACAGGTTAACCTCCCTTAACTACAGACTGTGATTAAAAATGTCCTTGTACATTAGGCAGTTTCTGAGGTTGAAATGTCTTTTAATGATTGGTATTTTACCAGTGACAAGAGAGCTCATGTTTATTGTAAAATTTGATGACTTCTTTCTGTCTCTCTTTGCTGTTGTGGTGTGTGGTGCATGACATTGTTTTGTGTTTGTCTAACAGAATCTTACCCAAAAATGCATGTGTCAATGGTTGCCTTTGAATGGAAAGAATAAATTGTAATTGTTCTCTCATTTGATGCTGCTTTCTGCTGAAAGCCACAGAGTAGCTTCACATATTGTAGGGAGTTATAAAAATCATGGCAACACGTGATGGTGGGCAAATGCCAGAATTACAAAAATCTGATTACCTAAAATTCACCAGCCACTGAATACAATCAGTTTTAATTATTATTTTTTGCTTTTTTTTTTTATTTGCTGCTAAATACACAGTTCCTATACTGTATGCTTTTATTGATGTTATATTGCTTTACATACTGCTTAAGTGAAACAGCTTTTGCAAAAAGGATTTAAGTTAATAGAATAATATGATTCTATTATTTACCAATCCTTAACACTTTTTTGTTACAATAAGTTCACTTATGCTAGTAGTTAAATATTCTACAACCTTTAAATATTTAGGATGTGTTAAAACTCTTGACAGTTCAGAGGTGGCCTTTAAACAGCTTTCATTTAAAAGATGAATAAATGAGCTTGGTTGGCTTTGTTGGGAGGAAAAAAGACAGGGAATGGCATTTTTTTAAGGCATAAGTACTTCTGAGGTATAAATATCGAGGAGGAAATACTCTTGTAGATGAAGGATTAAATTATTGCAAGAACATATTGTTAAAGACTGCACAGGAATATGCTTTTGTTAAAAATCAGCTAGCAACTGTTGAGTAGCAGGATTGTTGAAAAGCCAGTTTGCATAGGGGGAGCAAGCATTTTGTTTGCTTTGATTCCTGACATTTTGCACATAGAATCATCATCATAGACTCACAGAATGGTTTGGGTTGGAAGGGACCTTGAAGATCATCTAGTTTCAACCTGCCTGCCATGGGCAGGGACACCTCCCTCTAGACCAGGTTGCTCAGAGCCCCATCCAGTGGCCTTGAACACGTCCAGGGATGGGGCAGCCACAGGTTCTCTGTGCCAGTGTCTCACCACCCTCACAGAAAAGGATTCCTTCCTAATGTCTAACCTCAATCTCCCCTCTTCCAGTTAAATCCCACACATTCAATGATTCTATGATTCCCCCTCATCCTGTCACTCCAAGCCCTTATAAGAAGCCCCTCCTCAGGTTTCCTGGAGCCCCTTCAGGCACTGGAAGGTGCTGTAAGGTCTCCCTGGAGCCTTCTCTTCTCCAGGCTGAACAGCCCCAACTCTCTCAGCCTGCCTCTGTGTCTCCAGGTACCATCTCTGCTGTTGGAAGGAATGATGTTCTGTTGGTAAACAGCTCTAATTGGGTCTGTAATTGGCTCTTTTACACTGGATGTGTCAACCTGTGCTCACTCAGCTGTTTACATCCCCAAAAGGCTGTCTGAACCACCTTGTGCTACAAAATTGTTTGCCTCTCATCATGTTATCTGTAATCCTTGATTCTGAATGTTTGTTCTTGCAGGGAGAAGATTGTCCCATGATACATAGTGAAGAATGTTGGTATTTGAAGCAGGCCTGAAATAGGGTATAAGAGATAATGAGTTAATGTCAAAAGTTCTTCCAGTCTGTCCCACAGCTCAATGAAGTCTTAAAGGTCTTCAGGGCTCCACTTCCTTAACTATTTATTTGTCATAAAATGCAGATAAATCTATATAGTAAAATAATATTTTCTGGAATCAGGCCTACCCTGCTAATTGATTGCTCATTGGGTCTTTGCCCCAAAGCTACTGGTGTGATTCCAGGCCACTTGGTTTCACCAAAGTTTTTGCAAAAGAATAATCTTGATTATGATGAGGATTACCAGGAGATCCTCAGTTTGGTGGGTAGAACCTTTGGGTCGTAATGAAATCAGAGATAACTTTTCCCTTCTTGTTACCAGGGTTGGCCACATTTTCACAGCAAAAAAATTGCAACACAGCCTCTTCAGCAACCAGGTTTGGGCTGGAAATCCTGATCCTGATGTATTTACACCTCATGCAAGGGAAAGAGTAACCAGCATGTTTCTTTGGCCATTCTCTAGTAGATGATTTTGTTACATTTTCTGAAAAACTTCATGGTTTTATGTAGCTGAATTTTTAAATTAAATGTTTGCATTTGCTGTATTCAGCATGAGAATCAACAGGCAGCTGGTTCTAGTTGTGCCTTTCTCAATATTTCAGTGTTCAAATGTCATAAACCTTTGAAGGCTGGAGAAAAGCTTTTTCAGTTGGACATGAGGACAAGTTCTTTCCTGTAAGGGTGGTGAGATGCTGGAACAGGTTGCCCAGGAAGGTTGTGGATGCCCCCTCTCTGAAGGTCTTCAAGACCAGGTTGGATGGTGCTCTGAGCAACCTGGGCTAGTGGGAGGTGTCCCTGCCCATGCAGGGGAGTTGGAACTAGATGATCTTTAAGGTCCCTTCCAACCCAAACCATTCTGTGATTCTATGAATTCACTGTTAATGAAAAACATGATAATAGAAGCCAGTTAAAATGGAAAGCAGGCAAAATCCAACTAGAAATATAGCTCTCATTTTGATAAATTAGACTGATTAACCATTAGAAAAATCTGCCAAGCAACGGATTTAATAACAATTTTTTTAATGTTGCCAGGACTGGATGTCTCTTTAGAATATATTATTTATTTATACACACACCACTGAGCTCAATATCGATTCTACCAAGTGGGAACCCTTGACATGTAGGAGGTTACATCCAATAATTAAATCATCTTGCTAACCTTCACCTCTGCTAATGGTATAAAGGTGCAGTGGGTTCAGGGAAGAGCAGCAAAAAGTAGCTTACAGATTGAGAGCATTGATTTTTGAGATCAAAATGTTAAATATGTACAGTTTGGCACATGAAGACGTGAGAACATAAATCTGCAAATATTTATAGAAGTGCTGGGAATACTTAGCATAATTGAAAAGGTTTACAACTGGGAGAAGTCAGATGAGGACAGTTCTTGGAATATGTGAAGAGACCTTTGCACAGTAGGATGGATAATTTGAGTTAAGCATCTGAAGTTAGTCTTGAAAGCTGAACTTTTAAAGAGTTTAAGAAAAATAAAATTGAATAAAGAAACCTTTTTGAAAACACAGTAGCACCAACAAAGATGTTCTAGTTCAAGGCGAGGTTGGATGGGGCTTGGATCAACCTGGTCTAGTGGGAAGTGTCCCTGCCCATGCAGGGGGGTTGGAACTGGATGATCTTGAAGGTCCCTTCCAACCCAAACCCTTTTATGATTCTATGATTCATCGTTTTGCTGTGTTGCTCTTTGTGTTTGTCAGTGGATTTTGGAGAACAGGGTTGTCCTCTGACACACCACTGGCTGTCATCATTGCCAGTGCTTCTCTTCAGCCTTCTGATGGCTCGTTTGTGTGTGTCTGTGGGAAGAAAGCAAAAGAGCCAAACGAAAGTGTGGATGTGAAAAAACTCCCTTGATTTCAATTGATGGGCAAACTGAGCTGAGTCAGGACGTAGATAACTTGCCGGATCCCTCTGGTGGTTTCACGGTTAAACTGACTTTAAAACTAAGCTAGAAGCAGAACTGCACTAAGATTACTCACAGGAGTGAGCTGTCATTACAGCATGGCAGCTGCTTCTGGTGTTTAATACTGTGTTAAATGTTACTGAAGAATGTCATCTGCTGTCATTTCTGAGTGGATTGGAATAGTAATTGCAACTCCCCTGAAAGAAATTTCTAGATTACAGTGTAATTATCTCTTGCCTTAAGTTCCCATAGCCCCAGTTTTGGGACTATTTTTGGGATCATAACTGTCATGGTAAGATTTTTAAAATGCAGCATGATTCATCATGTCACTGGCTTTTGTTGTGTTATATCCTGAATTCTGCAATAGGGGATAACAGAAACTAATTTATACAATAAATCTTCAAGACACTGTTGAATTAACTCAATTTTAAAGAAAACATTAAGAATTCTTATTTTTTAGTGTTTGACGTGAGTATTGACTTATTTTTGCATGTTATTCTGAGACCTTCAGATTATAAATCACCCAACTGAAAATAACCTTCTTTGCAATTCTAGTTTTTGCATGTCCAGCATTCTAAAATAGAGGGGGTTTGTGTTACTTGTGAAAGAAAATATTGAACATGAAGTTGATGGTAGGTTGTTCTCTAAGAAACACCATGGACAAGTAAGGAACAGCACTGAACTGGAAAAAAATTGCATGTTGTGATTTTTAATGTTATTCCACTTAGGCTCTGAAACTGTTTGTTTGACCCAGGTTCATTTCCTTTCCATTAACAGTAGATGGAAACAGATGGAAAAAAGTTCTTTATCCTGACATCTACATACAGTCTTTTAATTCATCTTCAAGTTGGACATGTAACATAATGCAATAACTGTGTATCATTCAGTTCAGAAAAGACAGATGTTGTGTTTGTGGTGCCTGCTGTATTTTTCTGGATAATTTTGTATTTTATTTCACAGGTAAATGAAATTTAAATCAGTTTGCATCACTTTACCAATTTCCCCTCCTCTCCCCTAGGTAAACTTTTACTCATTTCAGCCAGCTATACAGAGGAAAATGAAATATATACCTGCAGATTGGTAACTGGACAGAGAAGAGATATAATTTATGTCCCTGTGAGGCAGGGCAGAAGCCTGAGCTCAGCAGTTACCTGCTCTATTCCTTGCAACAGTTGCCATGGATGAGCTCATGGCCAGCCAAAAATATTGCCCTGCCCATTGTGGTTGATGGATGAGTGAAGAAGCTGTGGGTAGTTTGGGCAGTGGGGGGATGTGTGTTGAGAAATGTGGTAAGAGTATGTGGGAGAGAAAGGAACATGGGCTGATCTAGTTGAAGGTGTTGGACTTGATGACCTGTAAAGGCCCCTTCCAAACCAAACGATTCTGTGATTCTCTAATACATGGGAGTGGAGATTTTTGAGATGTAATATTGTATTTCTGTCCTGTATCTTCCAGAGGAATCCATAAACAGTTGGGTATTTGGGCTTTGCAGAAATCAGAAGCTCTGTCTAACATGCTTGTATCCTGGATGTCCATGTCCATAAGTATATGGAGTAAAACTGGGTGACAGCTTAATTTTGTGTGTTCATGCTATCTCAGTAGAAGTTCTGGAGCAGAAAACCCTACAAAACCAAAACACCCAAGCACAAACTGACTGACTTTAGATGTATTCGACCCAAACTTTAAACAGGAGTTAGGAACAACAAAATGATCCAAAACCTCTTAAAAGGGGACTGGGAAGCCACTGGTAGTGTGAGATGTTAAAGATGGAGTTCTCCACTTTCTCTGGGATGAGTGGGAACTGACATCTACATAACTAGATTTAGAGAACTCAAAATCCACTCAAAGTGGATTATTTCCCCAGTAAGTCACTCTGTACGTGCATCACCAATCCACTAAACGTGGAGTGGAAGTATTAGGTAGTGGTAGATAGCTTGGAAAAGTAAGAAGAAATTGGGCAAATATGGGATCGTGTTTCCCAGTTCCAGGAATCAGTGGCTTATAACTGGTATTTTTCAGCCAAAAGTTTCAGGAGGCCATTATGGTATATAATTTAATCTTTAGATCCATTTATCATTTTGAGTGTTTCCAGTTCTTAAAAGCTTACCTACATTAAAAAAACCCTGAAAAATCTAGTATGGAGACCAGGTTAATGGCCTTAAGATTTCCTCTATTACCTTAAAATCCTTAGAACCCTATGACATTGGAAATTTCCCTTATCCAGAGTTTAGTATAAGCAGCAGGTTGCTGACTAAACTGACATGTAGTTGTTCAGCACAGTGATACTGGAGTTTCTTGATCACACATTTGCCTCTCAGATCTCATCTCCTGACACTTTGAGATAGGCTCTTTAGCTCCTGTCTCGCAAAGAATGGACTTTTTAGAGTTCAGCTGTAATGAAAATTGGCACAATCATGGAATCATTAAGGCTGGAAAGGACCTTCAAGATCATCGAGTCCAACCGTCTGCCCTACACCCCCATGACCACTAAACCATCTCACAAAGCACCATGTCTGCCTGTTCTTTGAACACCTCCAGGGATGGTGCCTCTACCACCTCCCTGGGCAGCCTTTTCCGATGCCTCACCACTCTTTTTGCAAAGGAGTTTTTCCTAATATCCAATCTGACCCTCGCGTGGTGCATCTTGACCTCATTTCCTCTTGTCCTATCACTGGTCACCAGGGAGAAGAGGCCAACACCCACCTCACTACAACCTCCTTTCAGGTAGTTGTAGAGAGCAGTGAGGTCTCCCCTCAGCCTCCTCTTCTCCAGGCTGAACAGCCCCAGCTCCCTCAGCCTCTCCTCATAAGACCTGTTCTCCAGACCCTGATCAGCCTCGTTGCCCTTCTCTGCACCCTCTTCAGCACCTCAATGTTCCTCCTATCCTGCAGTGCCCAAAACTGCACCCAGTGCTCGAGGTGCAGCCTCAGCAAGGCTGAGTAGAGGAGCAGGGTCACCTCCCTGGTCCTGCTGGTCACACTATTCCTGATGCAAGTTATAAATAGATGCATGATATAAATAGATCATTTGACTTCTTTGCTAATTCTTTGTTTTCCTGGAACTTTCAGTTTTACCCAGATGATAACTTCCTTACTTGGATACAGCTTCCAGTATTTGAAACTTGCTGTTTTAATTAAAGTATTTTTGAAACCATTATATGTGTTTGGTTTTAATTCTTCTAATAGTCTCTTTGATACTGTCCCATATTTGCTCTTTCTACATTCTTAATGTTACCTTTAATCTTTTTATACCTTTATCTTATTCTTTTTGAATTTTTTTTTTCTCTTATTCAAATTTTTGAAAGTACTATAGTAATTCTGTAACTCTGATTTTTATTAATTAAAAGATTTCCCTGGAGAATTAACTTAAAACTTACAAGGACAGAACTATTTCCCCTGCATGTCTATTTTGTTTAGCATTCAAAGAGGGCAGAATAATTGTCATTATGATGAATACTTTTCACTGCATAGTCCAGGAGTTTATATTTGGGAGTTTTTAGTGTTAGTGATGGTGTTTAGTCCTGAAGAGCTGCTGCTTGTGTAGGTCCTTTAGATTTAGGGCATGAATTGTGTTATTTACAAAACTTTGGTTCTGCTGCCAAAAGATGTTGCAAAAGGCTTGAGTGTTATTTCAGGCAAATGTTTGGTTTTGCCACGGGATAAATAAAAAATTCCCTCACTGTTGAATTTTGTAAACAGAGTCTGCACTGAAGGTCTTTCTTGCAGACCATAACTTCGTGGCTACTGAAGTGGCAGAAGTTTGTGTCTTTACAGGTCTTGTCCCACTCTCCCAACGATGAGATGGAAACCAGGCTTTTTTATTCTTCTCTCTTTCCCATTCCTTACTGGTTACAGGATACCTACCGACTGAAATACTGCCCTTCCAGTTTTTTTCTTGGGAGCTCTTCAAGAAGGGAGGTTTGAAGAAGAGCTGTGACTCCTTGGTTCTTTTAAAAGCTTGAGTTTTGACAGCTTTGCTTCAGCCACTTAGCTACCTCCAAGCATTCTTCTCTATATTCAGTATTAATTGAAGTTTTACCCAAAGAGAGCAAACACACTTTAAAAAAATAGAAAAATTAGTGTGTGTGTGTGTGTGTATGTATAACCCTCACCCCCACTGTTGGTTATATTTTTACTAAGAGACGTGCTACTGTCCCCAGACGGTGCTTGGTGCTCACTTTGTACATGATGGCATGTGACATTGCTATCACTTTTGTGACACAAACTTTAACCTCCTGTGCCAGTCATAAGAGCATTTCCATCTCAAGGGTTTGCAAGGCAGCAACTCAGTTCCTCCTGTATATCCTCTGCAAAAGGTATCTCATGGTTTTCAGAGGAGAGTTGCATCGTGCACCTCTTCCTGAAGTAGAAGAGCAGTTGTTAAATTCTTGCACCTCTTGAGTATAAATGCCTTTGGAATAGCTGGTGTTTGAGTTTAATTGCCAATTATTACACAATAGGATAAATATAATTGGTTGTCTCTTGGTTGTCTGTTACTGTCTCTTACTTAGTTTGAATATGCATGTTCCAAGGATGGCTCTGATGGTTCTCACCTTACCAAGACAGTCCTCTCTCTTCCCTTTCAGGGAGCTTCTGATTTCATGTGAACTCTCTCTAATTAATGCTGCTGATGGGTTCTACTTATGACATCAAATACCAATTTTTTTTTCCCTTCTTATCGATTCTGATGGCAATTATATGGAATGAGATGGTCCATAATCTGTGTGTGATGCATATACTACTTTACACAGTCATTCACAATGACAAGTCACCTAATTTTATTATACGTGGATTTAAACTTCACAGTTGTTTATAGATAAAGTTAAATTGTAATAATGCTTAAGACTGGGATATTTCTCTGTTGTTAAGTGACTTCTTAGGAAATTTTGAATTTCAGAGTAGTCTGATGCATTATTGCAGCTGTATGGCTGTGTTTGGCAATTTGATAGCTGGTTCTGACATTTATCCATGTGTATTTTATTATAACTTTCACTGATTGCTACTATTTGTGATTGGTTTCACAAGGAAGAAAAGTTTATAAAGAAGAATAAAAATATACAAGAACATTTCCTCTCTGTAGCTTTGTCAGTATTATTTCCTAAGGCTTATATATTTACCAGAAGTGTGGAGGATATAATGATACTAATTGCTTCTGGGGAAATTTGGTGCTTCTGGGAAAACTGGAGACCTCATAGTGGCCTTCCAGTGCCTGAAGGGGCTCCAGGAAAGCTGGGGAGGGGCTTTTGACAAGGGCTTGTAGTGAGAGGACAAGGGATAATGGATTAAAACTGGAAGACAGGAGATTGAGGTTAGACATTAGGAAGAAGTTCTTTAGTATGAGGGTGGTGAGACAGTGGCACAGGTTGCCCAGGGATGTTTTGGAAGCCCTGGAAGTGTTCAGGTCCAGGTTGGATGGGGCTTGGAGCAACCTGGTCTAGTGGGAGGAGTCCCTGCCCATGCAGGGGGGTTGGAACTAGGTGACCTTTACGGTCCCTTTCAACTCAAACCATTCTGTGATTCTATGAAATCTGGATTTGAAGGACAATAACTGACAAATACAAAGTTTTCTATGAAGCTGCCTGTATTTGCCTTTCTTGCAGAAGGGGCAGAGTTGTCTCTCTCAGAGTAGCTGGTCTACTGAAGAAGTACTTCAGTTGCCAGCTTGCTTTGGTCTGTAGACAAACCAGCTATCATAGTAAATAGAATTGCTCCTTGACACTGGGCAAGGATTTAAATTTTTACTTTTAAATTTGTTTCTTAAAAAGATAATGTCAATGTAGTTTGAAATAATAAAACTGTTTCATGTGGACACTCAAGGAACTGGAAAACATCTGTGGCTTTTCCCATAGAAGTGGATCTGAAAACTGCAGAGTAAGAATATCTACAGCTGAACAAATGCTGTGGGGCTTAATGTTGTGCACGTCATAATTGTCATGCAACTTCTCTGCAGGATATAGGCTTTTGTCTGGTTTGATTAAAAAATAATAATACCCAGTTAAGAAAAATTATTTCTAGCAAAGGAGTAAGATGTTATAATTGGAGTTGGGTATAAAACGCATGTCAGTGTTCTTATATGTATATATTTATGTATAAATACTAATTCTGACCTGTGTCTCATAATTCTGTGGTGTGTTATTGAAGCTGTGATGTTATTTTTTCCCCCCATCTGAACAGCACCCGGCAGTGCCACCTCCTTCTTGATGTCTTCAATTCCACAGAGCACGAGTTGACCATCAGTGCCAGGAACAACGAAGACCTAATCCTGCACGCTGGGGAATGCCAGCGGTAAGTGCTTTCAGGACTCAGAGGGCCCTGTTTTTACTCTCCATTTATACACAATTCGAGATATTTTTGGCCTGTTTTTCTTTTTAAACACTGTGTACAGGTCAAAGAATATAAGAATTGCTGCTTTCTTTAAGGTGGGTCACTGAGTTCTAGCAGTATCTCCAGTGAATCTATTTTAGCTAAGAATCCAGTAGCACTGAAAAGAAGGAAATATAAAATAGTTGGTTCTGAGTTGTACAGGTGGATGTAGCATTGACCCAGCTCGTTTAACTCATTTTTGTGGCATGTTTTAATATAATTTTCATATGCTCTGAACATAGTTCTGATGTTAAAACCTGACCTCACTAGGGTGTTATCCTTTCCCAGCTCTAAATAGTCTTTTCTTTGTGTAGTTCCCAGCTGTTTAATCAGTTTTTGTAGGAAAAAAAACTGCAAGAAAGAAAAATAGAATTGAAGAAAAAGCAATCACTATCTCAGTGGAAAAATATTCTAGATTAAGTAGGTTGTTGTGTGTACTGGTTCTTACAACCCAGCTATGGTGTTGTAAAGGTCCTTTTATCACTAACTATAAACCATTATTTGCTATAATATATCAACCTAGGATTCCTACTGCTGGCTGTATCCTAGGTTACTTGATTTATCTCCTTCAGATGACCATTACAGCTAGATGACAGCATTTTCAGCTTAAAGAGATGAAACTGTGAAAAAAAGAAATGTTTCTGTTTGGTCACAGGCTACCTACACAGGTCCCTTCTTTGGGAGAGCTGTGCTGCAGTCTTAAATAATGCAATTGATAAACTTAGTTATAGTGAGATACTTCAGTGTCTCAAATCTCAGTCTGAATATTAAGTTCAAAGAAAAACTCATCAATTGCAAGACATGCAACTGTCAAAAAGCAGTACAGGGTATGTAACAACAGCAGCAAATTCAGAATGCTTGTTGCCTTAGTGACTCCAAAAACACAGCCATGAGAAAATGCATTGACTCAAAAAAACAAGGCTGATTTTTCCCCGTTTTACTTTATGAAGAAATGGACAAAAATATCAGGAACATAAAGTGCTTGTTTCTTCTATTTAGAAAAACTTGGATTATTTTCTTTTTGAAAAGAATCTAAATACTCAGAAAAAATGCTCATATTCTTATCTGTATTGTTTTGTAATTTCATTTTTATGCTCCTTGTTATTTCCCATCATTTTTGCAGTTGGTAAACTTCAAATTTTTCACTCCCAGTCTTTGGGACAGTAAGTAACAAACCAAAGAAATGTTACGAATAAGGTTGTAAAATTACTTTGCATCTTCTTGGTTGAATTACTTGTATCTTCCTATGGTTTTAATAATTTAAGTTTAAATATCTTCAAATCCATTGTCACGAAAATAAACCCTTTCAATTAGTCTTTTGAAATACTCGTTTATCAAGGTGGATTGTGTATTTTTTGCAAGTATTTAAACCTTGTAAGGACAGTGGTTTTTATTCTTACTGCAAAATATTTTATTCTTTACCTTTGGTTAGAAGTTGCACTGAGTCTTCTATCAGTTCTAAACTCATTTGTTATCTATTTCTTGAATGATTAATGCATATAATTAGAAAAATGTGTATGTAGCTCCTGTATTGCTTAGAGTTACTTTTCATTCTGATGGGTCTGCTTCAGAAATTTAGGTGAAATATACACTGGGCCTTAAAACCTAGCAAAGAGTTTTTGTTAATCTTATTACAATATAGCAAGGACAAAAATCAGAATTTTTTTTCCTCTTTTTGGAGCAATACTTGTAGAATTTTCTTTTTTAACACAGGATAATAATCCTCAGGAGTTTGTGTTTGAACCAAGCATTTTCAGTCCAAACATACAATGCTTTACAGCAAGACCTACACTTAGCTTCTCCTTTTATCATTTTTTCTTTGGACATCAATTTCTGTTAATATCTGATTAATATTTAAGGAGGTAAATTATTCCCCATGAGGACAGTGAAACATTGAAATAGCCTCCCAAGGGAAGTGGTAGATTCCCCCACACTGGACAGTTTTAAGTCTCAGCTTGGCAGAGTGCTGAGCCACCTCATATAAACTGTAGTAGTACCTAGAAGGTTGGACCTGATGATCCTTCAGGTCCCTTCCAACCTGGCATCCTAGGATGTGAGAGGCTCTTCAGTCAAGTTCAGGGCTTTTTCTCCTCCCCTATTACCTTCTTAATTCTGTCTTCATTCTTAATGTTTTCCTCATTCCACTTTTATTTAAATTGTAACTTTTTTCCACCAGCTTGGGTCACTCTCCCTTCCTTTTGTAATTTACTCTCCCTCCATCCATCACCATAATTTTATAATCTGTCCTGACCAAGTGGAGATAGCAGGAGTTGTTTTCTTTGTTCCTGTTCTCCAAGTGTTTTCATACTCTCTGCCTAAGCCCTACAGAGAAGGATAAATGCTGCATCCTGCTGATTGCTCACCTCTTTTCTTCCCTCTTTGTATGTAGAATATCATTCAACTTCTGAGCAGAATAACTTGGCAGTGCCCAGTGAGAGGGAATTTGCAGGGAATTCTTCCATTCCTTTTATGTAAAATGAAGAATGGTGTTGGAAGGCTCTGGATCCTACACTTACTAAAGCACACTCTGTATCATCTTTGATTTTTAATGAAGGTACACAATTGACTGTGATGCTGAATATGGGGAGGGTGTAGGAAGTGGAAGCAGAAATGCCAGAAAAAGTCTGGGATCACCAGCAGATCAGTACTGGAACTGTCACATCTTGCTGAGTCCATGCAGGGCAGTCCCTGGTGTCCATCTTATAATATTCATATGATTTGGTGCATCCCAACCCCGGGCTGTCCTCTGGCTTATGTCTTTGTGTGAAATGGATCAAATGCACAGAATTCTTCACACGCCTTTTACTTTAAGGTCTGAAGTGAAGTTTTCTTCAATTATTTTAGAGATATGGAAAAAACAGCTGCTGCAGGCAGTCTGAAGGAATGGTATGATGCTGTTGATGTAAAGTGACAGCCTTTAGGCCATTAAAATACTATCTGTAAATATATACCTTTTTATACTACAAGATTATTCTCTTGATTAGTGAAGATTATACTTCTAGCTGTCAAAAAACCTAAGTTTACACTTCAGTGTAATTTTTCAGCCATTGACTGAGAGCATTTAGTGTGTGCATTGTAACTGTTCGATGTATATAAGCAGTGTTTCTGAGAGGTGACTCTCTTTTCCTTCTATTTTAGGACAGAGGAAAACATGTTTTGCTCCCTATTATTTTGTAGTAAGAAATGATAATTTGGGCTTAGTGATTATTTTGTTCATTCGTTTTTCTGGCTTTTATCATATGTTCTGCAGACACACAAATGGAAAGGATCTGCCTTGGTGTTCTTCATTCCCCTTTTTTAGTTTCTGTATGCCTTGAAAGGTTCCTTTGTGTCCCATGGTGGGACAATCAGTAGTGTGTTTTACTTAGAGGTGTTTTTTTTCTCTGAAGATTGTGGTGGGGAAGAGAATAAACCAAGACTCATTTGGAGGAGAGAAGGAGAAGAAAGGAAATTTGCCCTCCCCCTCCTGTGAGGCTGAAGAAAAGAGAGGAGCAAGGGGTTTGGACAGTCTTTTTTTGAACTCCTGAAAACAATTTAGGATTCCTTCCAAAACTAGATTAGAAATCAAATTATTTTTTTTACTGCTTTACCTCTGCAGGAGTTCTTTTAAGCTTTAATATACAAAAGGAAAGGCATTGGGCAACTGGTGTCCTGGCAAAAAGTTCAAATGAGTTACTCTACTGAAGATCTGGCTGCAGTGAGTGACACTGAGATGTTGGCAATGTCTTTAGTTAACAAAAACCACCCTGGAGATACTACACAGTGGTGTCAAGATGTTTTGTTTATCTACCCACTTGAATGTACTCCAGACAGTGATGAGGGAAACAAGTTCTCTGATAGATGCTACTGGAAAGTTCAGCTTTCAGATGCTTTTCCAGACCAGCAGAGCCTCCTGTCTGCAAAGCTGTTTCTTGAAGCAGTCAGCTGCACGCAGTGGAAGGGGCTTTGCTATGAACACAGAAATATTTTGAATGTAATCAGCAGTAACACTGAACTCGTTGATCACAGTGATGAGGCATTCAAGAGGCAGTTCTGAAATGGAAGAATACAACAGACAGCTCTTGGAAGGGAATTGTATTATGTATGTTAACAAAAAAGTGTTGCCACTAGCAGTGATTTGAATTTATTGAAAAACTTCGGGATGGCAATGATTGTGTTTCTTAATTATCAAACCATTCAGATTAAATTTCATTACAACCTTCATTTACGCTCAAATAACTTCATAATTTATGGTAATAGATGTTATCTCATGATATGCCCCAGGATAGCTCATTTTGTACAACAGACCCTGCTCTGCCTTTGCATTTCTATTCCGTGCATGGTGTGTCTGGTGCTCAGGAGCAGCAAACATTGTCTGGGAAGATTTATCATGTGGGTGGTCTGAGCAGATCAGTCCTGTCATCTATCCTTGTAGCACAACACAACTGAGTTGTTAAAGTCTCCTGTGGATGTGAGACTCCACAGTTGGTGGCTGTAGATGTAACGCTTATTGACATTAGAGTTTTCAGAGTGTTTTGGCCTGGATGGGAGGACTGTAGGGATTCAAGATTGGGCCTGCCCAGGAATAGGACTGGAGTGAGGAGTTAAGAATGAAGAACAAACAGGACCTGGTTGAGAACAGGCTGGAAAAAAAGGGTCAAATAATGTCAGAAATGGAGGAGCTGTGAAGGATCTCTAATCCTTCAGGCATCTTGGAGAGAGTCCAGAGAAGGGCCATGAAGATGATCAGAGGGCTGGAGCAGCTCTGCTATGAAGACAGGCTGAGAGAGTTGGGGCTGTTCAGCCTGGAGAAGAGAAGGCTCCAGGGAGACCTTAGAGCACCTTCCAGTGCCTGAAGGGGCTACAGGAAAGCTGGGGAGGGGCTTGGGACAAGGGCAGAGAGTGGTAGGATGACATGTAATGGTTTTAAGCTGGAAGAGGGGAGATTTCAGTTAGACATTAGGAAGCAATTCTTTCATGTAAGGATGGTGAGACTCTGGCACAGGTTGCCCAGGGACATTGTGGGTGCCCCATCCCTGGAAGTGTTGAAGGCCAGGTTGGATGGGGCTTGGAGAGACCTGATCTAGCGGGAGGTGTCCCTGCCCATACAGGGGGGTTGGAACTGGATGATCTATAGGGTCCCTTCCAACCCAAACCATTCTGTGATCTTGCCCAGCAGTGAGGACGTCTTCTCCACTACATGCTGGAATGAAATACAACGTTTTTTTTCAGAGGTGTATTTCCTTGAGAATAGTAAGTAGCCCTGAAGTTTGTGGGTAGTTGAATTGTTTGTTTCCGGTACAGGTCTCCATAAATGCAGAAATACTTTTATTGGTAGATCAAATGGCAGAGGCTTTTGTGCAAAATTTTAAAATTCTGACAAGTCCTGGCAACCTGTGGGAGTGCTGGTGTGAAGAAACATGATGGAGTTTTGGCCTTTTGTTTTATGTATTCAATTGGTAGTTGTGTAACAAGTAATAGGCTAAAGAAATGCTGCAGTAGGAGTCATCGCTTAGAAGTTAAGAACTGCCAAGCTTCTTGCTGGGTTGGCAGTTCCTGCCTTTTAGCAGGATTATAGGGTAAAGTGAGTGAGTTTACTTACATGTAAACACTATAGTAGGTTTAGTAGGTTTAGTAATTTATTTTTTTTAATGTCAGCAGAAGTATAGCTATATTTGATGAGAGAACTTTTATAGGTATTGACTTCACCTAGCTTTAAATACTTTTTGTGTTAAACCCTAATGAGCCAAGAATAATTAAAGAAACAAATTACTATTTTCATTTTCCTACCTCTCATCACATAATATGGTGTTTCTTCCATGCATGGAAAGCAACAATTTCTTTAATAGTTTTCTGTGAGCATACTGTTAATGAGAGTCATTGACTGCTGCTTAATAATTGTATTTAAATGCGTTGATTAATTGTGCTGTGAAGTCTGTGTTTGTATATATATATATACACACACACTATATATATATACACACACACATATATACTATACTGCAAGTTCTGCAGTGTTGGTTGACAGTGCACATAGATATTAAACATTTTGAAATAAAGCCTCTTCCAAAGGGTATAAGAATTGAAAATTCTGCCCTTTTTTGAAACCATGAGTTCTCTTCACAAATTTATTGTCCATGTGTGAGTTATTCATGACTGTTATTTCTCGTATCTGCCAAGTCAGTGTTTAATTTGTGCTTTTGTTTATGACAGGTCATGTTGTCTATATGAGAGTTTAATGACTTTTTCCTTGTGTTGTTGTTACAGTTTGTGTTTTTAAAAACAAAGCTGCTATGACTAAGGCTTAGCATGCTGTCATAGAAAGAAAACAAAAGTTTACAGCAGTTTCCCTGGGTCTTCATCAATCCATGGCAAGCTGGAAGTTTCTGAGATAGCCTCAGGTCAATTAAAAAAAATATCAAAGATTGCATTTTTCAGGGTAATAATATTTTTTGTCTTTTAGATGACATTTGTTAAATACGCATTTAGAATTTTTAAAGCTTGCTTTATTTTTTAACTGATAGCCAAACATTATTATCTTTAAATACAGAGTGTAACTTTGGGTGAATAATTAGTTATTTTCTACAAAGAAGTTGGAAAGGAAATGTATGTTTGGGTAGGGAAGAGTGATGTGTCTTGCTCTGGTCAGAGCCACAGGATGGTCCAGTTCTAATGTTTGCGTGTATTTCAAGGCACTTTGCAAATATTGGAGATTTTACAGGGAGAATCTACAAAAATGATACACTGACTGAATGATAAACAGAAGAATAAAAAGAGAAAGAGCAACAGAAGGAGTAAAAAAGGGAAATTTTTGGTTTGGACTGCTGGTAGTCAGTGCAATCAAGAATTCCATGATGCAAAGGACATGCTTAGAGAATGATAGAATGTGTGGGGTTGGAAGGGACCTTTAAAGGTCATCTAGTACAGCCCCCTCTGCAGTGCACAGGGTCTTTTTTAACCAGATTGGGTTGCTCAGAGCCTCAGTTTCTCATCAAAGGTTCAACCAGAAGATCTTTAAAGGTCTCTTCCATCCTGTTCTGTGATTCTTTGGTAAGGTGCAAAGGCAAGATGCAGGGTGCAGAAAACCCAGTATGGTCTGAAAATGTGACAGGCAAATAGAAGTAAGAGGTGAGAAGTATGACATCCAGTTCCGGTCCCACATATACAAGAAAAAGATGAGATCAAATGGTAGAAGCTGCAGGAAGCTGATGAAAGTAGGTTTGACCTTGACTTTGGTTTGATAAGCACAGTAAAATTAAAAGGGCTTATTAATGCATCCTATGAAGTTGGCAACAGAGAAGGGCTCACTTGTAAATACTGAGGGAGGTGAGGGCACTAAGAAACACTGAGCTTTGGCCTGTCTATGAATACAGCTAGAAAGGGAGAGATCTCCCATCCTCAGTCATCATCACATTGTCCACCAGCCTCTCTCAAAGACAAGTGGTGGCAAAGAAACTGGCTGCTTCTCAGATGTCCTCAGCTGGGTGGCTAAAGACCTTCCTGCAATTGCCACACTTCCCAAGTGGAAGACCTTTTCCAGTGTTCTTTGCCTGTAATCACTGATGGGAAAACAAATGTCCTTGTATGTTTTACAGCAGCAAATATGTGAATAGATCATAGAATCATGGAATGGTTAAGGGTGGAAGGGACCTTAAAGATCATCAGGTTCCAACCCTCCTGCTATGAGCAGGGACAACTCCCACCAGACCAGGCTGCACAAAGCCAAATCCTGGAGTAGATGCACGTACCTCCTTCCATCCCCTCCCCACTGCAGTATTATCCTCTTCTGCTGAATATATAATTTAGTGTATTTCTGCAGACAATATGGAAGAGAATCCCTTCCACAGAATCACAGAATCTTAGGGGTTGGAAGGGACCTTGAAAGATCATCCAGTCCAACCCCCCTGCCAGAGCAGGGTCACCCAGAGCACATCACACAGGAACGTGTCCAGATGGGTTTGAATGTCTCCAGAGAAGGAGACTCCACAGCCTCTCTGGGCAGCCTGTCCCAGGGCTCTGTCACTCTCACAGGAAAGAAGGTTTTTCTGATGTTTACGTGGAACCTCCTCTGTTCCAGTTTGCACCCATTGCTCCTTGTCCTATCACTGGACATCACTGAACAAAGCCTGGCTCCATCCTCCTGACACTCGCCCTTAATGTATTTGTAAACACTGATGAGGTCACCCCTCAGCCTCCTCTTCTCCAAGCTCAAGAGACCCAGCTCCCTCAGCCTTTCCTCATCAGGGAGATGTTCCACTCCCTTCACCATCTCTGTGGCTCTGTGCTGGACTCTTTCAAGCAGTTCCCTGTCCTTCTTGAACTGAGGGGCCCAGAACTGGACACAATACTCCAGATGTGGCCTCACCAAGGCAGAATAGAGGGGGGGGAGAACCTCTCTTGACCTACTAACCACCCCCTTTCTAACCCACCCCAGGATGCCATTGGCCTTCTTAGCCACAAGGGCACATTGCTGGCTCATGGTCATCCTCCTGTCCACCAGGACCCCCAGGTCCTTTTCTCCTACCCTGCTCTCCAGCAGGTCAGCCCCCAACCTGTACTGGTACATGGAATTGTTCTTCCCCAGATGCAAGACTCTACACTTGCCCTTGTTGAATTTCATCAAGTTTCTCTCTGCCCAACTCTCCAGCCTGCCCAGGTCTCACTGAATGGCAGCACAGCCTTCTGGTGTGGCAGCTACTCCTCCCAGTTTAGGAACTGAGGAAAAGACCACCTGTGCTCCTGATCCCTCAGGCATCCCGCCTAGTTCTCTGAAATCCCTTTTCATCGCCCTGGGACTTGCCTTGGCAACCTCACCAGTGCCCACCTGCACGAGCACTAGCAGGTAGTGACCAGAGGGCTGCCCCAGGCCTGGGAGTCTCTGGGTGACACCAGCAGAGCTCCCTGAGGTTGGGTCTGGCCAGCACGTAGGGCCCTCAGCTCCCCTCCAAAGAGCATCTCCTACAACAGTTGCCTTCCTCTTGCTCTTAGCAGTCTGCCTCGCTGCAGATCTCCCTCTCCTGGGCTTTGCATTTGAATTTAGCATTTCTCATTCTGTCAAAAACATATTTGGAACATGGATAAACTTCTCTTCTCCAATAGCTGGTATGGACACTTTCCTTTTGGGTAGACTTCCTCAGATTTGTCTGTATAAGGTGTTTTTCCTCTCCATTCTCCCATCTGAAAGACTCAACATCTTGATTATATAAACTGGAGGATGCTGCACAGGGTGGGCAACTGGTTTGGTATTATGTGATTTCTCAGAAGATTCTTCTGCTCTTCCTACTTCTTCCAAAGTATGTCTAAGCAATATGATTCCTTTTCTAAATGCAGGGTGACTAACTCACTGGATCTAGCCTGCATGGCAATTTTTTTGACCTCTTTGAATATTAACTTGACCTCAGGAGGCCCAATTTGCACTATTTCTAATATTTTGTGTATGCAGCTGGGAAACAGGAGGGTTGTGAGTGCAGGCCAAGTTTGTCCTTGACAGGATTTATTAAGTTTAATAGGGAACAGCATAAACATGGCTAGATAGGTTGGCCCTTATACAAAATATCACACAGTTAGATGATTTATAAATCACTCAGAATCCAAAATTGTCATCTTCGTTTTCCTCTTTAATCCTAAGTAGATCGCAGGTTGCAGAAAGTGCAGGGTTCAGAACCTCTCGCTTGAAAAAAGTCAGAATAATTGATTTAAAAATTCAAATTTAGATTATTTTTTTTAGGGAGCTTTTTTTTTTTCCTTTTCATACAATAAACCAGACGTTTCCCTTGCTTTATTTCTGCAATACAGGGAAAAACTATTTATTGAAATTTTGGGGTGGTAGGTGCCTTCATTTGGAGCACTGTGTCCAGTTCTGGACCCCCAACACAGGAAGGAAATAAAGCTCTTGGAGCAAGTCCAGAGAAGGGCCACAAAGATGATCAGAGGGCTGGAGCAGCTCTGCTCTGGGGACAGGCTGAGAGAGCTGGGGCTGTTCAGCCTGGAGAAGAGAAGGCTCCAGGGAGACCTTAGAGCACCTTCCAGTGCCTGAAGGGGCTACAGGAAAGCTGGGGAGGGGCTTGGGACAAGGGCTTGTAGTGAGAGGACAAGGGGGAATGGATTAAAACTGGAAGAGGGGAGATTTAGGTTAGATGTTAGAGAGAAATTCTTTAGTGTGAGGGTGGTGAGACACTGGCACAGGTTGCCCAGGGAAGTTGTGGCTGCCTCATCCCTGGAGGTGTTCAAGTCCAGATTGGATGGGGTTTTGTGCAGCCTGGGCTGGTGGGAGGTGTCCCTGCCTGTGCAGGGGGAGTGGAACTGGATGATCTTTAGGGTTCCTTCCAACCCAAACCATTCTATGATTCTACGATTTGTAGAAGCATTTGACAAAGTGCAGGCTTCTTTAAAAACTGGCTGTAGTGCTAATAATTTTTGATTGTGTTTTTTTTTCATTATCATTTTTGGGCAAGATACATGGAAGAAAATGTAAGAATGTGAGAAAATTCAGAAATGGAGCAACAAGCTAAGCAGGAAAAAGTACTGCTTCTTGAAGGAAGCCATAGCTGAAGTGGCTTGTGCTTGCCCATGTTTCACACATGTTCAAGCCAATAGATTTATATTATGGTTTTGGAAAAAGCATGTTTCAACGTTGATGTATGATAGAAAAAAGTGGAAAATGGTGAACTTTATCAACCTTACCCTGGGCATCAGTCACATCATTAGAATTAGTTTAAAAATATCGATATTCACAGGAAGAAATTACTCTGAAAAATTTGAGGGTTGTCTGTTCTATTTCTAATCTGAACATTGAAGGGGAAAGGTCTGTAGTATTAATAAACACTGTTTTTTCCACTGATGCTTGTCAGTATTTCTGTGAGGTGGAAACTTAATCAAAATTTGTTTTGTCCTAAACCTACTCAAACTCTGAGATAGGCTGTTGCTGTCTCATTTTTTGTGAAGTCCAGGTTAGAAACCTCTGAATCCTAAGTGAAATAATAGCCAAGCACAAGGTAGAAGGAGGAGCCATACAGATGAGCACAGACAAGTAGCTAGGTGCATATTTGCAGCTCAGGTCGTGCAGGTGGTGTGGCCCAAATTTCTGTAAAACTTGCTTTGAGCTACAAATTCAAGGTTGGCTGCAAACATGGTTATTGCAGAGGTTATCTCTTAATTCTTTCCTGTCTCACTGAATATGGCACTGCTGAAGGCATGAGAGGAAAAGGGAGCTGGGCTCTACTTTGCCAAGGGCCTGGAAAGATCTTGAGGTGCTGGAGGAGGTCCAGAGGAGAGTAACAAGGGTGAAGGGACTAGAGGGAAAGTCTTACAGGGATGGGCTGAGGGAGCTGGGGTTTAGCCTGGAGAAGAGGAGACTCAGGGGGGACCTTCTCACTCTCTTCAACCACCTGAAGGGAGGTTGTAGTCATGTGGGGGCTGGGCTCTTTTTCCAGGCAACCAGTGACAGGACAAGAGGGCCTGGCCTGAAGCTGCTCCAGGAGAGGTTTAGGTTGGATATTAGGAAGCACTTCCTCATGGAGGGGGTGATCAGACATTGGGACTCCCAGGGGACTCCCTGGACTTCCCAGGGAAGTGGTGGAGGCACCATCCCTGGACGTGTTCAAGGAAAGGCTGGACGTGGCACTTAGTGCCATGGTCTAGCCGATGTGGTGGTGGTAGGTCTCACAGGTCTTTTCCAGCCTCAATAATTCTGTGATTTTGTGATGGGAACTGGGTTGCCAAAAAATAAGTGTGACTTGAGTGCTGCTGTGCTCCAGACGTGGGTCTTTGTGGCCAACCTCCAGGTTAGTGCTGCTTTAAGTGAAGGATCTGAACTGGATGTCCTCCAGAGATCCCTTCCAACCTCAAATAGTCTTTTATATGAAAATCCACCTACTCATTGATAAATTCCCTCAGTCCTCCCACAGCCAGCAGTGTTACGGGCATGTACCCAAATGAATTGATTACTCTGACACTTTCTTTTGCCCTTTAAGACCTTCTGTCTTTCCAGCATTTGTCCTGTCATCCTTCCTCCACCAAAGGATTAATTCCTTTCCTTTCTTCTTTTATTCTTCTGCTGTTACAAACAACATTGTGCCAGTTTATGGTAAAGGCTCTAGGCCTCCAGGCTTATATATAACTTTAAGTGGTGTGTTATTGGGGGTAGTGTGTATTTGCACAGTCTTCCTTCATAGGTCTGAATAACTGTAGTATTTTTTCTGTTCATTCACACCTGGTGCCTTGTATATTCACCTAACAGATGAAAAATTGCTGTGGAATTTGTTTTCCTGATTAATTGCTCTAATTTGGAGACTTGGAAATAGTATCTGGATGTATAGAAGCTTCAGAGGATGTAGATTTAAATGGTCAAGATAACTGAATAATTTCAATGCATTCTTAATTAACTATCATCTTTATTTTCAGGGAAAAAACTGCCCAAAACATTTTTAGGACATTTTTCTTCCTGCTGGCAGTAAAAACCTGAGCATTTGGGTGTAGGTGCAGCTCCATGTCACACCTGCTTAGATCGATGTTTGTAGATCAATAGATTAATTTTGCCTATACCACTATCTGTATCTAGGAGCACTCTGTGTTTTGTGGTTCTGGTGACATGGTGGCTGCATAAATGGCATGAAAGAGGATTGTCTTGAGTGGCTGCCAGTTATGTCTGCTTTAATGGCCAAAGGATTTATTAAAGTTACACTCTGATTTGGCTTTTTGCCTGTTCTCCAACGTTTCGTAAAAGATCATTATGGTACAGCATAGATTTCCTGAAGCTGGAAATGAAAATACCCAATTCCTATTAATGTATTTTAGATGATCCAAAGTTTAATGTGGTCATAAGACCACACCTGGAGTATTGTGTCCAGTTCTGGGCTCCCCAGTTCAATGGGATGGGGATATGCTGGGAAGAGTCCAGCAGAGGCTACAAGGATGATGAAGGGACTGGAACATCTGTCATATAAGGAAAGGCTGAGAGACCTGGGGCTGTTTAGTCTTGAGAAGAGAATACTAAGAGGGAATCTATTAATGTCTATAAATATCTGAAGGGTGGGTGTCAAGAATGAGCCAGTCTCTTTTCAGTGGTGCCCTGTAATAAGATGAGGAGAAATGGCACCAAATTACAACACAGGAAGTTCCACCTCAACATGAGGAAGAACTTCTTTGCTGTGAGGGTGACAGAGCCCTGGGACAGGCTGCCCAGAGAGGTTGTGGAGTCTCCTTCTCTGGAGACTTTCAAGACCTGTCTGGACACGTTTCTGTGTGATCTGCCCTGGGTGTTCCTGCTTTAGCAGGAGGGTTGGCCTCAATGACTTCAAAGTTCCCTTCCAACCATTATGATTCTATGATAATTAAAATAGCTGTTTTATGAGTCTTACCTTCAAAGAGAACAGTAATTTGAAATTAGTGCTTGAACAGCTTGAATTTATTCTTCAGTCTTGACATCCATTTACTTCTTCCTTCATTAATGGGAAACAAAAGCTAAAACAACAAAAAGATCTGAAAAGATCACTGAACTGTGCTGTTTAAATGCTATAGTATGTAAAGCTGCTCTTTTATAACATTTACATTTTGTGTTTATGAAGGTGTCTCCAGAAGTTGGTTTGCAGTGGAGTGTTTGTTTTCTGGTTTTGATCCTGATGCTACTACAGTAAGTGGGATCCTAAACAAAAAGATGAAGCCCTGTTTGGAGTAATATAAGGATGTAGAATTTCTAAATGAAAAGAAAACCCAACAACCAACAGTCTTCTAATAAGTTTGAATGCAGTGTATGATTTGCCCCATAGAAGTGAATAATCTTGTCAGGAAATGGGGTGATGTTAAGTTCATAAGGTTTTCTCTTCAGCTACTTTGTCTCTCCACTCCAGCCCACCCTTTTTGATGGCTGGATCTTTACCCCATTAGCTCAGTTTGCCCTCAGTCTCCAGTACTGCATTTGAAGCACATTTCCTCAGTTTTGGAAAGAAAAAACACAACCTGCTTCTAATTTGTATTCTTAGAGTTGAAAACTACAATAAAAATGAAGAATTCTGCTCTAGCTTCGATTTTTTTAAAGAATCATAGACAGTTCTCAAGCAAGACCATTGGACTTGTTTAATTTTCTGCCTCTCAGAAGTACTGTTACATGAGGGAAAGGAACTGTAAATCTCAATCCTCTAGTACTTTGATTTCTTTCTATTGTCGTAGGAGTGTTTAAAGCCTCAGTAAATACATTTTTAAAAATTACTCCTTGTCTTATACAGAGCTTTCAGGCTATAAAAATTCCTAACATTATAGAAACGTTCCAGATTTAGTATGTTGAATTGTGAGTACTCTCAGGAAAGAGGGTGACTTGTAATAAAGAAGGTTAATTCCAGGTTTCTTTCATTTTTTGGAGTGTACACCTGCATCGAATCAGTGTGCTGAACTGGGGAAGAGTAAATACGGTTTTATGCAGGGAAGTTGTAGCTCATAAATCTGTTGATGTTCTGTTAAGGAGACAACACACTTCACAGACTCACAGAATTGTCAGAGTTGGAAGGGTCCTCTAGAGATCATCTGGTCCAACTCCCCTGCTAAAGCAGGATTGCCCAGAGCACATTACTCAGGGCTGCATCCAGGTGGGTCTGGAATATCTCCAGAGAAGGAGACTCCACAACCTCCCTGGGCAGCCTGTCCCAGGGCTCTGTCACCCTCACTGTAAAGAAGTTTTTCCTCATATTTAAATGGAACTTCCCATGTTCCAGCTTGTGCCCACTGCCCCTCATCCTGTCACTGGGAACTACTGAGCAGAGTCTGGCTCCATCCTCCTTGCACCCACCCTTGAGATACTTGTGGGCATTAATAAGGTCTCCCCTTAGCCTTCTCTTCTCCAGGCTAGAGAGTCCCAGCTCTCCCAGCCTTTCCTCATCAGGGAGATGCTCCAGTCCCCCAGTCACCTTTGTTGCCCTCCCCTGGACTCTCTCCAGCACCTCCGTGTCTCTCTTGAACTGGGAGCCCAGTAGTGGCCCAGAACTTCTGGGTAGGTAAGATCTCATTAATACAATTACTGAAATGTGACAGAGTTCCTCACCAGAGGCTGATAGGAAATTGAAGCTGCTCTGGGATAAGAAGTGAAAGTTATTATTTGGTGAAGAGAAAGGTGACAGAGGAGTGAGTAATCACTTGTGGAGATTACAAGGACATGCAGTGGGAGGACAAGAGGTAATGGATTAAAACTGGAACAGGGGAGATTTAGGTTAGACATTAGGATGAAATTATTTAATGTGAGGGTGGTGAGACACTGGCACAGGTTTCCCAGGGAGGTTGTGGAAGCCCCATCCCTGGAGGTGTTCAAGGCCAGGTGGGATGAGGTTTGTGCAGCCTGGTCTGGTGGGAGGTGGGGTTGGATCTAGATGATCTATAAGGTCTCTTCCAACCCAAACCGTTCTGTACTTCTATGAAGTCATGATTGGAACCCTCCTGGGTTGGGCTCTGAGCTGCTGCTCAGCCTCTTTGGAAGCTGTGGGGGAAAAGGAGTGAGAAGCAGGCTCAGAGTCTTAATAAATCCGAAGTGATGAACAGGGTGGAAAAAGAATCCAAATTTACATAGTGAATGGTGAGCTCAGAGCTGTCTTTTACCTCTTAGGAACTGGATGCAAGTTTTAATCATCTTTTGAGCAGAGTGTTGTGTCAGTGCAGGGTAGGATGTTTTCACTTCTTTGATACAATCTCACCAACTGAGGAGGTAATACTTGAAAACTATTTAAGGAATGTAGAGCTGTTACAGTTGAGGAAAAATAAATAAAAACAAGCACACATTGTACATGGAAGAATCAATTATAAAACTATTTGAAGTTTCATAGCCTGAGGTGATTGGTCGTATCTTTTCCTTTCAGTTATGAGATTAAAGTTTTGCTGTCTGGTATAACTGTTGGCAAGGTAGTTAAATGGAAACTAGTTTATTGATTCCCACTTTCAAAACCTAAATTATTTACTTCTTGGTGAAGGTTTTGCTGTTCTCTGCAGATCTCTCCCTGATTCCTGGCCTGTGGGTTTCTGGAATATTCCCACACGTGCAGTTGATGCAGGACTTGCACTGCTGAAGTGCAGCTAAAAGCAGAATTACTGGTAATGGGTAGAAGCCTGTTTATACTAAGTTATTTGGGAGTAGAATAGAGATTTTTTTCCCCACTGAGGAAAGGTGCTCTCTTGAATTCTCGATGTTTCTCTGTTCCCCAGTTGCTTATTCTCCTCTTCCTTTCAGACCCTTCTTTCCATGAATGGTGCTGGTGCCAATCAGCTACTCATAGGTCCTTAAACAGAGGGGGGAAAGCAGTGGATAAGCAGGAACACCATCCTGGGCATTAATATTTTATTTTTAATAACATCTTCATATAAAAATATATATTTATAGAAAATCTATCTACAATAAATATATTAAACCAAAATATTAAATATTTTAAAATCAACTGAAAGTGTTATAAATTACATGACAAAAATTGAAGATAAACTGAGGTACATATTGAAACTAGATATGCTCAGTGTAACAAGAATGTTTTGTGTGGCTACATGCCTTTAATACAATGAAAATAATTTACTTCTTTGCTGCATAAGTTTCTAGAAATTATCTTGTTTTGGAAAGAATCTACTGAGTCATTGCTTGCACAAGGAAAGCTTTAAAAATTATTCCTACTATAACAGTTTACTAGGTCATCTGTATTTTTCCTGATGTGTTTATTTGTTGTCTTTCTTTTTCCAGTTCAAACTGAAGTATTTATCAATTTCTCAGAACATGTGGCAGAATATTAATTCTGTTAATAGTTGCTGTGAAACATGTGTGGTAGAATCCCAGCCATGGATGTAGCTCAGCTAAAACCTTTTCCTTTGACAAGGGCCTAACATCAATTCCACATACTGACCACCGAAATTTCCTTCCAGGGTTTCTTCATCAGGGAATATTTCTTCTCAGCCCTATCCTTTGATATCAAAGTGGTGTTAATGAGTTGTGGATCTCCTGATGAGTTGACAGAGCTTTGGCAGCTCCAAGGAGCTCTAACACCTGGTAATACCAGTGTGAAAGCTGAGTTGTGGAGACCACATTTAACCTCTTTAAATTGCATGCTATAATTGATTTGATTTTTGCAGTGTGTTCTCTTGAGTGTGTTGGTTTTAGGAGATGTATTACTTAAAGAAAGATTTCAGTATTTAGTTTGCAGTCTTTAAAAGGAGAGAAGCTGCCTCTTTGTGATTGATAAAGGTAACTAATACAGCTTAGTAATAATTTATTCATAATCATTTCTGAGCTCACACAGAAGATCCTTCTTGTAGGATTTTGCTAGTACATGAAGATGCAGTTTGGTATGAATAAACTCAATCAAGAAGAAACATAACATGGCAGGAGGAGAAAGTTTTAGTGAACTGAACTGTATCCATATTAACAATGAGGGTAGGAGCAGTGACTGACAATGCACATAAACCAGGTGTATCCCTGTGGTTCCAGCCCAGTTGAATTACCACTTTCAGCTGGGCCAGGTTTTAAGAATGGTGGTAGTATTGAACAAACTTTTCCATCCACATGTGTAGTTTGAAATCAGAGAACTATAGACTGGTTTGAGTTGGAAAGGACTTTTAAAGATCATCTAGTGCCAACCCCCCTGCATGGGCAGGGACACCTCCCACCAGACCAGGTTGCTCCAAGCCCCATCCAACCTGCCCTTCAACACTTCCAGAGAGGGGAAATCCACAGGTCCTCTGGGCACCTGGTTTGGTGTCTCAGCACTGTTAGCACAGTATATTTCTTCATCATGTCCAATCTAACTCTGCCCTCTTCCAGTTTAAAACTGTTGCCCCTTGTCCTGTCACTACAGACTTTGGCAAAAACTCTTTCTGTTTTTCTTATAGGCCCCTTTTAAGTACTGAGAAACCACTCTACTATCTCCCTGGAGCTTTCTCTTCTCCAGGCTGAACAACCCCAAATCTCTCAGCCTTTCTTCATAACAGAGGTGTTCCATCCCTCTGACCATTTTCATGGCCTTGTTCTCAACCCTCTTCAACAGGTCCATGTATCTTTCTTGTGCTGAGGAGCTCCAGAACTGGGCTCAGTGCTCCAGGTGGGGTCCCAAGGAGTTGCAGCACACATTTGATTATTTTTAAAATATGTTCTTTAGAGTCCTGATGGGAACTGTCCTTTAGAGTGTGCAGTAATGAGTCAATGCAGGCGTGGCTTTAATGAGGGTGCTTGTGGTGGCAGTGGCAGTCCAGGTGTGAGATTGGCCTTTGTTAGGGAATCACTAGGAATGGAAGTTAAATGGACTTAGTGTAGAAAAGGGAGAATCATCATTTTCTGACATTATCCACATGGAATCCTTGTTTGTATGTATTGGAAAACATATCCAACATATATCTGAGATAATTTCCAACTGTTAAAATGTGTTTTGTGATAATAACAGCTGCAGATTGGGCTGGCAAATAATTAATTTGTACTTTTAAAATTATTTTTTATTATTATTTTTACAAATGTTTGTTTAATTTCAGAATGTCTAGTTTCCTGAAAACTATTATTTTGCCATAAATCCTCTGGCTGTATCTTTTTGGGTACCTGGGTAAAACAGTTCACCTTTTTACTACTTGGTGTTTTTGTGCAGTTTGTGAGCTCAATTTGTTTTGCAAAGAGCAGACAAATCACGGGCAATGTCTGTAAATGTAACCTGTTCAATTTGAATAAAGCTTATTGTGAGGTCCTAACAGTTCAGTGACTGAAGAAGTGGAAAGAGATTATAATATAAGAAAAATACACATATTAAAGCTACTTGTGTAGCAGTTTACTTTCTTGCTGCTCTTTGAAAAAAAAAGAGGGCAGGGAAGAGAACAGTGTCTTTAAATAGCTTGTCAGGCTGCTGCTGCATCTACTTCCTTGTGTGACAGATACTGAATTTCTCATTAATGGTACCTTGCAAGTGCCTGTGGTTGCCATAGTAACTATCTCTGAGCCTTATACCTTAAATTTATCCTGACAAAGGTTATTGTGGCAATTCCTACTAATTGGCTTTTTTTTGCTGCTGCTTTTTTTAACTTCTCCCCTCCTCCTCTGTTTAAGTTACAGATCCTAAAGGGAATGAATTGGCAGAATGGCTGTGGGTGAGAAAAAGCTTTACAGGGCAGGACTAATGGGCAGCTAAACTCTGCTTTTTGTTCTTTAGTACTTGGTCAGAAAAAATCTAAACCATAACATCGAGTGGTAACTAAAATGTTATGTCCTTCAAATGTTATGATAGGAAATTATATAGATGGTTTGATTCATGCAGGCTGCTGCTAGTGTTTATTACCAAATATTAGTCATGTTGCCTAGTGCCAGATATTGCTACCAGCAGAGACAGAAGGAAATAAGCCATATCCTGAAGACCTGAAAAGCTAATTTAAAGTAAGTCTCTAATAAACAGAGGACTGCACAATAAGAAGAGTTTGCCTTGTGCTATATTAGCACCTGGGACAGGTGCTATATTAGTAGGAAAGCAGTTAGGTGGCATGTGCTAGTACAGCAAGTTGAATTAAAAAGTTATACATAGGCTGATGATATCATAATTTAATTTCCTGTAGGTGTTTTAGAGGATGACTGCTGCAACTTTTTCAGTGGCTAAAAACTCTCAAATTTAATCGCTAGATTTACTTGAGTTAAATTTTTCAATCTCAAGACTGAGGCAGCAAAGCAGTGACTTGATGAGCAGTCCCAGAGTATTCCATTTCATGGGCAGAGAGAAGCAGAAAAGAGAAGTCACAGGTAGAATGGGTGGCAGTGAAGGACTGTGACTTCTGGTGGTGTGGAAGGGATAGATCAGTTCTGCTGAACAGCAAGAAATGTGATTGCAGCTATGAATAGGTAGAAAATGTAGCCATAAAGAAGGCTAAACATGGTAGGAGTAAATCAAACTATGCAATTAGGGGAAGAGAAGGGGCAGGGGATTCTCAGTTTTTCAGTAAGGTGAAGAATAGAGATGCACATTCAACCCACTCTTTGACTCTCAGCCAATTTCTGCATGGCAGAGCTCACCCAAAGGTGCAGCCAAGCAGCTACTTGACTCTTTGCTTTCTTTTCAAACATATTTTCTTTTCAAACATATGAGAAAAACTCTTGAAGCTTCACAGCTTTTTAACACAGAACTTTCTCATTTTAATGTATTTATTTCAACCCTGTTTTAGAGCAATGCTTAAGTTTGGGGCCCAACAAACTTAAAAGACATGAGAAATATTAATCCACAGTTAACTGCTTCTGAAACCTGAGGGAAGATGCATTCAGTTGCTTTCAAGCCCAGCAGTATGTCCACTAGAACTTCTTAGAACAATTTCATTTTCTTTCCATGCTTTGTCAGAATGAATTTGCAGGGACTATAAATTCATGTCTGGGAATGGAAATTTCCTACAAGAACTAGAAAGATGTCTATGGAAATGCGAATAAATAAATAAATAAATGAAAGAGATTTGGGAATTGCATACCTCTGTAAGGGCTATGCAGGGGTATGATTCATTGAGCATTGTTTTTTTCATCAGCCAGAAGCCTCTTTTTCAATATAAAAAACACGATAGAAAGCTCTGGAAGATTGTAGTTGGCTTTCAGCATTTTTACTTCTCCTTAAAGGTGAAGGATAAGGTGGAGGTCAGCTCTATTCTAAGTAGGTAGAGAGGTTTTCTATCTTGTTCACTCTTAAGTCTACCTTTCATATCATTTAAAATGAAGGTAACAGGGCATTGTGGGCTATAGAATTGTTTTGTTTTGTCTGTGTCAAGCTACTTTAGTGTGTGTCTGTGAAAACCTCCTTCTCTTTCTTTTGTGTTTGGTGCTACATTTCCTGACACACTATTGAACTTCCTGGATGTTCCTGTATCCTTCACTTGCTAAGTCTGAACAGGAACAGAATTCAGAACTGATACTTCCTTGGTTTTGGAAACTTCAGTCATTTGATGTAGTGAGCTGCAATAACAAAATCCATCCTGCATAATTTTTTTTTATCCATATGCTTAAGCATGCTATAAAAGAGGTGTGTGTTGTGATTTGGGGGCTGATAGTGATTTTCTGGCTGCCACTCATCAGAAACACAACCTGCCTTTCCTGGTTTGCTCGAGTTGTTACCTTTTGAGTGCAGAATTCACTGCCCTGGGAGAGCATGAGCATGTTCTATGTACCTGAAGGTAGATCTACATGCAGTGATACCAAGAGCTGGGATGAGTGACAGAGCACTGGAACAGGCTGCCCAGAGAGGTTGTGGAGTCTCCTTCACTGGAGACATTCAAAACCCACCTGGACACGTTCCTGTGTGATGTGCTCAGGTGACCCTGCTCTGGCAGGGGGGTTGGACTAGATGATCTTTCGAGGTCCCTTCCAACCCCTATGATTCTATGATTTCCAGAAGTTTTTGCTTTAAATGCATCAACAATAGTGATCTGGAATGTCAATGTTGATTTACAGTCATGTAGAAAATTAACAGCATTCATACATTGTTTCTTCCTGTGGTCAGTCCTGGAAGTGCCCTGTTGGAAATCTAAAATTAAGTATGGATTGAAGAAAAACAGTGTTCACCTGCTGTTAGAGTTTTTTCAGGCTTTTGAGGCATTTAAACTTAAATTTTATACAGCAAATTACACTCATTTGCTGCATAAAAGATTTTCTAGCCCAACTACTGAAGAGTTTTTCTTCTTGTGTTGACTTTTCTATTGTGCTGGCAATTAACTATAATTTTTGTTCCATCTCCTCTTCTCAGCAATTTTTATGTTTGTTTATAAATCCTTGGACAATGGAATGTCTTTTCATGTGTGTGTTCTCTCTGACGCAAAGTTACTCTCCTCAGGAGTTAGGATTTATACTTGCTGTTGCAGGACTTAAAAAAATAATACAAAGTTATGGAAAAAGAAAAAAAAGATTAATTTAAGTTGCAGCAGTAAATTGTGTTCTCATCTGCCTCTCCTGATATGGCAGGTCCTCCAGTCCTCTGATCATCCTTGTGACCCTTCTCTGGACCCTCTCCAGCCTGTCCCATCCTTTTTGTAGAGCAGGGACCAAAACTGGACACAATACTCCAGGTGTGGTCTGAGAAGCACGGAGCAGAGTGGGATGATGACTTCTTTATCTCTGCTGGTGATGCCCTTGCTGATGCAGCCCAGCATCCTGGTGGCTTTCTTGGCTGCTGCAGCACAGTGTTCACTCATGTTGAGTCTGTTATCTACCAAGACCCCAGGTCCCTTTCCACCAGGCTGCTCTCCAGTCAAGTGGATCCCAGTCTGAACTGCACTCCTGGGTTATGTGTTCTCAGCTGCAAGACCTTACACTTCTCTCTGTTGACCTTCATAAGGTTCCTGCTAGTCCAACTCCTCCAGCTTGTCCAGATCATCCTGGAGGGTGGCTCTCCCTTCTGGAGAGTCAACCTCTCCACTCATCTTGGTGTTGTCAGCAGACTTCATCAGGGTGCTCTTGATCCCATCATCCAGGTCACTTATGAAGATGTTAAACAGCACTGGGCCCAATACTGATCCCTGGGGGCTCCCACTTGTGACCAGTTGCCAGTTTGAGGAGGAAGTATTTCCTATCACCCTCTGGGTGTGGTCTGTCAGCCAGTTCCCCACCCACCACACAGACCACTTGTCTTGACCAAGTAAGTATTGGAGTATCTTGATCAATACACATAACAAGACAGTCTGAGAGCTGGGCTGCAGGGAGAGGGATTTTCAGGTGCTATTCATGATAACTCAGCAGAAGACTAGCCTGGAGTGGAACCTACAAGGAAGACTACCTTGTCCTAAAACCAAATCTTTTTCAATGGAAATTAGTCATATACCTGATTAGTGTATAATAAGTCTTTAAAGTTTCAGGATCTGCATGGCAGTCTGTATTGAATCCTAGGTCTAGATAATTCCAGATTTTCTGAGCAGGCCTAGAAACTGAATGGAATACTCATGTAGTTGACACATAAATGTGTTTTCTTGCCATACAAATTAAATTTATTATTGACTCATCAGAAGAGGTTTGTGAAAGCTCATGGAAGGTAATGCTCTAATAAAATCTGCAACAAAAATTAATTTGTTTACAAATGACATTAAATTTTATCTTCATGAATTAAAATACAAATCATAATCTCCTGACAGCTTGAGCCATTCCAAGTTTTTCTTTGTATTATTAATAACAATAGATATGGTTTAAATACTCAGGAAATTTATTTAAGACCTTTTTGGTTTGGACGTGAATGCTCCATCAAAAATATTAACTAAATATATTTTCACACAATCATTCACAGAATCATTTGGGTGGGAATGGATCTCCTGAGGTCAGCTAGTCCAACCCCCTACTCAAGGAGGGTCACCTGGGCACAGGTGCCCAGGATCCTCTCTGGTTGTTTTTTGAATGTCTCCACAGATCAATATTCTACAACCTCTCTGGATAACCTATTTCAATGTTTGACCATTCTCGTGGTGAAAACATGTCTTCTCATGTTCAGGGTGGATTTAATTTGTTTGAATGTGTCCAGTGCCTCTTGTCCTGTCACTGGGCACTGCTGAGAAGAGTCTGATTCTCCCTCATCTTAATTTTATATCACATATTTATACACATTGATGAGATCCCCCCTGAGCCTTCCCTTCTCCAGGCTGAATGGATCCCAGCTCTCTCAGTCTTTCCTCATATGAAAGGTGCTCCAGGACCCTTAATCATCTTAGTGGCCCTATGCTGGACTTGTTCCACTTAAATCTGTCTCTTGTACTGGTAGCCCAGCACTGGAGCCAGCACTCAGATATGTCTCAGCAGTTCTGAGTAGATAGTGTGGATCACCTCCCTCAACCTGGGGCAACATTCCACCTGATTCAGTCCAGGAAGATGATGGGCCTTTTTTGTAATATGGGCACAAGTCTGCCTTGTGGTGCTGCTTGTCTGCTTGGAAACCAAGGTTCTTCTCTGCTTTCTAGCTGTTTGGTTCCTAGCCTGTACTGGTGCTTGTGGTTATTCCTTCCCAGGTGCAGGACTTCCCATTACCTCTTGTTCAAGTTCATGAGGTTCCACTCAGTCCATTTCTCGATGCTCTTGAGGTGTATGGTGTATTAACCACTGAATGGTGTATTAACCACTCCCTCTGGCTTTGTATTATCTGTGAAATTGCTAAGGATGCAGCCTGCCCCATAAACCAGGTCATTAATGAAGGTGTTAAATAGCATCAGACTCAGTATTGAGTTCTGGGGTAGAAGCTGCTAGTGCTTGACTTCCAGCTGAACCTTGTGTGGCATAATTACTGGATGTCACTTAGAAGTTAAACTTCTGTTCACATTTTAAGGAAAGGTTCAGCATTGAGGCAGGGTGGAATGCTGCTAATGTGCCAAGAGTTTGTACCATGGCAATCCTGAGGCAACCCTAGTTGTTGGGAACATCAGGGGAACTTGGTGTGCTTGACTCTAAGAGACTTTGACCCTTAACACAACACCTTGTGTTGCTGATGCCCTGTTGGCTCAGTAGTTTAGCTCATTTTCAATCCACCTCACTGTCCACTTACCTAACCCATACCTTGTCAGCCTATTTATGATGTTATGGGAAACAGCATCAGAGGCTTTAGTGGATCTGAAGTAGAAACAACATCCATTGCTGTCCCCACATGAATGAAGCTATTCACCTCATTTTTGAAGGCAATGAGGTTGTTAAAGCATGATTTCCCCTTCATAAATCCATGAGATCTACTCCTGATCCCCATGTCCTTCATGTGTTTGGAATGGTTTACCTCATAGATTTTTTTCCATAACCTTCCCAGAGGCTGAGGTGAGGATGACTGGCCTTTAGTTAAAAATGTAGCCAGGTATTTATAATACACTCTGTCCCGGTGTATTCTGTCCCATGCAGTTTTGTCTTTGTACAAACATTGTGTCTGTTTGACACCAAGATGTGCTGTAGTTAACACAAGATTCTTAAGTGGTCTTTGGGCTACAAAAGTTGGTTTGAGGGCTATTACTACTGGATGTCAGGCCTGGTAAAAGTACCAAACCACTAGAGAGTGGGTAGTAGAATGTTGCCTCTCCAAAGGACCTAAGTGGTGACAAGACAATTAATGGTTCTATATACCTCCAAAATATATCACAAACTAACAGAAGCTGAGGCTCAAGGCTTTGCTTTGACTAAATCTGATAATTTTACCAAAAAAATGGTTTAAATCCTGCAAAAGGTAATTAAATTTGTGTGCCATGAAGCTGCACATACAATTTAAACACTATGATCAAAGGGCTTTAGCACCTGTGCTCTGGAGACAGGCTGAGGGAGCTGGGGTGTTCAGGCTGGAGAAGAGAAGGCTCCAGGGAGACCTTATAGTGGCCTTATAGTACCTGAAGGGGCTAAAGGAAAGCTGGGGAGGGACTTTTTACAAGGGCATGGAGTGGTAAGGATGAGGGGGAATGGTTTTAAACTGGAAGAGGGGAGATTTAGGTTAGACATCAGGAAGAAACTCTTCACCATGAGGGTAGGAAGGCACTGGAACAGGTTGCCCAGGGAGGCTGTGGAAGCCCCATCCCTGGAGGTGTCCAAGGCCAGGTTGGATGAGGCTTGTGCAGCCTGGTCTGGTGGGAGGTGTCCCTGCTCATAGCGGGGAGGTTGGAACCTGGTGATCTTTAAGGTCCCTTCCAACCTTAACTATGCTATGATTGTATGATTTTATCTGCATTATTAGATCCTGGAATCTAGTGGTTATGGCAAGGCTTAGTGCTCTCCCTGACCTTTACGAGTTCCCTTTTTGAATCTGGTTTTCTAATAAAACAAGCTTGATGCAATATTTTTTTCTATTCTGTCACTATTAATTTTTGAATTCACCAGTCAATTGAAGACTAGAGGTCTTAAAAGATAGATTTAATTCATAAAAATTCTGTCAAAACCATCGATGGGTAGAGGGGAAAGAGGAGAATCACTGTGCCTATTGGAGGAAAGACAGGCAGAATGTAGTGAATGTGTATTTAATTTGTTACCTGGACCTCTAGGGTTGTTTGGCAAGGAACATACAGAAATCAAGTCTGAGGTTAGAGGATAAAGAAAAGGAAAAGAGCACAGACCCTTATAAAACAGACATCATTATTCTGCTCCTAATGAAAGAACTTCCTTGTCTAAAATACATATTCTCTAAAATTTCTCAGAGGGAAGGATTTTGACCAAATACTTCCTGTGTTTCTGTTTTACCTTTGTTAAAATAGAGTCTGATTTTTTTATTCTACACCCGAGAGAACTTGTTATAAGGAACATAGTAACTTGACAAAGAACAGAATCCTAGTATCAAGGGTACTCTTTCTGTTAATGACTGAGTTTTCTAAGACATGATTCTTTAAAGTTGTGCCTTCTGCTCCCATGTCTTTGAAGAGCAGTTTTAGAAGTCCACACGTTTATCTCCACTTATGAGGGGACTCGATTCCAAATGATGAAAGGAGTGGGAAGGTTCCCCAGTGGATGAGTGATTTGTGTAAGATACACTTAAAGTCCTTCCTTAACTGACAATGATCCAGGAAATACGGTGCCCAACAAAATTCAGTCCTTCTGGGGTTATATTTGGTTTCTTTGAGCTGTTCTTTATCAGTTTTGAAGGTGGCTTTGTTGGTCTTGCTGTTTGTCTTTTTGTCGAGATCCAGAAAAGCAGGAGATTCTCTTCCTTGCTTTCACAGTGTGGTTTTCCCTATCTCTTTCCTGGGTTTTCCTTACACGAGCAAAGACACCTTACTGGTTTTAAGTATCTATTGGGAAAGTTTGATCATGATCAGAACTTCTTAAAATCTGTATTGGCATCTCCATTTGTTCTGGTGTGCTTGCTGTGAATCCCTTTAATCCAGTCTGTTCAGGTCTCACTTGTGTCAGGGATTGGTGCC